>NC_089683.1:87968980-88269694 GCF_031753505.1 Anomalospiza imberbis | reverse complement strand
CACAACTACTGAGAAAAGCCTGCCTTAGAGAGCTTTACTGTGTTTAACACAACAGAAACAGTAACATGCTCTTAAGCAGACGAGGTCTACACAATGCCATTTTTCAAGAACCTGGAAGGAGAAGGAAATGGTGATAAAAAAAAAAAAAAAAAAAAAAAAAAAAAAGTTTTTTCTGCTATCCACTTCCCCTGGGAGAAAAACACTGCATTGTGGAGAAGGAGGAAAGTTGCCAGGAAAGAAGTAGGACATGAGCATATTTTCCAAAGCCACACTGAACAGACCTGTTATATTTCACAGAGACTAAAACTTAACAAATGCTCATGCACATAAAAATTTGTATTAGGCAGTAAATAATAGGTAAGGACAGAAAACAATATTCCTCTGTTGTTTTACATGGATTTTAAATCTTGGCATGCATTACAAGATTCCTTTAATCCCATGGTGCCACATTCACCACTGAATTGGGATGATCAGGTGGCAGGTAGGAATTGGGTTATATCAAACAGCAAAGAGTGGCCACACAAGGAGGGTTTGCAGCACCATCTCCGAGTCAGAGCAGTAATCGCCGAGTCAGAGCACAAAAATGTGGAATTAAAATTGTACCTAATGTCGATTATGGGGTACACAGACACAGCACAAATAGGGCTGATCAGAGGGAGGTGCACATTAATGGGTTTCAAAGGCTACTAAAACCAGCCAAAGCAGGGAAGCAAACTAAGGGGTGTGCTAAGCACCAGGATGGTTTGTCAGCTTGTTTTACAGACATCCTGGGAAACAGCAGATATTCCACAATCACAGAACAAGCCATGAAATTAGCCCCAGCATGCCACAAGGCAATGAAGTGACTGTGGAGGGCAGAGTGTCAAGAAAAAACAAAGCTTCAGAAACATTTCTGAAAGCAAACATACTTCTCTCCATAGCAGGAGTAAGAGAAAAGCAGCAGAGATCCTGTGCACAGCACATGCTCAGGTTGGAGAGGTTTCTACCCTCAGATTGGACCTAAAATGAAATGCACACTGCATAACTGAAAGCACATAAATCAGTATCAGTATTTTCCAATATAGCAAATTATGCTGGCTTTATAACCCATGATGAACAATTATGAATCTAGAAAAGACATTATGATTAATGAAATAATGGAAAGTGGAACAGAGATTTAGTTCCAGGTGATTGACAAGTTGCCAAGGATAAAATGGTCCCAAAAGAAAACATATCCTATGTTTAGAACAATTGCATGCCCACTGCAGCAATGCTCAGATGGAAGAGCAGCATGAATAATTTGGGACACCACAGTTCCTCTTGTTTCTGGAAACAATTCATTTAAATTATTCTGCTTGTTAAGGGGAAAGAACAAGTCACTTGAAAATAGCCAGCCTGTCATTTGACCAAGACAACCAGGGAACAGCATACCATTATTTAATCAATTTACACTAAATGCTTCGCCCAGAGCTGGCTGCTAATGAACAAATTAATATAGACACAGAAAGCTGAACCACCAAATTGCTTTGTGCTGCCAGACTAAAAGCTGGAGCCTGCATGACCTACTCTTGCATCTGAGCTCTGGCTTTTGCGACTGTTCCTTCCTGTCACTGCTGCACCAGGTACCTGAACAAGGTCCAGGGGAAGCTGAGGATAAAATGTTGCTGCCCTGGTGAAAGCATGGATTAGAACAAGTCCCTGTATCTTTCTGGAGCGTCAGAGAAGATGAGTGCCACAGAGGAGGGAAGATTGATGGACAGACTGTTGGACAGACAGGTCTTAACTGGCATAACTGACAGTTGGAAAGGCTGGTAAGAAAGGGCTCTGGCTCAACTGAAATAACAGTAAGAATTACATCAGTGCATCCCTTTTTTTAACAAAATCATCAAGACACATTCTCTCCTTCTGAGGACATGCACCAGAAATGCCACTATAACCAACACAAGGGCAAGTAGTGCCTGCTGGCTGCAGTATGCATGCTGAAGAGGAGATGGAGTAATGAGGGTATTATCCAGCTCAGTTTGTGGCTGCTGGAAGGCTCCAGTCAGGAGGTACAGGAACTCACTGGCATGAATCTGAATTGCCTGTGACTCTCCCTTGAGGTACTCTGCTACCTTTCATGAAGTACAATAGGCTTTAAGGACAATCAAGGCTGAAGACTCAAATGAAACTCCCTAGGCAAACATTACAGTCAAGAGCTTTCTTGTGCATTCCCAGAGTATTTTAATGAAATGTTTGATTACAGCTTGGAGTTCTGAGGAAACCATTACACAAAAAAGTTTGACCAAATACATTTTGGCTTCTGATGTCCTTCTTGTGTTCACAGCTGAGCCCCAGGCTCAAGTGATGAATATGTCCATCCTTACAACAGATGCTGTGGTTCTCAATGGGCCTTCCTGCTTCATGCCAAAAAGGAAAACAATACCATTTGTGAGGATTAATGGCTGGGTTAAAAATCACCAAGGTTAAGTATAGGAGAAGACAGTCTCTTCCTTAGTACTATAGAACATCGGGAAACTGTTCCTGACAATGCCATCCATTATGCAAAGCAGTGGAAGGGGCTGGAAGTGGAAAAGACTGCAGATAGTGCTGGCCTGGTAGAGACTGCTGACAGCCTGTGGAGAGAAACCCCTTCCACCAGTCTCCTCCTTTAAAACACAAGTGTGATTATCTATTGAGGCATAGTAAAATAATTGTGTATATAGAGGGCCAAGTTTCTCTTTACTGTGCAATAAATGGCTTCTTTCTTGTTCCTAGCAGTAAATGGGTTTGCCAGAAAAAGCACAGATGGCCAGAACCTTCTGGTCACCTGAGGATAAATGAGAACAGGAGGAGCCTTAAGCACAGGCAAGTAGGGGCACAAGTTGGACTCACCTGGAGTTCCCTGATCTCTGTCCCATGTTCAGTCCTGAACCCACATTGCCTCGACAATGTTAGATACATCAGGGGAAGGTTTGACTCCACACCATGGTATGGATCTCCTGAGAGCTGGTTTGTGGCACTACTAGGCTGGAAAGCAGCTGCTGCAGACTGGTCACCTGCCATCAGAGAGTGCAGGCTACATTAATTTCTTCTTCACTCAGAACAAGTTTCCCTATCCCATCAGGAAAAGGCGTATGTCACAGTCATCTTCCTACCTGTCCTCCCTTTTGTGCTGCCCTGATATTGTGCTCCCCTGCTAGCTGCACCTCCCTCAGGAATCACACCCAGCTGCAGCAGTGCTGGCATCTGCATGCCTTGACCAGAGGAGTGTGTAGGGAAGAGCAGAGTTGCCTCCTTAACCTTCTAGAGGCTTATAGTTCACAATGCTTCTACCACAGGCAGCCAAGGAGACCAAGACCTCATGCTGGTCCTGGGCTCAGTCACCTGCAAGGAAAACAGAGAATTCAGCCAGAGATCTCCAAAAGAGACATTCAGAGTCTTCTGCTGCCAAGACACACAGAGATATTGGGATGCCCAGAAGAAAATATTGAAAAAACACAGTTGCCCATTGAGAAGCCTGGGGTTTTTTTTCAAGATAGGAACAACCAAGAATGCTCCACTTCAGATAATACAGACATCCCACATGTTTCAATAGCAGCTCTGCCCCAGCTAATTTCCTAATGGGGAAATCAGAGCTGGCACAGTTTACTCAGCCTCAACTCTTTCTTAGTATCTTTTACACACATAATGAGCTACATAAATGGCGTGTACTTTCAGAGAGCAAATTAAAGGAAACAAAATTACTGAGTATTTCAAGAAGCTGGATTATGGAGTGGGTTTACATCCATCTAGTCAAAGAAAGGAAACTTACTTTGTTGCTGAGGGCAAGTCAAGTAACTGGGTTTTCCATCTCTATTATTTTGCATTTCTTTTACATTTCCTGTAGATGTAAAATAATAACCATGCATTTGAGACATTACTTGAAGCATTGAATTTATGTTACTGATATGACTTCGCAAATTTAAAAACTGTAAAAAAATATTTGGGCAACAATAAATCACATGCCAAGACTGAATCCAGTTCAAATGAAATATATTCATTTCCCTCAGCCAACAAATGGGAAGTTGTTCTGACTTCCAGAGTAATCATGAAAGTCCGGCAACCTTTACTTACTGGAAATGATGTGCTGGCCCTAAATGAATGCATGTGCACAATCATATGAGAATTTTTATTCACTAGTCAGACAGAAGCTCATTCCATCTTTCTTTATGATGACAAAACGTCTGAATGAGAAGTTTAAGAAAGCCATCAATAAAAACTGTTAAAAATACTTAGCCTTAAGCTCTATAATAGTTTAAAGACTGGCTATAGTTACTGAGTGCAACAGACCAGGAGTATTGTATTTGACACAAAACTTTTAACCTCCTCTGCACTAAAGAATTTCAGGGAGCAGGTCCATCAGACCTATTCCTTTAAACAGGGCAGGCTGCCCACTTTTATCCCCTTGCATTGTGCTTTCAGACACAAGTTTTATAAAAGGATGAGTATTAATTACTAAGTGGAAAAAGTCCTAAAAAATGAATCCAAATGCAAGTGTTCCCAAGCATTCAAGGGAGACTGCATATTTACAAGTAGTCTCTAATGAGGAGAGGCACTCCTTCAAATAATTTAATCCCGACTCTGAGGGAATCCGATATTCAGAATTTATGTCTTTCAAAAAAGGGTGATAAACTTAATTTCATTCTGGTTTAGGTAGGTGTGAGGTCTGTTATTCTTAATCCCCTAGCCATTCCATATAATCTGAACAGAGACAGATGATAGCACAGAACTGAGCTCAGAATGCAGAAGTTTAACAGGAATATTTTTTTTTTTTTTTAAATATGAAAAAAGAAGAATACAGACTAAGGGTCTTATGGGTTATTGTCAAACAAAGAGAGAAAATCCTGCAATATGCCAGATACTGGCAGGGTCACAAATTCTAAGTAGCTTAAGATAAATCCAGTTTACTAACATTTTTAAAAAGTAGATAAAAGCTAATTCCCTGCTTGGAAATTAATCACCAAATTTATATTGCAAAAGCACTTCTGTGTTGCCTTGTGTTTGATTAGGTTTTCTGTATCTTACAGGACAAAGTCTGAGGTTTCTACTGCTTGCTCTCACTTCTTATGTGTGCATTAGTAGCTGAGCTTGCACTGGAAATCCATTACTCTATAGCTCAAGAATGCAAGAGAGAAAACACTTAATTTCCTCCCATCTTTAATATCTTTAATGCTATTTCATGCCATCTATTTTATGTTATGTCTAGAGGTCTGGGTAATAGAAATGACTCATGTATCCCATGCTTAGGAAAAAAGCATGCTTGCTCTGGGTGGATAACCTGAACCATAGCAAAGCTATCTGATCCTTGCACTAAACTATAAACAGAAATTTCTCTGCACACCGTGTTAGTGTTGGGTGGTCCTTGTGCAGGGATAAGTTTTATAGACTCAGCTTTGAATGTGAAAATACACTAGATAAAGCGGTGCTTTTGGAGGAGCCTGCTACTTTCAGAAAGCTTTTACAGACTTCCCAAGTGACTGAGCAGTAGTTTAAATACAGCTTCACTCCTGTAAAATCTCTCTATTTTTTCCTAGTAATGCATCTACTCCACAGTAGTCAAATCCTGTGGGGTCCTTCCTTGGCAAGCACAGCTCTGAGCAAGGGCATGGTGAAAGCTGAGTTGGCTCCATCCCTCTCCACAGCCAAACTTGCAGGAAGAAGTAAAGGTGTGGAAAGTTTCCTAGAGATGCTTTTTAATAGCATTACCCTTCACTATATGCACAGGGGAAAATAAGAAAGGGGATGGAGGAACAGGGAGGAGGCTTTGCCTCCCTGTTCACGTCTTCCAAACTAGGGCATCTAAGGAGATATACAGAAGGCTAAAGCCAGCTAGGCCAGTAGCTTAGGGGATTTTGTCAGCTTCATTTAACCAGGGACAAGTTTCACACCAGCGTTCATAAGAAATGACCCACACATCTGCAACTGTCATCACTTTCTCTGCCAAATGCAAAACCAAAACTGCTTCTCGAAGATAAACATACAATGCTGTGTTTACATAACAAATTTTAAGTGTTCCTTTTCATATGCATGAGGAAGAAAAGGAAGCCAAGCCACTGATCACCTGATGTTACTCCCACACAATTTAATGTCCCTCTGCCAGGCACTCAGACTCTGGCACACAGGAGAAAGTTATCATGTCAAACAGTCATGGAAATCATATTCTGCAAAAATGATTTACATTTTGTAAATGGCAAAAATGTCCCTTCTCATGCCTGCCAGGCTGGCAGTAAATACACCAATCACCACCCTCCTGATCCACATCAGGTGCACACTGATGGAGCTCAACTGACTCCAGTGTTGCTGCCTCATTCCCAGCAAGGCGAGGTCCTTACTCAAAGCCTGCAAGCAGACAGCAGTTTGGCTTCCACACGGCCACCCACAAAGACAGGATTTGAGTGACAGCATTTGATTCCCTGAGTCCAATGCACATTTCTTTCAATAACCCCATCCAGATTTGTTCTATGTCAGCTGGGAAGCCAGCTCTAAGGTTTTCTTTTGCGCTGGATAACAGCCATAAGAATCCACTTGACTTTAATTGTGGGGTGTTTCACATATCCAGCTCGCTAAGGCCATATGTACTCGTAAGTGCTTACAGTGTTCTCAGCAAAAAAACACTTCTGCACATGGTAACTTTGGGCCTCTAATTTTGGGCTGCACAGCAGCAACTCCCCCCCTTTGCCAGGCCTCCAACTCACTGCTGTTTTGCTTCCATTGCCTGTGAAATGTTGTTGCTGCCAGCTTGCTGGCACAGGCTGGAGTGCTTCAAGTTCAGCTCGACAGCTGTTGACTCATACATGAAGTATCAATCCTGGGTCTGGAAAAGCAAAATGCTCTCATGGAAGGGCTTTTTATTAAGGACAGAGAATGCCACTCCAAGGAGCTGCACCAGTCCCTTGACCACAGCCTTAAGGCCTTGTTGGGTTGCCCATCATCAGATCTAAGGCTGCTAATTGTTCCTCCAAGCTCAGATACTACATGGTAACAGGTACTTATGTCAGGCAGATTAGTCCCTGAGTAACATCACAGCAAAGACTGGTCTACAATACCCTGACATATTTCTATGGTGAGAGTACAGACAAGATCTGCTTGAAACTCTAGTTAATGATTGGGCATCTTACAACATCTCTGTCAGCTTTAGCATAGATGGTTAAGTAACTTTTGCAGCACCATAAAACACATCAGAAACACATTCAGAAATTAAAACTGGAGCAAACTGCTCTTCTGTGCTATAACACGTTGGACTGAAGATGACCTGAGCTTTCCTTGCAAGAGTTTTCTCATGTAGTCATAATTGGAGTCCCTTCACCTCTCCTTAAAGCCATGAGCAGTAAACCAGAGTCCTCTGGGCCCACCTTTCTCAGGAACTTATCCAACACAGTATAACTATTTCATCACCAAATCCAGACTTTCAGGTCCCAAAAGACATTGCACTTAACAGGGACTTGATACATTGAGAAATTAATCCATGGTTTCCACTCGCTCATAAAGGGAGCAATAAAACAGCTGTATTCAATTACTTAAGCTGTGGAACAGTGGGGCAGAAAGAAGCTACTTATACCCATATTTAGAAACATGAAGTCTGCTCAACAGATCAATTAGGGAGATGAATTTACAGCTGCCAATATCATCATAACAGGGGTTATTTAGCTCCTATTTACAGCCCAGAAGCTCTAGCATGTCAAAGTATGAAGCAGAGCTTTCTTCCTAACTTCTCCACTGACTGACATTCAGCAAATCAATCCAACTCTTTGCCAACTCATCCAGCTGTTTGACACAAGTGTGACCCTCTTCATTAGAGGTGACTCTGCCAAGATAATATTGCAGTCAGAATCAGGGGTTTGGAATTGCCATTCCCTTTTGCAGAGAAAGGAAGGAGTCTTTGCATGAAAGCAAACAGCAGAGCCATATGCTTAAACCTGGGCAAAGAGCTTCCACAAACAAAAGGCTTCATGAAATAAAGACATTATAACAAAAGGGACTATCTACTCCACACAATTTCAAAGATCAGAAGTCTTCCCACACTGCTCTATTGATTACTTAGAACCAGACTGATATATTTAACAAAAAATCAATGGGAAAAGTAAAGGACTGCCTATCTGACTCAGAGGAAGAATTTCATTCATGGGATAAGAGACCCTAATGAGGTAATTCAGCATTCAGTGGGAGCTATTAGCAGAGAAGGAATGAAGCAGTTGTGTAACAAAATGATGAGCACTGAGTGCAGATGGAGGAAATGGTGTTTTGTAAATTCAGAATCCGGGAAATTTTTTTTAATCTTTAAATACTTCATACAGATATGCTGTCTGCAATATTTAGCATGACTTAGGGTCTCATTCGTGGCCATGTTTTTCCCCAGATGGGGCAGCTGCAAAAATATGCTTGAAGCCAGTAGAAGCACTTGCACATAATTACAGATCACTTATTCATATTGGTATGCCCAGTACTTCCTCTTGTAAGAGTCAACATTTTTGAGACTCCAGTGCATTCCCCAGCAAAATAAACAGCTGAAAGAGCCTGTGGACTGACACAGCTCTTATTTGTAACTCCATCTGGACAAGAAATGCTGCCTGGTTCTCACGTATTTAGCCTGAGGGTGGAGATCAGGATAGGGACTGAGCAGGGCAGAAGTCTGTCCTGCCAGCAAAATCCAGCTGGTTGCAGATTTACAGGGCTATACCTTAACGGAGAGAGCTTGGTGCCTACAGCCAACCTGACCATAGGTGAGACATGAGTGAGACAGCCTGGCTGCCATGTCCAGCTCTGCTACATCCATGTCTTACTTATCTAACTAAAATCAGGACACACATCCACCTTCTGCTCCACCCACCTCAACTCCTGAGCAAGAGACCTGCAAGAACATGGCACAGCTCTGCTAAATACAAGCCAGACTGAGTTTTACTGAGAAAGCAGTTAAACAGGGAGGGAATAGCCTTGGTCTACCATCTGCTAAAGCTTGGAAAACACACCTTGTCAGGCTCAAATCTCCACATTCACTTGGGCAACCAAAAAACTGCAAGCAATGTATGGTCTAGGCACAGGAATCACATTCTTCTTCCACATCATGAGTGTAAAAAGCTCCCCCGGACCCCTGCCCCAGCCCTCCACTGCAGACTGTGGCCACTACTCCAGTTCACCCCACCACTCTTCTTTGAGCTTTTATTACAATACCAGCATATTTAGCACAGCTTCTTATTTTACACTGTCTTCAGCATCCTTCTGCTGGATGATTTCTATAGGATTTGCAGCTATTCAAACACTCCAGAATTCAACACAAACCATTTTTCCTGGACAGTAGAACATAGCTTTTATAGATGAAAAAACTGGAAGTCTGTCCAGCTTTTACCTCCCGCATTATAGAAACCCCACTAGATCTTAGCTGCCTACTAGATTCTAAGGCTTGTAGCCAGACCCAATGCCAAACTAAATTACTAAACTTCTTATTAAATTAATTAAAACTCTGTGGGTGACACTGTGTAGATCACTGAAACATCTGGATTAATAAGTCTCCCTGATCACTATGGGAAAAAATGGTTGCTAGAAAATGTAGAGAAAACAAGATGTACCAAGAAGACAGCAAGGGGACAGGCTGCTGGAAGAGACAGAAGGCAATTAAGAAATACCCCCTGAGCTATAAAAAGAGGAGGCAGCAGAATTTCTGTGTTTCAGAATCAGGATCAGACTTTGGCATTTTCCTTTAGGTTGATCCTAAGAAATCTGAAGCAGAGAGATGGTTTTGGGAAATTAAAATACACAACAACCAGCCCCCCACAAAACAAAAAACCAACAAAAACCCCTAAAAAACCCACTGAACAAACAAACAAAAAAATAAAACAAAAACCACAAACTATACAAACTTCCTCTCCCAAAACTGTTTAACAACCCCCCCCATATTTCTCTTCTCTGCAGCTGGGTAGTTATGGCCCTTTACAGATGCCTGGCAGTTTATTCCATGGCCCAGTGGATGCCCTGTGTGGAGTACTGGATGACAAATCACATCTTGATATCAGGCTGTGGGAATTTCAATTATTCTCTTGGGAGGACATTGATTACAACTGCTGTGCAACTGCATTTATTGTTTGGGCTCAGCACGGAGGTTTTTTGATCTGCAGAAATTTTGCTTCTGGTGATGATTTATTCTGATTTTTCTCTTTGTAATCATAGCTGTGCAAATGTTGCATGGCTATGGAGTAAAAGAAAAGTCCTTTCAAAGAAAAATAACTGGTTAAAAGACAGAAAACAAAGGGTAAGCATTCACAGTGGAGCAAGATCATCAGCTGATTTCCTCAGGGAACTGTGCTGAGATTCAATTCACTCATAAATAAATGGCAAAAGGTGAGAAAAGTTTTCTGCTGATAAAAAAATTATTCAAGACAGTAAGAATGAGGGCAGACTGGGCAGAACTGTTAGGTACCATGCAAGATTTGGTGATAGGGCAATATGAGAAAGAATGACAATTTAGGTAATAATGCAAATGGAAAAAAAAACAATCTTAACTTCACATAGGAAACGATGGACTCAAACCTGACAATTATCATTAGCATATCCTAATTTTGGCTCCATTCAAACATCAACTCAACAGGAGTCAAAACAGCAAAAATAAACCAGAAGAAAATAAAACACATATTATCAACCACAAACAAACAACACAGAAAACCAAATTATGTGATTGTATGAATCTATGTCTCTTCCTCATCTTCAGTATAGCCTGTGGTTCTTGTTTCCTCATCTGAGGAAGGCTGGCTTACAACCAAAAACATTCAGAAAAAGACAACTACAATGATCTCAGCTACAGAACAGCTTCCACACGTGGAAAGATTTTCCTGTGTTCCCTTTGATTTGAAAATGTGTTATTTTAGTGGAAGTAGGACACTGATCCACTAATCAGAAGTGGCCAGGATCAAACAGACAGGCATCAATCACCCACCATCTCTTCTAATACAAAATGTAAGGCCATAAAATGAAAGGAGAAGGAGGCCAGGCTCAAGGTGAGGTAAAGGAGATGGTTCTTCTCATGCAATAGGTGGCCAGCATGTGGACGGCCTTGCCAAGGAATGCTATTGCTGCAAATAGTTTGCAGGGGTCCAAGAAAACACCAGACACTTACTTTGAGAGATGTACTGAAGAGAAAAAGGATGTGAAAAAATAAAAAAGTCAGCAGAAAATCTTACTGTCCTTCAACCATCTGCCAGTGGGTGTTGTTGGCAGAGGATCCTGGGGCAGGTGAACCTTGCTCTGAAGCTGAGTGGCTCTGCTGCTTGCATCTCTGCCCCTTTGTCCTGTACTCCTGCTGGGTGACACAGTACATGCAGGCTGTTGGCATTGGGATGGATCAAATGTCCTATTTTTATACACGTTAATGAATAAAAATTGAATTGTTTTCAAAAGCTCATCTTCCCCCACTGTGAGGGCTGCAGCACAGGCCCAGGAGGGACTTCACCTCATGCTTGAAATGTCTGGCAAGCCATTTTGTATGGAGCTGACAATAATGAATCCAACAGCTCATTTTCCTGATAAACAGGAGCTCATCGTTCCTTTGTCCAGTAGGAAATTCATGGATAAAATGTTCAGATCTGCAAGAGAAGCGGATTTCAAAATGAAAGAATTTCTACTTAGATATAAAAGCCATCTGAGTCAAAAAGCACAAAGCCTTTTAACTCTTCCACTGCACATATCCATGAAGAGGTTTCACCTCACCCTCTAGAACTTCCTTGGCAGAAGAATAACACATTCTGCTTCCTCAGGGATATGAATAAAGCCTTTACCTGAGAGGAAGGTGGACATTCACAGAGATGCCACACATATTTTCAAGACTAAATGACATGAAAATTAGGCATAAAGCAGAGTTAGTGCCAGTTGTGCAACTCTCTCTTTGAGTGTGAAAGGGCTGCTATTGGAAAGAAATTAATGACTGAACAGCAGTGACACGACTTTTAAAAGGGCTCTGCAATGTAAAATTAAAGTGAAAATGTTGGCAGAGCTTCACTTGGATATGGCTCTATCAGAATACATCAAATAAAATATGTCTTACCTTCTCCTTCAAGCTCTGACTGTGCCTGACCTGACAGAGAATTAGTGAGATATTTCTATCTGCTGACTTATATATTACTGAAACAGTCTTGTTATAATTTTTGAAATGTTGTTTACAGTTTTAGACATTTTCTGACTTAAATTCAGTGACAGTTGTGCAAAACCATTCAGAACCAAATGGCCATAATATGTTCTGCAGACATATAAAATACCCCGAGGAGAGAGTTAATGGGAATGAACATAATAAGGCTTTTTCAGGAGAGTGAGATGTGGTATATATTTTATCTTAGCAGATTTTAACTAACTCCCTGAAGGTTCTTTATGTGGGAAAGATTTTTCTGTTTAGGTGAAAAGTCTAGTTGGAATCAAAAGGACACTCTAATTTTGTTCTCCTTCTCTAAGAAGAGTATTGATAGATTTGTTCTCTACTATTTTGGGAGTTTTTGACCTCTTCTGCCCTAGCAGAGATCCTCTAGATGCTGGATAATCTTCACTAGCAAAGGCTGCTGCAGAAAAGAAGGACTAGAGTACTTTGATTTTGAGCAAAGATTAGGATGGCCTTCTTTTCAGGTCTCTGTTTCTGTTTCCACAACACCACTCTTTTCATTTGTACAGTTAGACATCACTAAGCACCTGATTGTCAGGGAAACAAGTGGAATATATCTCCAAATAAAGGGTACTAGGAAAGGTAGAACTGTCAAAATACAGCACCACATCTACCAACAACAGGAGTCCAGCAGAGTCTTCCAACCCAAGGAAGATCTAGGAACCCCCAATGATGTTTTACAAAGACCAAAACCACCCTTTTCAGGAACACTGTGGTATCAGATCAGCTTAGACCAGTGCTGAAATAACACCTTTCTGAAATTTAGCACATCTTTATCACTAAATCCTTTGAGATATTCAAAAGCCTTTGAAACACTCCTCTTTTCTCCCTCTTTTCTCCCTTTTTATAGAAGACAATAACACGTGAGCCTTGAGCCGGTCTGGGAATGCCACAGGGATCCAGAACACTCCACCAAGTTAATGTAGCCATGCAGGAGACACACTGAGCAAGGCCACTGGCAATCCTTGCTTAAGACAACTTGGATGTCTCTTTTAAGCTCATTTATAGGATGCACTGCAGAAAGTTTCAGTATCTACTTTATATCTTACATTTTTTTCAGTCTTTTCATAGATGTGCCCATAGCCTGACTTCAAAATCAAATCCAGGGAGATTCAGGACTCTCAGGAGAGCTGCCTGTGTGCAGGCACTCCTCTACCCACCATGCATCAGATGAGCTCTGCTGTTTGTGGCCATCATCATTCAAGTGCTAGCCACACTGGTTTAGGTTGCATGGTTTTAGGTTCATGCTCCAAGTACTTCTTGCACCACCATACTTTGGGAAATGCAAGACAAGAAACAAGAAGCTGCAGGTTTCAGTCTTGGATGTGTGATCTGCCAAGTGGATTTCACAGAGTTTTTTTCAGGCATGTGATATTATAAAAGTATACACTTTTTAGTTCAGGCAATGATTTCAGCATCCTGACCCCAGGAGGTTTCCAGAGTGAAAATACTGAAGTACAAAAGAAGTATCTGGATTAGAAATGTTCTGAGCAGGCAGCAAGAGTGCCTTGTGCTGGACATGCAATGCTGTCCATGCAAATACAGGAGTGAAACAGAGAGAAAATCCATTCTCTTAACTGGCCTGCGTACTCTGGGGTCTGTACCCAAGCAAATCCCTCCTTTGAGCAGTGAATCACTTTGACACCACAAGAGAAAGGGTATTATATTCCAAGTCTTATACTCCATATACTCCTTCTGGCAGGGCAGCCTCCTTTCACTTGTCATGTCCATGACTCACAGTACAAGGCAATCCCAGCTGTTAAATAAACCTCAACATGCAAAGCTTACCATGCTGAGATCTTTTCTCAGCACGTTCTTGTCCCTGCCACACTAGCTGGCACACAAAAGCTTAGATACAAAAAGGGTGTGAGGAAGGGAAAAACCTCTATAGAATTCTTTCCAGTTATATACTAGGGAGAATACATGCAAACTTTAGTTTTGTGCAGGAACTACATCTCAGGAGAAGCAGCATTCTGAGTCTTGCATCAAGTGTGTTTTATCCAGCTCCAATTAAAATGCTGGGAGTTTATCACCCACTGAACTCAGTGCTTCAGGCAAAACCTCTCATGAGGCTGCAAAACAAATCCAATAGGTGAATGATATATTGCAAAACTCCTTCATGGATCATTTCACAGTCATGGCTACCCATGTCTTGGACTGTGAAAAGTTGGTCTATTTTTTCTGTGATCAGCTGTCAGTCAGGTGGATGAAAGACGAAACTTGTCAGCACCTTAACACAAATTATTTCTCAAATTTTGCAGGGGTTTGTGAAGAATTTGAACTTACTCACACATCTATTCTAGACGATTTGAAAAAGTGGATGATGGGATGACTTCTCCTCCATCCATGATGGGTGACTGCAGCAGTACTAGAGGACTACTTTGCACCAGAGGAGCAGTTTCCCACCTTGCACATTCTGAGCCTCCCAAATGGTTTCACCGCTCAATGTGATAGATGAAGAACTCATAGTTTGGAAATAGTTTATGAGGACAATTTTTATTTTACAAATAAACTTAGAAATTTAATGTTAGATTTGTAGTTTCAATTGTTAACTTGTTTTTAGCACTTCTCAGTAATTTTAATATTTTCCACATACTTTTCCATATTTCAGAGCATAGTTATTATGCATCATAATAATAAACTGTAATTATTAATAAACTGATGATTGCTTGTACAGGTAGGGGAATGAAGGAGAAGAGGAAGGAGGAAGGGGAAAGGGAGTCACTTAACCCCAGTCCTGACACCACACTGTGACTCAAGGACGGAAGTATCTCAGGTAACGCCTCCTCAGCAACACGCTAGGAAAAGAAACCAGACCACATTCAAAAACTGCTTCAGTACACTTCCTTAAATTAGGTTCTACACATGTTGAATGTGTTTCCAGCTCTGTCCTTCTGCAGTAGTGGCACAGGTGGGATTCACCTGAGTCCACAGTCCCCTTCTGCACAGGGAGTTTCCCTCTCAGCCCAGAGTAAGGGCAGCACACCTGCAAGTCCTGGCAAGTACAGTTCAATAAATGAAAGCAGGCAACAGCTGGAAAGTTTGTTTGTCCTTTCTCATTAATTAAAGGAAGACACCAGAATAAGTGATAGGAGAAAAAGTGATGCAGAATTTAAAAAAACATCAGGACTGAAGATGACAAAGTCAATAGGAATTAAGCAAATTATCTTTGCTCAGAATTGCTATTTCCTTCACTGACTGCAAGCTTTTAGCTTACAAACCCTTCTCCAGCTGCCTGATAACAGAAAAGCAGACTCCAAGTACTGCAGCTTGCCTTGCCATGATTAAGCTGGAAGTCCTGCCAGGCAGTTTGGTGTGGTAATAGAACAGCCTGACTGCAACTGAGGAAACACCACAACTGCCCAGCCATGTGCTGCAGCTGCAAGCAGAGAATTTACACGAATGGGTCAGGTCCTGAGTAAGTTAGAAGCAGGGCTTGTTCCTACTGCTGTTTTATGGCCACTTTGATTGATTAATTTAATGGTTGTATAGAGGACCACTTTATCAGCCTCTCAACCCTATCTATTTCACTTGTTCTGGCCAAGCTTTTTACCTTTTCACTATTTTGGCAGCTGTTAAAAACTGCAAGGTGCTGATGAGAAGGAGAAAGAGAAGCACCTACAGTATTTTCAGCATGGAATATTTATCACTCAATTGGCACTGTCAGAGGCAGCCTGAAAGGTTTCCTGCATCTGAAAGTGCAGTATAATCATTCCCAGAGTACAGTGGCAGGTGCTGAATGCCAAAGAAGTGCAAGACTGGGATCCACACTTGCAAGGCATCTGCTGCTTTCACAAAGCACAGACACAGCTCTTTGGGTTTTGTTTTGCACTGACACATTGGGATTTCACCCTTCTTATTTATGAGTTCAGTTTCTCCTCATATGGGGTGCTATAAAGGGAAAAATTACACCAACTTTTTTAATAAAAAGTCTAGAAAAATAAGGCAAGTCAAATTCTGAGTCCTTGATGAACAGATTAAACTCTACAGCTTGCATAGGTCTTTCAGAATCCAGACCTTTCAGTCACATCCACAAAGAGCTCCCTGACTTTAAACTTGACTTGAACAGCTGTCAGAGAGCTCAGAGGAGAAGGGTGAGGCAAACATTGGAATATAAGATTAAAGGACTCAAATTTGGCTTCCTGAATAACTCAGTCAAGCTCTTTACTGCACATTCAGAGTTCCAAATGAAGGCCTGTACAAAAACAAATTATGAACATTTTTGAGAGGCTGACCATCAGATTAGTTAGGAAGCTCTGTACAGAATAAAGAAGGGTTGAGCTGCAAATTCAACTCTATGTCCATGTACAAGCCTTTCCTAGAGTTCAGCAACACCCAGTTTCAGGACCAGGCACTTGCTGTTTCTTCCCATCAAAAGAGGCTGTTCCATCTCTTCCATCCTTTACATTTCAAACTGACTCTGGTACACAAATTTAAGGAACTCATATCTAGTGCTTTTATTTAGGCAAAACCACAGCTCTGAAGAAAAACAACAGCATTTTTCCCTTGGCAAAACTAGTCCAGATCTGGATTAAAGACAGTAAAGAAAGTATTTTGGTTGACATTTAATGACTTCTTCAGCCTACAGGGACTGCTAAAGTAATTGCATTTTATTTTATTGCAGCAGCAAAGGAGGAGTAATGCAAGTAGGGTCTGTAAAGAATTATCTTTAGCAAACCTGTCCAGCATATGAAAGTGCTGCATCAGATTGCATTAATGAGAGTGTAATGTATGAATCAAGAGAGATCATTCAGTGGTGTTCCAGCATTATTAGGACACCACATTTCATTCTGACAGTAAGAAATAACTGAAAAGGAACAAAACATGCTGGGAGGATGGTTTAATTGTGGATTATATGTTGCTTGCCACACTGGGAACTCTCTGGCTGAACGCTTTATGTAATCCCAAACACACAGGACACCTTATCCTTGCAGTGCAGGGCTCAGTGAACAGTTCTGCTATAAGCTGTGAGAATTATCAGAACAATGAAAAATTCCCAGTCACACTGTAAATTTCTGCAGAAGTGATGATTTTGACACTTGTGTCCAAAACTCTTCCAGACAATGAGCACATGGGTGGCACTGAGCACTGCCACAAGGCACATGAGATTCACCTTTATTTACTTCCCACAGCACAGAAGGAGGAATCAGAAATTTCCCAGAGTATTTTTCAGATGACCATATTTGAAAAGCAGTCAAGTGTGTTGCAAGTCATGCCAAACACAAAGCTACTCCAATAACAATACATTCTCCATTGCTTTTAACTTAACTGTAGTCTCACAGAATTTAGCAATAATCAAATTGTTTAAAAATTGTTTAAAGCATTTGGAATAGATCAGTTTTAAAAGCAATCAGTCAGCAGAATTTCCAAACCCTTTTGACTACAAAACACTCACCTGCATTTTTTCAGGGAGACATGAAAAAAATGGCAACTAAAACCAGCATCACTGCAGATCCCATAATTCTGAAAACTGACCCATCCATCAAGCTATAAAATAAGACACAGAGCAGGAGAGACAGTTACATAAATCCATTCACAGCATTATCTGAAGAATGGGAGAACAATATCAGCACTTGTCGAGTTGGATATAACAGTCATGAGAAACTGGCCACAGATAAAAACAGAAGTGGACAACCAAATTAATATTAACACAAGGGAAGTGTCCAGTGCCTTTTACCTTGCAGCTTTTTATGATGGTGTAAAAACAGAAGGAAAGGTTACACTGGGACTGGCATGGCTTTGACAGCTGTGAGTACACTTGTTTCAGACCACGGTGAAGGCCAAGTGAGCTGGAGTGAGCCTTCAGATCTGAACAAGACAGAAAAACTGGTATCTGGATTTTCTGCAGTGTATTTGAATATCTTTCAAAGTTTTCCCTCCACATTTTTAGGTTTTCATTAAATCCTGATGACTCAGCCTGCTTTCTACCTTAACCTGTCAGATTACAGAGTGTCAATTTTGCCTTGGTTTGAAAAATCCTATTACACCACCATTTCCCATACTGCATTGATTGTAACCCATTATTTGGCACAGAGGCCAATATCTGCAGCAGGATGCTTTTCTGACTGAAACAAGGATTTATCTATATATGGGCAGGATTAAAAACTGATCTTGCAAGGAACAGCAGGTACTCTTTGCATGTCCATGGAAATACTTGTAAGAAGATACTCAGCACCAAATAAAGGAGTTACAATAAAATACACTATATAGGGGGTTGATGGTAGTTTTTAAAAACTATTCTACTGTAAAAACTACTGTATTCATATCTAAAATATGAAACATGTTAAGGGAGTGTAAGTAGAATCCAGAGACACACATTCTAATTCATACGCAATTAAGGATACATAGTGAATACTTCTGCATTTATAGATGGAGAATTTAGGTACTAAATGGCAGGTCCCAGTCAAGAAACTACACGCCTGCAAGTTCACTTGAGGTGAAGAATTTTGCCAGAGACTGCTCTCACATGAAGGCAGCAAGTAGGTACTATCTGCTTGGCCTCTGAATTCAAAGGGAAAAGACAGTTAAATGAGTCCTTCATCTCTTTGAAATAGCTCAAATTAATTAATGTTTCGACTTGCTTCTAGTGCATGATAAGATGCATACAGTGAGGGAGGAATTCAACGAGAAAAATGCAAAAGACTAATAACACTGCGCTGACGAACAGCAAAGGAAGAGATTATCGAAGCACCACAATCATCTGACAGACCTACATTTTCCCTCTCTTATTAACAGAAAACCCAAACACTGTGATTTGTCAAGTGGTCCAAATCAGCATCATAATGTTTCCCAGCCTCTTGACCATTAAAAAATGGATAGTTGAAATATAAGAGAATTGAAGTTTGTTGGGGAAGAACTCACCCATCATTAGTACAGTATGTCCCAAATACCAGAATTTAACCTGCTCCAGAAATCTAAGTCATGTTGCTATCCCCATATACAAAATAGGGCGCACACACCCCAAAAAATCTCTTGGCCCACTTCACTCACAAAATAGTTTATAATAGCCACAAACCAACATCCTGCATCTCCAAGTCCTGTGCTTCTTTGCAAGAGAGTTTAATTACTTTCTATGCATTACTGAATTCAGGAGGAAAAAAAAATTAAAAGGTATGGGGAACACAGAACATAAACCAAAGCAAACCCACCAAAAAAAAAAAAAAATTAAACAGTTTTTTGCTGTTAACAAAGACACAGCACCTACACTTGCAGCTCCCAGGAGTTTCTGTCCTGGATGTGGCTCCACCACTTGGGCTGCACTGAAACAGCTCATGGAAGCTGCTTACTCCCTTCCTCAAAGCTCATGACTTGCAGCTCATTTTTACCCTCCTCAAGCAGCCCACCTTCAGCTGAACGCCTTTCCTTGAAATCTTATTTGCTCTTGTTTCCATTACTGTTTCCTCTGGGTTTAACTTTGCACACCTGCCTGGGCACCCCTGATGCAGCTGTCAGCTCTCACAATCCTTTTATTCTCTGCTGGATCAGGCCCTATAGTCCTGAAGCTGAACAATGTGTGAGTGAAACATGATCAGACTGATGAACTGTTCAGATTTCTTCAGAATTTTTGGCAATGTGTCTGCACTCCCCAGTGCACTGGACAAGAAAACCATATATTCTGCTTACATCTCCACTCTGTAGCTAGCATGACTTCAGCTCCCTTCAATCCATTAGCAAGCCTGTCAACAGTGCTGTGCAGGTGCTACTAGATAGTTATAGCCAGTGCACCAGTATTTAATATAAATTAAAATTTATCACCCTTTCCACTAGCACCACCTCACTTAGAAATAAAATTTTACAATGCCAGTTGTGTGAGCATCACTAAAAGTGTCTCCTTCCTGACCTTGAGATTTTATCACAAGACAGCAAAATAAACCTCTGAGAAAATTTAGGAATAATTAATGTATACTTCTGGGGTGAGGGTCTCCATGAATAATGCACACAAAGCACAGACACACCCTCTCCACTAATACCAGCTTAATCTTTAGTGAATTCTTTGGTTGTAGCAGAACTCCTTTCTATTATTAATAAAGGTTTATTTTTATTGCAGCATATTCTCCAGCCTCCAGACCACATCCAGGACACTAAAAACACATAAGAGTAGTCTGGACAAACATGTTCTTTGAGATGGTCCCTGCCTGCCCTGAAGCATGACTAAGCTAAATAGTGTGGAAGGACAGCATAACTCTCACATTAACTCAGAGCAATGAGGGTCTGACTTCTACTTGTCTTTATGGAAAATCGATATGAAATTATTCATTTGGGGTCATGTAGAAAGCCAATGGCAGAAACAGAACCCAGAATTAATTCCCAGCTCATTTTTCTAATATCCCTTTCCTTTAGAGTCATCTTTTAAGATTTGTATTATATCTATCAAAAACGTGTGACAAGAATATGCCAAAACTATGTGCATCTTTCCCTTCGTTAAACAGAAGGGAAACAAGACACTGAATAGATGCAGTAATTTGCAAAACTTTGCAAATTGGAGATTTTCTAAGCTCTTCCCAAAAGCCTTTCCTCCTCAGAATCCTATGGTTGTTCTCTGTGGGGGTCTCTGCAGGAGGTGGTCTTTGTAACACTGCTGCTTCTCCATCCTGTAGGGTGGCTACTGTCCTTGGTCACACCTTACCAGCCCATGGTCACTGCTTATTAGGGCTGCTGGGGCCACACAGCACTGGAAGAGACCCTGCTGCTCTACGTTACCCTCCCTGGGACATTCTCTTTGCATCTGAAATAAAACAGAATAATTTCCGCCACCTCTCACTCTGCTGCCCACAGTTTGGGTATTTTTCTGCATACTCTTCGTGCTGTCTTTACTCTTGAATGACAAGATCAGGACTCTACCATTCCCACTTGTGTCCTAGATTAAGTTTGCTTAGACTTGATCATTTGATAACTGCATATATGGTTGTTTTAGCCTTTCTTGGGGTACTGTGACCACCTTGTTCTCTGGAGACAATTCCTTACTCCCCTTTTTCTCTTCCTAAAACCTCTCCAGTGTTGCAAGCCCAACAGAGGCAATCCCAGAGCTCCCAGCTCTCTGGGGAAGTTAGTTATCCACTTCAGGAGCCAAGTCAAACCACAGGAACACCACCTTATACGCACAGGATCTTGTTTTGATCAGGGTCACAAAAATCCCACAGAATCACACAATGGGTCAGGTTGGAAGGGACTACAACGGGTCATCTGGCTGAACTTCCCTGCTCAAGCAGGGTCATACTAGAGCATATGGCACAGGATTGTGTCCAGGATTTTGAATACCTTCAGTCAGGGAGACTCCACAGCCTCTCTGAACAACCAGTTCCAGTGCACGGTCACCTGCACAGTAAAGAAGCTCTTCCTCATATTCAAGTGGAACTTCCTGTGCATCAATTTCTGCCTATTTCCTCCTGTTCTGTTGCTTGCTAAGAGAACAGCCTGGATTCTTCCTCTTGGCGCCCTCCCTTCAGATACTGACAGACATTTATGAGGTCTCCTCTCCATCGTCTCTTCTCAAGGCAGGACAGGCCCAGCTCCCTCAGCCTTTCCTCAGAAGGGAGAAGCTCCAGTACCTTGATCATCTTTGTAGCCCTCCACCAGACCTGCTCCAGCAGCTCCACATCTCTCTGGTACTGAGGAGCCCAGAATCGGACAGAGCTCTCCACATGTGCCTCACCTGGGCTGAGCAGAGGCAGGATCACCTCCCTTGACCTGCTGGCAATGCTCTTCCTCATGCACCCCAGGACACCTTTGACTTTCTTGGCCACCTGGGCACTGATGACTCTTGTTGTCCACCAGGACTGCCAGGTCCTTCTCCACAGAGCTGCTCCCCATCAAGTCAGTCCCCAGCCTGTGCTGGTGCCTGGGGTTGTTCCTCCACAGGTGCAGGACCCTGAATTTGCCTGCGTTGAATCTCAGTTCCTGCTCCACTGCTTCAGACACCAATCTCACACAGTATTACCTCTCATCCATCTTCTGATAAAGAGAATAAAAGAGACTTCATGTCTAGTTCTTCATTTTGATTTGTATGGTCAGCTCACTGCTCAGTCCAGCGGTGAGTCCTGATGCCTTGCTTAGGCAAAAGTTTGTCAGGAGTTATAGCTCTACATGCATCACTTAAATGCACTCTCAAACCACAAGAACTATGTCACAATCTTAAATAATGCGTTTAACTAAACAATAAAGTATGTAATGTATGTGGACAATTTTCAAAGCAAACATGGGCCTAGCACCACAAAGACATCTTTTCTTTATATGATTTATAGCATAAGAATACTCCCTCTTAACGTTTTATAGGACTAATCCCAAAATGGTCATGTGAAGAAAAATCATCAAGCAGCTGACCATTTTTATTATATTGCTGAGTTAAAGAACAACCCACCAAAATCAAAATGAGGAGAGTTCAAGCCATCAAGTCTTGCTGAACATTTGTAAGACTAAAGCAATTCGAAACCTGCATTGACTAGCTAAACCTCTGGTACTAAAGATAAAAATAAATTTTCTCCAACTCTGAGTGCATTGGCTTACATCTGGAAAAACTGAGACCGGAATGTCCTTGAGGTAAAATGTCAGAGACTCGACATTCCAGTCCCAAAACCAGTTCCTATTGCATAAGAAAATCAGACACTTGCCTCCTAAATATAGATAATTATTCTCAGGAATAACTAAAGAAGTGCCCTGCGTAGACTGCAAGTCAAAATGAGAAATGTTATTTCAAATTTAGGAGAGACAACCTCGTAAGGGTTTAGATAGCATTAGCTTCATTATTCTATTTCAGATGTTTTTTTGCTGTATGTGACAATAAACAATTCTAGTCTACACATTAACAGCATAATAAACTGCAACAGCATTTTACATTGTGTTCTCCACCGGTCTGTGTGACTGAGAGTCGAAGGTACCAAGACCAGAAGGAAGAAAGGGGTTTTGATGTCAGGACTTCTCAGCACATTACCTTTTCCCACTGACAAACGATAGCAATATTTCCCACCTCCCCAGAGCTGACTTTACACCTCTTCCCTTGTGCATGGGGTCGCCCTCAGCTGTCTTGACTCAAGCTTCCTCTTGGCTCTTAAGCTGAGACAGATCTTGCCTATCAGACCCTTGCTATTCCCAGGAGTGACATCCTGCACTTCCCTGGCACGGTGCTTAACGTAACACACTGCCCATAATGACCAACACATTGCATTTTCTATTAGGTATTGCCTTGAAATACAGGAAATCGCTAGACTTGGAAAATACATCAATCTAATTCAGTTACTGCCCAAGAAACAAATCATACAGTACCCATCTTTTACTTTCAGTAGCCTCAAAATTCTTCCCGACTGTGGTGTTACATTTTAGTTAAATGGTATCCTCTGTCTCACCCCTCGAAAATGTATGGTTTATTCCAAGCCTGTGATCCTCCCCTGCAGTATCCTGTTGGATAATCCCATTGGCCCAATCTGTTCCGCGCCCACTTTGAATCTCCCTGTTAAGTGTGGGGGGGAGGCGGTTCGCTCTCTTCGCCAGCTCTCCTGGCTGGTGCCCGCTCAGCCTCTCTCTCCCCCTCCCCTTTCCCCCTTCACTCCCCTTTCCCCCCCTCTCCCTCAGAAACCATGCTGCCTTCCGGAGGTAGGACCCCAAATAAACCCTCATCTAATTAGCACCCTCAAAAGCCGTGTGGAGTCTCCTTGCCTGCCTGCTGCTACTGGCGAACTCAGCCTAGGGGTGCCCCCGGGGACACCCCCGGGGGGGTCCCCCCCCGAAACGCACCGCTACTCCTGACCACAGCTCTCAAAGGATACTGCTACAGACAGATTTCCAGAATGCACACTGGGGACAGGAAAAGCACACTGCAAAACCCCATGTATTATTTTTATTATCAGAATTGATAAAATGTCACTGCTAGTTTTATAGTAGACTGTTAAAGCCATAAAAAAACAGGGAGACAGCTGTGTGTCAGTGTTTGGGTATCGAGTTCACAGTATGGGGAATGCAAGCAAGCACACTACTACTCTGGTCTCAAAGCTCACTGCAAAATAGCATCCTACAGACTTATCTGTCAAGCTGCAAATATTTCTTTAACAGCCATCCCTGAACTTTTTCTAGTGTATTGAACTTTTGGATGGGGCTGCTCTTAAAAATATTGGCTAATGACTTCTTTGAGCACCTTCTTTTAAGTAAATGCCATTGAGCAAAGAGACAGATGCTTTACCAGACACAATATTGTCTTTTTAAAGGCACATAGATCTGTTTCTGAAATTTCAATGTGCTTTGTAGATTAAGGACAGAAAATGCCATCTGCTAATCTGCTTCTGCTTCACACAAAGAACCACTGCCCGGACTGTTTCTGATGGTTTGGGGTTACAGCCTTTCAGTGCTGCTTGGGAAAAATAAGTGATGCATGTCATAAAATCAGTTCCACCAAGTTCTTTGTAGCTTATCCCACAGTGCCGCTGTCTGCCAGGGGGTTTCCTGCTCACCCACAGCCAGAGAAATGGTTCTCCAGTTACATACGGTGTGGTAACCTAACCAGCTGTAACGGTTTGACCAGACACTGGTCTTTAGCAATGCCTGCCATGTGTCCAACTACCTGCTGTGCTGCCAGAAGCAAGTGCTTACTTCCCCTCTCTTCTTGGGCTTGTCCTTCTGGTCTGGAACACAATGAGGTGAGAAGGTACAAAATCTCAGCACTGGCAGTGCTGTCTGCGGGCAGTCACCCATTTGTGAGGGAGCACATGGACATAGACACAGTTATGGAAGAACAACACAACCCTTGACCAACCTGCACAAGGCTTGAGAGAACCTGGTCTTCGGCACAACTCATGCCAAGTGGACACAGCTAACAAAACAGGTAGCACTGCCTTAGGACAGTCAGGCAGAAGTAGCAAATGGCAGCAGAAGGGACATAAGTGTGATCTTCATTTATTTTATATAAAAAGTTCAAATATTATTCCAAGGAGTACTCACATTCTGATTCTAGGCCTTTTATTTCTTTATGAGAAGTAAATCTATCCATCAACCCATCTCAAGCTTCTGATCATCATCAAGAAGTAAGAGAGGAAGAAAAAATAGAACACAGTTATGAATACTCAAGAAATTTAACTAGAACACCTGCATCTGCAAATGGGATTGGCGGAGAGGAAGGATTATTTTTCTCATTAGTGACCACCTGAAAACCAGGCTTCTGAATTGTCTCCTGCCAAGTACTGCATATCACTACTTTGAAAATCTTGACCTAAAAAGCAAATGTGTATTTTTAAATAATTAATAGCATTCTCTAAATGGTATTTTCCAGCCCCAAACAAGATGTGCAGCTGAGTTCCCCTGAGAAGAGGTATTTATAATGGAAACATTGACACAACTGAAACAATGATGCACTGAGTAGCATTAAAGCTCAGCACATGCTTAGTCATCTCATTCTTCTTATCAAATTGGACCTGGTCCAACAAAACTCTCATTGCACTTCACTTGTTTGCTTGGCCTCAGTTTAAACATCTCCAGAGCTTAAAAAAACACATTGCCAGGCCGAGTGTTTTCAAAATCTAACATTAATAAACCCCACAACTTGATACATACACAAATAACAGGGCCTGCACCCAGCAAAAAGGGCTGTGCTCCAATTGCCTCTGCCCTAATGTTGCTACAGGGATCTGGGAATCTTCCTCTGTGTCCAAATGACTTTGAAAGCAAGGCAAGATCCCTCAGCCACTAGCTGCTCTGCTTTTTCTCTCCTATGCTGGCTCATGCTTGCATTTCCATAGGAAGTTTATACCATCCTTTTGGTAAATGACCTTTACATATTTAGGTCCAAAAGCTGCCTTTTGCCATATATACATATAGATACAAATATACATTTACATACACACATGCACATAAATATATATGGCATTTTTACAGTGTCAAAAGCAATACAAACTATGGCGTTGAAGGCCTTGAGGGGTCAGACCCAAACCTGGACAAGTGCATTACTTTTTTTTCAGCTTTATGTGTCTCAGTGAGATTTTTCCTCCCTGCATATTGGAACATGTATAGCCTGTACTTTTACTAATTGAGGTTGTTTATGAAACTGGATCTCCTACCTAAATTTTTTGCTATCTGAAACAAAGCTGGACTAGAACATCCCTGAAAAGACACAGGATATGCCATAAAATATATAAACCCACTCTTAGGACAGACCAAATGGGCAGAATGACAAAGAAATGGCAAAAATCCAGAGACAAGAAAACTACAGGAAATAGCTGAACAAAACCTGTGATTACTTGGTGTAAAATATAGATTTGCATACAAGTGAAACATCTGAATCCTTGCAGGCAACAGGACATTTTCATTGATTTCCATAAGATTAGAAGCTCATTCTTTAAATTTTGTCATGACTTAGGCACAAACAAGGAGAAGAGTAAGGTGGACCTGGTGATAAAATTTGGACAGCATAAGAGAGAAAACTTCCACCTTCAGCCAAAAATGAAAATACTCTAACCCAAACTATTTATAACATTCATACTTCTTTAATTCAGGAACCAGAGGAGATTCCATCTGACATTAGGCATACCCCCTCATTAAAACATACATCAGCTATTTACCAGATTCATCCTCCTGCTCTCAAATAGGGATTAAGGCCTTTGGGTCAGTCTACCTTTGCCATGATGAACCATGTTTTGTTTTTGTTGACAAGAACAAGCACATCCTAAGAAACCCATTGTGATTCATTCATCACATCTGAGATACAATTGTAATAAAATGGTGATAAAAACTCTCTCCTTCTGAATTACAGTGTTCAGCATTTCAAAGCCCAGGAGCACAGACTCACTCTGAGAGAGACCATGAGTTATGTAATCTAACAAAAAAAAAATCACTGGTTAATAATAATATATTTCTATAATCTCATACATTGTAACAGTAACTCTTTAAGGTTCATCACACTGGCTGCAGGCAGGAAATTTCTTGAGCATCGGAGGAATGGGGAAAGATGAATCAGGGAACTTTTACGTCAGCATCATCTTGAATAATAAAATATATGCTGTAATATTTCCCTGTAGTATCCAGGAGCCAGTCAATAAGCAGGGGGAAACCAAACCTTCCTAACATCAGTCTTTAACATAACATTTAAACTCTGTTAGTGACACATGTCACACATAAGTAAATAAATAAGCAGAGGATTAAAAAAGCAGAGCCAGGCAGGTTTTACAGTGACGTCAGGCCATGATGTTTTATTCATCTGCTGGGAAGAGAAGAGTTTGCAGCTACCCAGGGAGAGCTGTTTCAGATGCATAGGGAAGGGGAAGGACAGGATGCAGCTCAGAGATGCCTCTGCAGGGATGCAGGTGGGGAAGTGCAATAAAGATATTCCCCCTAAATGTTCAAGTGGTTTCAATGCATGTTTATTAATCAGGGCAAGAGCTATTTTCTTCAGGAGAAGAGACAGCTGCTCTGTCAAAAGCAAAATAAGGGACACTCAGGACACTGCTGTTTGTGCCCGATGGCAGGCGTGTGGTGTCCCTAAGCTGTGCTGCTACTCAGGGATCAAATGGGCAGCAATGGGACCAGCTGCATTTCAGTATTGTTGGACACTCTGCTCTCTGAGATGCTTCCTTGTTATATGGCCATGGCAGGATGTAGCAGGATCTAAGCATAGCATTGACCCTGCAATGGATCCTGACAGTGACAATTATAACTGTCCCAAGTGCTGTGGGGTAAGAGAGCTGGACTTACCCTACCTGTACATTATGCACCCTTTCCCATGACATTTATTTTTACAGAGCCATTTTCCCATACTTTCTGCAAAATACAGATGTAGCCTTCAAACTGAGGGAAAATCAAGACATTTCCCAGGTTTGTAACATGGGAAATGAGAGTAGATGTGAGAGCAGCATCCTTCAACCAGACCACTGAAGCAATAAATGTTGTCTGCTACACCATGAGATGGAGGTTTGCGGGTAACTGCTATCTACATTTCCTGTGGGAAAATGCTGTTTAAAAAACAGCATGCTGTAGTGGCAGAAGGCATCACAACTTCTGGGAAGTAGCATAATTCCAGAAATGATGGGCAACAAAACCTCCCACTGGGCTCAAGAGCAGCTTCTAAGTCTCAGCACTTCTGAGAGGCAGGCCATGCAGCAAAAGCAGTCATGGACCTTTGAAGATTCCAAAATTTCAAGTCATAAACTGAAAAATGCAGATAGTAATAACAAAAGGAGAAATAAGCAAGAAAATCATTGCTGTGAAACACTGGTAATAGAATACAAGGAGGAGCTCACTGCTGGTTACAGCATGAGCCAATCTCCCTTGTGAACCAGAAGCAATAATTTCCATAAAATGCAGAAAAAAATACCTCTGTCTCAGTCGACCTTATTTTCCACCTCACTGACCTTCCACTTTGTTTACACTGGCCATATACAGGTGTAATTGCCTGCAGGGACTTACCAGCACAATTTAATACTAAAAAAGAACTGTCAGGGGAAAAAGCAAAAGGTCATGTTGCCTCCAGACATGTCTACAATTCATATCCATAACCTCCCTGTCCGAGCAGCCAGAGAACAAGCTGTAACAGCAGGACCTTGCACTTTTACAGGAGTTCTGCAAACATAGGAACTAGACTCCAGCTGCTACAGCACCTAAGCAGGACTTCAGGGTTCCTGTGGCACCTCAGCACAGAGAAGAAATCAATCAATCAACCAAGTCCCTACTTCAGACAGGGCTGGCAGATTCTGGCTTCATGTACCACCAGGCAACCTAGCCTGTTACCCAGCCATTATGTACCTATCTCTTCTCTCTCCCACATTGAAAAGACACAGTGTTCTGAGTCACTCCTTGCACAGAAGTTATTCCATATCTATGGTAACACTTTCATACCTGCTGCCCTCTCTGAACCTTTTCTAGCTTTAATATATCCCTTAGAAATGATGGGAACAGCACACTGTAATCAAAGCATCTGTGAATCACAGATAGATACAGTGGCATAGTGATATTTTCAGTTTTGCTGTCTGTGCCTTTCCCAATCACTGTAAACATTTGATTTGCCTCTCCAAGTACTGCTGAGACACAAGTATCCCCAAATGAGTGTCCTGAAAAGTTTTATTCTATGTTGCCCTTAATAGAGTGCATCACAGGCAACTGCCGAAGAAGAATGTTATTATTCCAAAATAGGCATTTCCAGACAGAGAACTCCCTACCTCTCTTTGGTTTTCTGTATAAAGTGACAACAAACATAATAATTAGAGCATTCCAAGTGCAACAAGGAAGAATACCAGATCACACTGTGCTTTCCAGCCCTACCCTAAGTTAAAAATTGTGAGGACAGAGGGGTGGTGTGAATAGGCAGCTTTAACTTGCAGCACTAGCAAAAGTGAAAGCAAAAATAGGAGGCACAGTGGAGTTTTATTGTGTGCATTCCACTTGTTTGCCCTGTCCTTTCCCCTTGTCTGCGCCCACACCCCCAGTCCCTTACAGGGCCCTTGCACACCAGGCAGGGCAGAGAAGCACTGTGGCACACAGGCAGCATGGGCATGGAGGCACTCCCCATCCAGGGAGAGCTGGCTCCAACCTGGGATGCTTCAGATCTGGCATCCAACTTCCTGAAAACAAAGCACAAAAACACTCACAGTGCTGTTTCCAAGTCCCCTGACTGTGCTCTTCTGTGTGAAGCACTGCAGACATGACACACTTCAGCAGCATCACAGGGAACTCTCCATATGGGTGCACAGTTAACCGGAAATGTTTCTACTCCACTGCTGTCATCCCCCAAGAGTCACAGTCACCAAGGTGTGTGACAATTTCTAGACACACCAATGCTATGTCAAAGCATTTCATTTACAACCTTCCTGCCTCAGTACAGTGGGGACTTGGTTCCCTGCAGCTGAGGGATATGATGGAGTAATGATCAGTGAGTGCTAAAATTTGGCAATTTTCCTCCAACAACCTAATAAAGGAGATAACGAAGCATCTGACAGGAGAAAAAACATCAGTTATCCGCTGAAGCATTTCCTCTCAGTGCATGTAAGAGCCAAAAGCAAGAGAGAAAGAGAGAAGAGGATTCTTGGGTGATTAAGTCCAGGAAGTGAGTGCTGAGTGCAGCACCAATAGGATAATTTGAGAAGCTTCTCATTTTATCAGATTTCAGCAAATTAATTAATCTTTTGCAGAAATGGACATATGCAACCATACATAACAGGCAATTTCCATTCAAGAACTTGGTTTGTTAGCAAATTTCTGGCAGCCCCTACATTCCCTGCTGTCTGGGAGTTCAGGCTTCAGGACCCCAGCATTTCCAGAGCAAACAGCCATGCAGAATGCCCCTCATTCCCAGGAGATCAAGGGCTGCAGTGCCAGGGAATCAGCAAGAGGGTTGTCCTACAGCATTCCACATCTGTCTTCTGATGGTCCTCTGATCAAATTCACTTCCCTCTGAAGGGTATTCAGTGGAAAAAAAATCTGCTTTCTGCTCAAAAAATCGTTCATTCTGTACATGTGTCTTCATCCTCAATGATATAAATATTTCTCCTTGGTTCTAGTGACAGGACTCAGATTCTGCTCCACACTGCAGGCACATCACCTATTCCCTCAGGGTGCTGAGTTTGCCGAGTTCCTCATCTGCATGGCAGACAAGACATATTACAAATTTAAGGGCTGGTGTTCACCAGACCAGTGCATCACTATTAATATTCTACAGAGATCTTTTGTCCACCTTGCAGCTGAACATGAGCAGATTCCCAGTGACCTCATTTTCATTTATGCTGGGATGCCTTACACAATGCAGAAGTACAGATGGAGCATAAAGCAGAAATAGATCATTGTAATTGCAGCTCAGAGTCCCTTTAAACCAGACAGAGTGACAAAAAGGGGCTTTTCTGTAAAAGAGAATCTGGTCCATCAGTCTTTTTAATGCCCATAAGCAGGTGATAACAAGCTGCAGTGCACTTTACAGATAGCTGGCAGCACCTAATACAGAGTAACACACTGTAAATAGAGACACTACACAGTGAAGCCATCAGGTGATGTACATCATCAGAGGAATAATGCTTTTAGTAGAGAACTTTAACACAGGGTTTAGGTTATGGATCAGCTCTGGGCTTTCACATATGAATTTTCTCCTAACAAATGCAAGAGTGTGACTTGGCCTTAACTGAGTAGTCAGATCAGATGACAAATATAAAGAAAAATGTGTTATTTACTCTGTTTTAAAATTATATGTAAGGAATCATTTACTATAACCTTCCATTTTTAACCTGCTCTGGACATGAATGTGATCACCATAAAGAGAAATTATTCAACAACAGAGAACCCCAATATTGTTTCATCTGCATCTTTCATCCAGCTCTTCATGGGCTCTGTCTGGGATCTGATCCAATGAGACCATCAGATGATCCAGTGTCGTCTTTTTTTCTTCTCTTCAAGATAGGATTGCATTCCTCTTACACAAAATCTGAGAAAAATACCTGAAGAAAACCCATGTATGAAAGTCCCATCCACACCTACTATCAGCAGTAGCCCTGGTGCAACAGTGGACAGCTCCCTCCCTTCCATGCAATCCATCCTAATGTGACTTGATAAAGCACTGTGGTTTCTGATTGCCTATGTATTTCACCAGGAATAGTAAATGCTTTAGAAATACTTCAGGTTAACCAGTTATTTTGTGTTTAACTTGAGCAACAGCGGAACTTCATCAGAAAAAAAAAAAAACAAGTCTAAACATAACAAGAGAGAAACAAGTCAGATCAAATGGGGAGGAAGGGTCCATCACTAATGATCTCTAAAGGGATTGCTGGTACCTTCAGCAAATGCTAGAGCAGCTTTTTATGCCTCTTTTTATGCCTCTGTGTAGCGTCCCCATTCAAACGTGATTCTTCCTTTCACAAGCACAGTTTCTCTGTTGCCATAGCAGAAAGTGACCTTCAAAAATCAACCATGACAAGTTTTTACAGTAACAGGACCTTTGTTTTATAAGCTTAAATAAATCTACTGTGGAGATGGGTTTGTGCTCCAAAACTGTTCCTGCCTACAGGGAGATTTGTTAAGGCTCCAGGATTTGGGTTCAAATTTCATGTAAAGGGCATCCTCAATTTGAGAAGCCTCTTATCTGATTAATCCCACTATAAATGACAAGAAGTATTTTACATTATTTGCTTATTGGAAGTCCTTTGCCCATGACATCATACCATAGTGTCAGCATCAAGAACATTGGCTCAGAAGATCTTCTCCATGTGTGTGCACCTACACCCTCCTTCTGTAACCTGTGTCCTCCATTTGGCACTCTCTGATGTATGAAGACACAAAGCAAGTTTGTCTTTAACAAACAGCCACAACATCTCAACCAAAGCAATTGAGACTGGATTGCAGGAAGTAATGAGAACTGGACTGCAGCTCATCCTTAAAGCCATAATCACAGAAACATTTAGCATTGGGAAAGCTCTGAGATCACAGGGTCCAGCCATTGACTGACCACTACCATGACAACCAGACCATAGCACTAAGTGCCACATCCAGTCATTTTTTGAACTCTTCCAAGGATGGTGACTCCACCACCTCTCTGGGTAGCCTGTTCCACTGCTCAACAACTATTCCTCTGAAAAAAATTCTTTATGATGCCCCCCTTTCTGGTGCAGCTTGAGGCTGTGTCCTCTTGTCCTGTAGCTGGCTGCCAGGGAAAAGAGACCAACACCAACCTGGCTACAAGCTACTTTCAGGCAGTTGTAAAGAGTGATAAGGTCACCCCTGATCCTTCTCTACTCCAGGCTAAACTCCCCCAGCTGCTCCTCATAGGATCTGTGCTTCAGACCCTTCACCAGCTCCATTATCCTTTTCTGGACTCTCTCCAGCCCCTCAATGTCCCTTCTGAAGTGAGGGACCCAGAACTGGACACGGCACTCAAGGTGTGGGGCTTCACCAGTGCCAAGCACAGGGGAGCAATCACTGCCCTGGTCCTGCTGGCCACACTATTGCTGACACAGGCCAGGATACCACTGGCCAGCTGGGCACACATTAGCTCATGTTCAACCACTGCTGCCCAGCACCCCCAGGCCACTCTATCCCCAGCCTGTAGCTCTGCACAGGGCTGTGGCCAAAGTGCAGGACCTGGTACTTGGCTTTGTTGAACCTCATCCCCCTGATCCCACTCCCTCTGCAGAGCCTTTCTGCTCTCCAAGCATATTAACACTCCCACACAAACTGGTGCTGACCATGAACTTACTGAGGGTACCCTCGATCCCCTCATGCAAGCAATAATCAGTATAATAATCAGTAATAATGTAATCAGTAATTATGACTTACATTTGATTACAACAGTCATGATAAAAGGGTTGCTGTGGTTCTTGGGGAATTTCTGATGGTGGACAAAGACCCACTGATATGCAAAAAAATGTGGTCTGAGAAAATGCGTGGTCAAACTGGCCTTTCTCACTTTGACCAGAATAAGACCTCACTGAAAATAAAAACCAAATTTTGACTAGATGTTCACATTTCATCCTCATGTGTGAAACCTGGTAACAGATGCGGGCTGGTGTGACTTCTGATCTTCTTAGAACAAAACCAGGTTAACAAGTAAGCCACAGCATATTTCCTGAATACAGGAAGTAGTACTGTGCCATTTTCAGAAGGTACTTTGCCTTTTGAAATTCTAAATCCTGTTGACTTTCAGTGAGAATTGTCATCATATTTTCTTAAGCACTTAGGAGTGTTTGTACCATTTTCAGAAGTCAAACTATTATGAGCTTAAGTCCGTAAAACTAAGTTCCTTCACTTCTGCTGAGAATGGATCTAAAGGATCCTAAGGCATCTCAATAGCTATGGAAAAAGTTACACAGGAATCTACCATGGTAATGAACACCAGCAACTGAATTTTTTTTTCTTCTAATTGCCCAGTATAAATCTGACCACACTGGCCAGGTCTTCACAAAGAAATAAACCTAGAAACCAGAATGTAGGAAGACAGATAATGTTAAAACTCCAACCCTCTCTCTTCCAGCTCCACCTCATCATGCTGATCTATTAGATCCATACATCATCCTGGCACTGCTTTCCTAGTGATGGCTTATAAAGCATTGGGCAGCAGCAGAAAGAATCCCCAGGGAAGCTATTTTCTTCTGATATAATTATTTTTCAATGTTATAGGTTAAGAATTTAATTAAAACAGAAGAACACAGTTTGGAGAACCACAAGAGAAGGACATGCATAAATCTTTGTTCATACTCTCAGAGGTTCACAGAAATGAGGTGCCCCAAGTTCATGATAAAAAAAGACAGTGAAGAAATGTTTTCCCAGATTTTACTATGAACAAAATCTCAAATGTGCCAGGTATTTTCAATTCCCATTTAAGCTACCTGTCCACTCAGCAGTAGTCAAGGGCACACCTGGGGTGTACAAATTGTATGAACAACTGAAAGCACGGTCGGTAGCAGCTCCTTCCTCAGCCACAGCCATGTCCCAACAGAGCTTTTCTGACACTCCAGAGTACATCAGTGACCAGACTGATTTTCTGGCAATCAGTTAATAAAGTTTAAAATATCTTAAGCCATAGTTTCAGATTAAACCATACTCTTGCCTTGCACTAGCCCTTCAGCTGTTCTGATAAGATAGCAAACTGTGTCAAAGTATAAATATGCAATAATGAAACAATTTGTTGATAATAATACTTTAGTTTTCACTCCTACAAAACTGTTTTTCTAGTTCACATGGTGGCAAAAAATAATCTTCTGAGGCAGGTGTGGCTGTAACATGGATCTTGTTTAAATCTGGGAATAAAAAGCTTTTTGGTTATCAGTCCAGTAAACAGCAGTGCTTGCCAAGCCCTTAATCTTATGGTAGGTCTGTTTTCTACTGCTTCATTTCTCTACATCATGATTTTCCCCAACCTGATTAACCAACTAAATTGATCTTATCAAGAGATTAAAGCAACACTGTGAAAAAGGTGCCCATGCTGAAAAAAAAAACTTATTTCAGAGCGTACTTGGGAGGAAAAACAAGTATGTTAAAACAGCTTTCCAGGGACAAGGAGGAGAAACATGCTCTGAACCAGCTCACCACACAGATTATAAAAATAAAATAGGGTTTCACTGGACTTGGCACTTCAACCCCAATGGGATTAAAACCATTTAATCAATAGTATACACCTTTTATCACCAAAAAAAAAAAAAATCAGAAAACACAGTTAAAACTTGCAAGCATTGCTCCTCCTTTCTATTTCAGAGATCTTGATTTAAAATGTAGTCTTCTTAAAGCACTGGGCACTCCTGGCTTACTTAGCAATTTCTGTCCCTTATATTACCTATTGCCTTGAGCCTTCTTTAACGTCAAGCTTGATTATTTTTCCTTTATAATTAACCTTTCTTAATTTTCTTAAAATTTAACTGTTTATTTTCATAATTCTGTGCCCAAGTGTAGACTCTCAAATTCCTACCTAGATGCCTAAACAAGGGCAGATTTTTAAGGAGCAAACCATTCAGCAGTACAATTCCTAGAAGAATCCAACTGCTGCCAACACAACTTTTTAAATCTTAAACTGTGGATAGATTTCACATAGGAGCTCATAACATACCACTAAGCTTGTGATAATCTATAAATCCATAAATCTCACCCATCAATGTGAAAGATGAAAGTGTGGGCATGCTGTAAATTCATCCACATTTAGAAGACTAAATATTTTGGCCCAAGTAGCAGCAAAAGAAAGAGATTGTGATCACAACATCCTTCATTGTTTGGTCCCACAATAACAGAAACTGGGGAGGCAGGAAACCTCACAAGCCACAGATTTGCTACAAAGCCTCAGTCTGTTTTGGGCAGCTTTGATTAGTCCCTTCACTAATCTCTCTGTGAAATAGCAAACCATTATGTCCCAAGGATGCAAAAGCATGATTTTTAAACTTCAATTATCTATCAAAGAGTAGGCTACTGTAATTCCTCACTAATGTAGGATCAACAGGGTCATCAACATTTCAAAGCATCAGAACCTGTCAAAAATACTCATTTTATGAAGAGTTTTTTTCTTTAAACATAAGGATAGTGAGCAGAGAGAACCCCTAGAGTAGCTAATCCTCCAGATTCTCCTTTAAATAAATTCAATAACTTCATGGGTAAGTTTGACTAGTTAATATCAAGGCATAAAACCTAATCCAAACAAATACAAGACACTGAAAAAAAGAAAAAAAGTTATAATTATTACCCAGCCATGTTGGATTGGGTCAAGCATGTATCTCAATTGTATCCTTGGATTTATCAAGGATAAATCTCTACCAAAATAGAGTTATGTCCTGACTTGTAAGATAAGCATATATTCTATTTACAATCTGTTGGAGGTGGGCAGTTTTCTTTATCTCTTCCAAGAACAATGTCTCCCTCCAGAGAGAGATCTTCTGTTAATGGGCCATTGAATGACTCACAGCATGACTGATGGGGTTGCATCATCCCATTGTGAGATGCTCCACCCAGAGGGAAGAGCCAAGCATCCCTACCTGCATAAAATCAGCATTTTTTGAGACATGAACAAAGCCTCTTCGATGGATTCCCAAAGGAGCAGCTTCTTCTCCGCTGGATTCCCAGAGGAAGACCAGGCCCATCTACTCTAGCACCAGACCTCCAGAGAAAACTACACCCTTCTACGGGCCCACCGGGCCCACCGCTTCAGCAGCATTTCATCTGCCACTCTAGGACGAGCAGCCACCATTTCACTGGACTATCACCAACACCCTGACTCCTCAGGGTGTCAGGTTTCTGACTCCATAAGTAATTTTGTTTGTACTACTTACTTTTTTATTATTATTTAGGGGTTTTTTTTCCTAGTAAAGAACTGTTATTCCCATTCCCATATCTTTGCCTGAGAGCCTTTTTATTTTGACATTGTGGTAATTTGCAGGGAGGGGGGTTTACCTTTTCCATTTCACGGGAGACTCTAGCCTTCCTTCACAGACTCCTGTCTTTTCAAACCAAGACAAGTTACAAAGTAACATATAAATAATTTGACAATCCATAAAGAAGTACTGTTTCAAGACTACTATTAACTAATATTTGAAAAATACAATAATTATTTGAATGAGAGCACAGACGATTCACGGACAGAGACTAAGCTACTACAAGCCTTTAAATGAGAAATCCTCTTCTTTCTTAGATTACCTGATATTTGTAATTGAGAAAGTGTCTTGTTGGCCAGAGAACACAATCATGTTCCGACCTCCTGTAGTTAAAACTACAGCAAACTCTTCCTAATCATCTTTAATTGCTGGTACTGAAACAGCTTGGCTTTGGCCTGATTATTTAATCCAGTATGAGCAGTGACAGTGTGAAGGCAAATTGAGGTTATCTATGCAGTCAAGCTAGAATATTTACATTAAAATGATGCATCTGATGGACATTTGAATTCTAGATCTTGGATAGGGATGGGAAACAAATATCAAAGCATTGAAATTGGACTCATATTTACTACTGTTCTCCAAAGTTTCTCAGCATTCTGGAGTGGGAGTGTTAGCATTCAGGAACACACATAATCACGAAATATGATTATATGCAGGTGCTTTTATTGCAGAGCTCTGGGAATCAGGGGTACAGACCCAAATCTGACTCCAACATGGCTTTCGAGCTGAAAGTATTTTATAGTCTATCGTTACATAACTTACATATTAATTATTGAACTTATATTGTTCTATTGTATACATTGACTTTATCCAAGCATGAATTTCTCGTGATCTTTCTCAAGGCCCTGACCACAGTTTCCCATTATTATTCTTACGATTAAACAGTAATTATATTTAATTACCAAATAATCATCACATCTAACAATTCCATCATTTATCATATGGCTACTAGCTACACAGGTGCAGCTCCAACAAGTACAAGGCCTATACTTTCCCAGGGCCTACTAAGCTTAGTTTTCCTTCTAACTCCCCAAATCCCCATGATTTTAAACCCTTTTACTATCATTTTCCCCCCTTTGAAAGTATTTTTACTTCACTATAAGTGCAAATGCTTTCACTTGATACAGTCTTTGGTTTCTGAGTTTATACGTGATGTTCTTCAAATCCAGGATTGACGTAAACATTGCCATGGATGCTGTCACAAACTGGAGGATCAGAGGCTGATGGGTGTGGATCCCGTGTCCGTGCCTTTATTATTTTTCAGTTTCAGGACATCCTCTTCTGTATTTCTCCTTTTAGGACTCTGTAGACTAACAAAATTACTAAGAACACAATTAATAGGATTATCACACTCTCAAATGATAGACTTAATCCATGAACTCACATTCCACCCTAACCCTTTGAAGACTTTGTCTAACCAGCTTGTAGTCAAATCTTTTTGCTCTTCTTGTGCTTCATGCTCTATTTGTTTCACATTCTACATCTGCAGTTACATTTGGATTGTGTCCAGGAGATTCGTATGGTTTCCCATACAATATCTCATAAGGACTGACTGACATCCTACTCCTAGGCTTTATCCGAATTCTCAGCAATGCTATTGGCAAAGCCTGTGGCCACTGCAATTTGGCTTCTTGACGTATTTTACTGATTTTCCTTTTTAGTGTCTGATTCATCCTTTCTACCTGTCCACTTGACTGGGGTCTCCATGGTGTATGGAGGTCCCAAGTTATTCCTAGCAACCTACTCTTTTACCACTGTGGCTATGAAATGGGGTCCCCTATCTGATGATATCCCTAGAGGCACTCCGAATCTGGGAATAATTTCTTGTAGTAACCACTTAACTGTTTCCCTTGCTTGGTTTGTGCGACAGGGAAGGGCTTCTGGCCATCCAGAAAATGTGTCAACCCCTACTAACAGATATTTGTATCCTTGAGTTATTGGTAATTTTACAAAATCTACCTGCCAATAATCTCCTGGTTCTATCCCTACCCAAACCCTTCCTAGTTGTGCCTGTCGCCTAGCCACTGGGTTGTTTTTCAAGCAGATCTCATATTTTGACATTATTGATTTTGCCATTGTTAACATTCATACTGAGATCAAATTGCGTTTTAGAAACTTGACCAATACCTCTGCACCCCAATGACATTCAATATGTTGAATTTGTAGAACCTCTGTCATTACCAACAGGGGCACCACTATCTGTCCGTGAGCAGTTACATACCACCCTTCTGAATTCATCTGTGCATTCAGCAAATGTCCCAGTTTCTCATCTTCTGCTGAATTTTTTGGCTGTGGAGGTAAATTGAATTGAGATACATTAAGTTTTAAAGGTACCAATGCCATTGCTGTTTGCATCTTTGCACCTTTCAAGCAGCCTGTCAGGTTGCCCAGTCTGCCTTTTGATTTCCCTCACAAATTCTGGAGCTTCCTGATTGATGTGCTTTACAGTGCATAATTGCCACTTGTTCAGGTTTTCATACTGCTCTTATCAGCTGCAGAACTGCATCTTTATGTTTAATGTGCATCCCTTGAGACGAAAGCAGCCCCCGTTCTTTCCATAGGGCCCCGTGCACATGCACCACTCCAAAAGCATATTTTTAATCAGTCCATATGTTGACCTTTTTCCCTTAAGTCTAGTGCTCTGGTTAAAGCAACCAGTTCTGCCTTCTGGGTGGATGCATTTGGTGGTAATGCTTTTGCCTCTACCACTGTACTGATTGTTGTTACCACATATCCAGCGTATCTGATTCCATTCTCTATGAAACTGCTTCCATCTGTGAACAACTCCCAGTCTGGCTGTTCTAGGGGGACATCTTTCAGATCTGCTCTAGCCACACAGGTGCGTTCTACTACTTCCATGCAATTGTGTTCCAATGGGCTTTCTTCAGATGTTGTACCTAGGAACAAGGCTAGGTTCAAAAGGTTAGCTGTTTTTAATGTTACATCATCTTGCTCCATTAAGATTACCTGGAATTTCATCATCTGGCTCGGGGATAGCAATGGCCCCCCTTCTGTTCCAAAACAGTGGTCACCATGTGCGGTACGTAGACATCTATGTGCCTTCCCATGGTGAGCTTCCTGGCTTCTTGTATCAGGATCAGAGTGGCTGCAACTGCCCGCAGACATGAAGGCCACCCGGCACTGACATTATCAAGTTGTTTGGAAAAGTAGCCCACCGGCCTTTTCCAGCTTCCCAAACGTTGGGTTAGGACTCCCAAACGTTGGGTTAGGACTCCCAATGCCAGGCACAGGCTTTCACGTACAAACAGCTGAAAATCTTTGGACAAATCAGGTAACCCTAATGCAGGAGCAGTTGTCAAGGCCTTCTTTAGTTTGAGGAAAGCCTCCTTCTGTGGTTTGCCCCAGGTAAATGGCTGCGTCTTCTGGGCCTCATACAGGGGTTTTGCAATTAGTCCATAGTTCATGATCCACAGGTGGCACCACCCTGTCATCCCAAGGAAGACTCGCAGCTCGTGTAGATTCAGGGGCTCTGGAATGGCACAAATAGCTTGAATACGGTTAGTACCCAGTTTTCACTGCCCTTGTGAGATTTCACATCCCAGGTAAATCACAGTCTGTTGGGCAATTTGTGCTTTTTCTTTAGACACCTTATATCCTCCTATTCCCAGTGAATTCAAAATCTCGACTGTTACCTTTATGCAGGTTGCTTTTTCCTCTGTGGCTACCAGTATATCATCAACATACTGTAGCAGCAGGTATTGCTCTCTCAGTACTTGCCCATTTGCAGTCCAGATCTCCAGCTCCTTCGCCAGTTGGTTTCCGAATAGGGTCGGACTGTTCTTGAATCCTTGTGGGAGCCGTGTCCAGGTGAGCTGGGTTTTTTCTTCCGTTCCCTGGATTTTCCCACTCAAAGGCAAACAGGTTCCTACTTTCTTTGTCAAGGGCTATGCAGAAAAAGGCATCTTTTAGATCAATTACTGTAAACCATTTATATATCTCTTTCACGGATGTTAACAATGTGTAGAGATTGGCAACCACTGGATAAATGTCCTTAGTTATTTCATTTATTGCTCTCAAATCCTGCACTAGTCTATACTTGCCATTGGGTTTCCTCACTGGAAATATAGGTGTATTATATTCTGATTCACATTCTTCTAAAATTTGGTATTTCAAGAATTTATCAATAATTTTTACTATTCCCTGCCGTGCTTCTAGTTTTATAGGATACTGTTTGACCTGTACTGCTTTTGCCCCTTCCTTTAATTCAACATGTATTGGTTGTGCTAATTTAGATTTTCCAGGTATATGTTTCCCATACTGAAGGAATTACTGCATCTTCTACTTCCCTAGGAATAGAGGGAACTGGTTTTTCTTTAATCATTAAAATTTGTCCCGTCTTTGATTCAGGTATTTTCATCAAAAGCTCCCCATTCTCAAAGGTTATTACCGCATCAAGTTTTGCCAATAAATCTCTCCCTAAAAGGGAAATTGGACACTCAGACATATATAAGAATTCATGCATTAAGACTTTATTTCCAAAACACAAATGTAGGGGTTGTAGGAATGGCCGATTCTCCTCCTTCCCTGTGGCCCCAGCTATTGTTGTTTGTCTGCAATTTGTCCTTGCAAATCATTTAGTACAGAATATGTGCCCCCTGTATCCACCAGGAATTTTACTGCTCTATCACCTAGTTGTATGGTCACTAAAGGTTCCTTCGTATATCCCTTTCCTAGTCAGCTACTGTATTCCCCCAGCACCATTAATTTTGAAATATCCTGATCCTGGCTTGGCTGGTTGCCCTGGTAAAACCAGTTCAGACACTCATTCTTCCAGTGATATTCTTGTTTGCAATAAGCACACTGAATAAATACCAATCTTGGCACAATAGTTCCCCCGTGTCCCCTGCCAAGCCCACCTCCCCTCCCCAGTCCACGGCCACCCCTACCCCTCCCTCTGATGCCTGGGTTTCCTTTCCCTTGTATTAATGCCAGGAGATTTGGCTGTTGCCTTTTACTGGTCTCTTTTTCCCTGTTATTGTATACCTTACAGGCTACTTCAAGCAATTTATCCAGATTTCTTAATTCCTCCCCTTCTAGTTTTTGTAATTTCCTCCTAATATCATCCTGTGACTGCCCCAGGAAAATGAGAGCAAGCTGAATCTTTGCTTGTGGTGCATCTATTTGGAGATCTATGTATTTTCTCACTGCTTCCTTAAGCCTTTCAAAAAACGCAGTAGGGGATTCTTTCTTCTCTTGCCTTATCTCATATAATTTAGACCAATTTATAGTCTTAAGCACACCATTCTGAACCCCTATCTGGACCCACTCTTGATATTTCTTCAGCCTCCGCATATGCCCAGGTGCATTACGATCCCACCCTGGATCCTCAGTTGGAAAATTATCATCTAAAGTTCCCGTTACAAGCCTATTTGTGATATCCTCCCTTGCCCTTTCCTTGGCTGCTTTAAGTACCATCTCTTTCTCTGTAGAATCCATTAGGGTATCTAATATTACTTTTATAACATCCCAATCTGGATTCTGAGTTTTCATAATCATTTTTACCACCCTTGCCGCTTTATCAGGATTTTCCCTATAAGTTCCAGCCGATTGTTTCCAAATTACTAAATCCACAGGTGAAAAGGGTATTTTTACAAACACTGGCCCCTCCGCTCCTATTCCTTGTCGTAAGGGGGCAATCACAGCCCACTTCTGTCTACCCAGATCTTTCCTGGCCAAAACCGGGGCAGGCTTTGACCGACTCAGAGTCCTATGAGATACCGGTATTGCAGATTCACTTTCATCTCCATTATCGCTATCTCCTTCACTTTCATCCTCCCCCCTTCTTTGAATCACAGTTAAATTTAGATCATCTCCCGGGGAAGAGGGGTCAGGTGATGGTGGGAGAGGAGGATAGGGAGAGAAGGGTTGAGTGGGTGAAATAGGACTAGGCAAAATAGGATTGGGTGAAGCAGGTGATGAAGTAGGGGTAGGGGCAGGCAGGATAGGGTTAGGTTCCCTTGGTCTTGCGGGGCTACCTGTAAATCAACATCTGTATCGTTCCTCCAACTCAGACTTTCTTTCAACGCAAGACATTCTAAACGATGTTTCTCCTTCACACAAACCCCAGACTTATCACTTGCAGATGCCCTAACCACCATCAATCCACATTCAACCTGCCATTCTGGCTTATCTCGTAAATAGAAAAACAAATCAATATACAGAACCTCATCCCATTTTCCTTCACGCTCACAAAACGACATCAATTGCAAAAATATGTTACAAAGTCCCATTCACTGGCCACTTTTCACCACCCTCCAAGACATATTCTGGCCACCATGTATTACAGTAATCAATTAACCTACCCCTACGTAAGTCTTGCCCAAAATTACCCTGTTTCCAATGTGCTAATAAGCACCCCAAAGGAGAAGTATGCGGTATGGGGGCATTGCTGCCCAAAAGACCTTTAAGCTTCTTCATATTATAGCTACAAGACACCACAGAATGCCGAACCTGCAACGCTTTCGCGATGTCTAATGGACAGCGCCTAGGCGATACCACAGGAATTCCTTTAGCCCAACCGAGCATAGCTTTTGCTGCATCTTATCAGCAGGTACCAGACCAGAGTAAAAGCACCTTACCTCTCTCCAGGGGGCGTTGTGAGTGGCGGAGGGTCGCGGCGCCAATGGGCTCCCCGAGAATCCCTCGGTGCCGGCTGGAGCGTGATCGGGTTGTGGGGTCCTCAGCAGCGCTCACAGGGTCCCATTTGGGGGTCGCCAAAATGTTAGCGTTCAGGAACACACATAATCAGGGATATGATTATATGCAGGTGCTTTTATTGCAGAGCTCTGGGAATCAGGGGTACAGACCCAAATCTGACTCCAACATGGCTTTCGAGCTGAAAGTATTTTATAGTCTATCGTTACATAACTTACATATTAATTATTGAACTTATATTGTTCTATTGTATACATTGACTTTATCCAAGCATGAATTTCTCGTGATCTTTCTCAAGGCCCTGACCACAGTTTCCCATTATTATTCTTACGATTAAACAGTAATTATATTTAATTACCAAATAATCATCACATCTAACAATTCCATCATTTATCATATGGCTACTAGCTACACAGGTGCAGCTCCAACAAGTACAAGGCCTATACTTTCCCAGGGCCTACTAAGCTTAGTTTTCCTTCTAACTCCCCAAATCCCCATGATTTTAAACCCTTTTATTATCAGGAGTAACATTTACTTTAGCCATGACTGCCAGTCAGTCCAAGTTTACTTTTGTCCCTTTTCCTTCAGACAGCATTAACTTCTGGCTGCTTAGTTGGATGCTACAGGATAACCAAAATTATTTTGCATCCTTCCAGATAGTCCAAAACACTCAGTTGGAGGAGTTCTTGAATGAATTTCAGGCACACTGATTATTGTCATCACTTATCCTCCAAACTATCTGCATTCAGAGGCCTCTGATGAGAAGAGGCCCCACTGTGCCCCACACCAAAACCCTTGCACTGGGACTTGGTGCCTTCACCAAGGAGCACAAAGTCAGAACGAAGGGTGAAATCCATGAGCGAGTTAGGAAGTGATTTGCCACACAGCCAACATGCAGCAGAGCCAGGACCCAAACCCAGCTCTGCAGATCTCCAGTACCAGCTTCTAACCACTTCTTCACTTAAGCCATTCCTTTAGGAACAGATCCCATCACATTCTTTCTATGCTGCAATTTAAATTTCAAATCCTTTGCTGCATTTCATTTGAAATAGTCCAGTTTACTTAACATTTCCAAGCCACACTTGAACACACATGCAATTAGCAACTCTTATCTCACTCTGACAGCACAGTTGAAATAAAAAGAAAGACCCATGGAAATGTATAGAAAGACAGTTCTGCTTCTCACTCTCTTGTGAGGGAGGCATAGTAATTCTTGCAAATAGTATATTATAAAGACAGCTCTGTGTTTCCAGACATTGTTCCATTTGTGTCATATGGACATTCAAAATAGCACAGAAAACTGTGGGTGCATGCAGACATAACTGAGAGCTAACTAAAAATTACAGTTTGGGGGTTCATAAAACATTATAGAGTATTGCATGCTGCTCTTTTCCCCATCACTTGTATACTTGTCAAATCCTGATCAGAAGCAGCACTCTAATGAAGTCTGTGGTATAACTCCCATTGACTTACCATGCCAGAAGCCAATTTCCTGAAATACTGTAAGAAAATAATCTCTTACAGTACATCCTCCATAACCAGAGAAATACTAACAATCTACAAACTTGTCTAGTAGGAACCAATTATGAAATCTCCCGTTGTCTCTTTGATTTTCATAACTTGCAGCTTCACTTTGTAATTACAGAGTCATCCTTCAAAACAAAACAGTCCTCTGCTTCCATACTCTATTTCTCACCATCATCAAAAACAATACAGTTCTTCAGACTGATGGACTAGCATCAGAAGAAGAGGGATTTGATTACATTGAAAAGGGCTACTTGGTAATATTTTTAGCACTGGAGTAATGAGTTTTCATCAGCTCATAGATTAAAACAAAACATCCATCATTATTTTCTTTACCTTACACTGCACAAGGGCTGTTTTCTCTAGCCAGCCACTATAATGTACAAAACACTAATCCAACATGATGGCCCTGTTTTAAGAAACATCTTTAGTCAATTCTTTTAAGTGGAAATCATTCTCCATTTTACCAGACCATCTACCTGAGATGCCCACATAATTTTTCTCCCCCTTCAGATGATATAGAAAAAGTGAGGCAGAATGATACAGGAGGAAGAAAACTGGCTTCCATAGCTTCCACAGCATTTTTAATCCAAGATTCTCAGACTGCTTCAATTATTAAATATGCTCAACTTCCATTTCTACTGTTTGTACCTCATTTTCCAAAAGAAAAAAAAAAAAAAAAGACAGATTGCTTTCCAAAGCACACAGGATAACAAGCTACAGGTAGAGTCCAGCAACACACAGGGCTGGTACTCTCAACTGCTCTCTCCAAGCTGATTAAACTCTCTCAACACAGAAACAAAGTATAATGTATCATCTCTAAAAAGGTATATTCACACTAGAATATGTCATTATAATCAGTTAAATTGCTATTTACATTTGTTAGAGGTTTGTGATTGTTAGCATCTTACCTACAAGAATCATCAGGAACTATTTGGTTAGTCTAATTTTGATTCATGTAATTACAATCAAGGTGAACTCTATTGCATAACTATTGAATACCTTGTATTTTCAAAAACAATAGTGAATTTAGGTCTATTTGAGATTTTCTGTGATTTTAAGCAGAAGATCCTACCTTTCCAAGATCTAGAAATCCAGCACAGGGGCATGTTTTGACTTGAAGTATCACAACTTGCATGTTGGACATTTGTTTTTGGCTTGCTTTGTGACATGCCATGCACAGTGCCCTGCAGAACTTTGGAGCTGACCCTGCAAAGCCGCACCTGGATTTAAGATCCTCTTTTGAAAAAACAAACAACCACCATGACTGGAACAGCAAAAGACTGGCAGAATCACTTGTTGTTTGCATAAGCAGGAGAAAAATCTCATTCTCTTGTTTTACTCATTACCCCTTTACTAAAATAAGTTTCACAGGATCGCTGAATGTCTCCCACCAGCTTAGAGAAAGCAGGAGCTTCCCCTTTTCTTGTTGCTACAGCTTTTTTTACCAAAACAAAACAAAAGAACTGGCTATTTACATGTGCCTATGGTGCCCAGACGGGTGCCTGTGGCTCTTTTTGGAATACCTAAAGAAAACAAGTTTATGAAAAGCATCAATTGCAGTTTTACTCATTCTCTGTCTCATTCCAATAGCAATGGTACACATTTTTTTTTCTCAGAAATTTATTTACCCTGTCCACAAAAAACCCTCTATGTCAGTAGCTTATGCAGCCTTGCTGATAGAAAGCTTTTCCCACTAATACAATATTCCTCTGGGGGAGTTTAAGCCTATCACTTCTTGTGCTATGTGTGCCACACACTTCTCTAAGGCAGACATTTTACTTTATTTTATGAACTCTCACAGCTCTGTAGTGGTCTTATCTCTAGATTAAATGTATTAATTCTTCCAGCCTTTCCTCACTGCCTGAGTTCTCCAGATCTCTGATCTCCACACCTCCATGTGGGGTCTGGAATGCTGCGGCTGTACCAGTGCCAATCACAGCAGCAAGTCTGTTTCTGTTTTCAGGCTCTGTTCTTGCTCACGTTATCTTGCACCACTGTGATGTCCTCAGCTGCTGCTCAGTTTGTCACTCACCATAAACCCACATCCTTCCTTGAGAGACTCCCCTAGCTCTTCATTCATCTGTTCATCTTACACATAATTTATACCTTGTCACAGGACTCTGTGCCTGTCCTTGAACTGAATCCCTCTTAATTCAAATGAATTCTTCTAATTGTCAGGGTTCTTTTGACTGTTAATCCTTTCATCCAAGTGCTTGTAGCCTTTCCAGCTGTTCATGGCTTAGAAATGCAGTACACATTTTCTAGTTCCCTACAAAAATTATTGCTCTATGAACTGACAAGCATTAGACCCACCACACCCTCGCAAGGGATCCCACACACTGCATCCTCCCCATTTCACAGCAATTCAGATAACTACTCTTACAGCCTCTTCCCACAAGACTTCTCTCATTGTGTAACTTTATTTTGCTTAGGAAAAGCAAAAACTATTCTAAATAGTACCAAGAAGCACTCCTGTAGAGAAAATACAAGTTGCCATGTTCATATTGACACTGTCTGCTATTCTAATGTGGAAGGAAATTGAGATTGTTGTCATGGTTTAACACATTTGGCTGTATTTACACCTCATCATATTCAAGGTGGTTTGTTTTAAATTTTTCATCCCACTGTTCTAAAAACTGAAGGTGTCTGCTTGTTCTCCCCCCACCCTACTGCTTCCATTTTCAAAGTTGTTTCAAATGCTGACTCTCTCTGGAACCTCATCCATCCTTCACCAGCACTAAGAAGCAACCTTTAATGGATTTTAAGTGAGTCAGCCATTCTCCTTTCAGTTCAAACTTTCCCATCTTATTCCCCTATTTTAACCTGAGCTGTTACCCATTCTCATCAAGGATGGCTGTAGCACCTGCCTGATCGTTGCTAATTTATTTTTTTTAATGAAAATAAAAGAGAAAAAAAAAAAGAAAAAAACACCTTCAAAACCATTAACTGGTTGTCCCTGATATCAGCTTGCTGTTCAGAGAGAAGCTTTGTGCTGATTTGCCAGCCAGCCCTAGAGAACACAACATGACCTTTCCTGTTTACCCTGAAACTTCCTGCTGGTCCAGCTCCCACCACACTGTGGCTGTGTGAACAGCCCCACAGGCTCCCTAAGCCTCCACCTCCTCCACCTGCACAGCATCATTCAGCCATGTGATTTATCCCACTCAGCCTAATTAATTAGCTATGGCTAATTAAACCATCTTCCTGATTGCACATAAAAATGCTCAGGTCATCCTGCTAGAGGCAAATATCTTTATTGAGAGAAGAAAAAATAATTGCATCTAGAACACAATCTCTCAATAAGCCATTTACTCCAGGAGTCCAAAGGAGGATTTTTAGAAGACAGAACCTAATTGAATTCCTTTAATTTACCTCAAGAATAAGTGAATTAAGTCCTCCTATTATTCCACTCCAGATATACTCAACAAAATTTCCTATAAAACAGTACATAAGCTGCTTTCTTCCTTGTTATGTTTCCTTATCTGTAGTTTAAGTAATTTGTATTATTGTTTCAGTAATAAGCAGATTCATCAAAAAATATATTGACAAGTAATTTTAATTAGACATTTTTTTCAATAAAACCTTTCACTTCACTCCATTTTAACCCTTCAAATGTGAGAACCAAAAGCTTTAAAAGCATTATTGTCATAAACATCTCATGTAACCAACAATCATAACACCACTGACCAAAAACAAAACTCATGAGACAAACTATGCAAATGGCCAGTAGATTTTACAGCAGAAAAGAGCTAAAGAAGTTAAATACCTGGCTGCTTGGTGTAATTACCTTGGCCCTCCTTCCCCACAATTATTTAATCTTATTTTAAATTAGTGACTTTATGTGACTTCACACGTGGGTGTCAGCTTTCAGGAGCACTCAGCCAGAAGAGGACACAAGGACTGCCACAGTTACTAATCCTTGGGTATGAACCATTAGTAGCACATTCATTTGAGAAAGAAAAAGGTGGTGGTCATCTTGGGGTGGGGGGAAGGCCTTTAACTCCCATCAAAAAGACAACCAGTGAGGTTTGCTATCCCCTCAGAGGAGACAAGGCACACCTCCAACGACCACCAAGGTCTCATAAACCTCCAACACCCTAGACACGGCACCTCTCATCTGCTGTATTAAGTGAACCTCCCATGCCCATCCCCTCAGGAAACTGAGCAGCTAATACCAGCATTATGAAGAAAAAACCAGCATAAACTGACATGGAAACACTAATGGACTAAAGCACAGTAGAGCCTGTATGTCCCTGCAGCAGCTGCTGGGAGAGCCCAGCCTGGCTGCCCTGAGCAGGGATCTGCAGGGGGGCGGGTCACACAGGGGGCAATGAACCTTGGCATTAAACACACTGCAGGACCCCAGGGTAGGAAATCTTGGAGCACTCACTTAGCTCCTGGCCAGCCTGGAGAGAATTTCTTAGCTCCATCTGGTGGGCAAACAAGCTGCTTCTGGCTCACAAACAGCCATTCCCCTTTTAATTGTCAGTGGTTTTATGAGAAGAGATTATTAAGGAAGACCATCTTCATTAACAGCAATTTTTGCTTCTCTTGGGAAGAATCCCATTTATGAAGATTAAAACACATCACTGCTGGCTGGAGTTATTTCCTGTGGATCTCTTTCTATTCTTATTTCAGCTACAGACCTGTGTTTACCTTCACAGGTCCCAGACAATTGGAAACTACAGTGCCAAAGAATACTTACCTCTCCTGAGACCCTGAGTACCCCAGTGACAGCAATCAGGAAGCAATTCCTGAGCAGCTCCTAGGCAGAAATGGAGCAAACACAGCACCTGCAAGAGAACTCTCTGCTGTTACTGCTGAGCACAACCACGGCAGTCACGGGGTTGACTTCCCTGCACTCATTACTCAGGGATGTGGTTCTGTTTGGAAGAGTGGAAGGAGTTACAAATTGCCCTCCCACTGTGCATGTTTCCTCAATAAAGACCTTACCTAGCTCTTCCCCAGTGAGATAGATGAGAAGTAAATGACCTACAACAGGGGCTCATAACAAAGAATTCAGCAACTCCTTGAATTTGCCCTTGCCCACACCTATCAAAAAAATATAGCATTTACATAGGAAAAAGGCCCAGTGGCCTTTTTCAAGAGCAAGAGGTTATAATACATGGCTGCATTTAAATTCATGATGGATTTCATTCGTTCATCCCAATGATAAGCTTTGGAATAGTTCTTCATCCTCTGTTATCATATTTTTTTATACTTGAGAAAAAATAGAGGTCTAATAATTGAACTAAGGAGCAAGACAGCCCCAGCCATTTCATCTATGCACCCCAGCTAATGACAGAAGCAAAAAGAAAATATTTAGTTAAGTATCTTTGTCTGCAATCTGGATGCAAACCAACAGCATTAATAACCCTCTTTAAGACAGACATATAGACCAAGGCTTAAGATCACATCTCTGTAATCGTGATTACAATAGTTTTCTAGTCACTGAAATATATGTCCCAGTTTAACAAGATGCCTGCTGTCACTCTTTTTTTTACTGAAGTTAAAGAAATAAATAGTCCTGTACTCTCAATTTCTGGTTTAAAAAAGAAACAATCCTAATAGTATTGCTATGGCCTTTCCAACATTAGAGCTCCCTTCTGTCCTTATCCTTTTTATTACATTTGAGTTAATTTATTACAAGACAAAAATATTTCTCCAACTCACAAGCATCTATTTCAATCACAACTGTATTTGATTACATTTAATAATATCAACTTTTTTCATTTAGAGCTGAGTAAAAATTGTTTCCTATCAAGCAAATCTACTCCTCCTTAAGCTACCTGTAGTAGTTATCATGACAAAATGTAATTTTTTAATTCCTGAAGATGCAGACTTAGCTCATCTTAGACTTGCCATAGCAAATCATTTTACAAAGAGAGACACAAATACTGTCCTTATTGTACAAGTGATGGGATAGCAGAGACACAAAGAGATTAAGTATTTCACCTCTGGAGGTGAAAATAGGAACACAGCCATTCTGATGGACTTGTGATGCTGTACCATACCCCACACAGATCACATGGTGAATTTAGAGCCATCATGTACTCTATTGTAAAGCTGCCTGCTATGTAAAAGCTTCCCAGTTTGCAAAGGTTTCTACTGGCAGCTCTGAAAAAAAGAACAGATTCTGTTTAAATTCAGCTTCAATTTCTGCTTGAGCTGGCATGGTGGACACCTTTCTGGAAAAGCAGGGCTGTGTCTCTCGCTTGCTCATTAAATGACACCCAGCTGTTTATTATCCACACTATCTGTGTGTCTCAGAGGACACAAACTGCCTAATTATGCAGATATGAACTCATATGTGAACAGCAGTGATAAGTCAATTTATGATATTTTACTTGTCTAATCTAATTGAATCTACCCCAGACAGCAATAACACTAAAGACAAAAAAGGAAATTCACAGCCTCTGTTCCCTTTTTCATAAAAAGCTCAGCTCTGACTGTAATACACCAAGGCAATATTTGAATGCTACAGTGCACAGATGCAGTCACACAGAAAATTAGAACTCTCCAAATTAAAAAAAAAAAAAAAAAAAAAGAAGCTCTAGTACATAGCTGCATCAGTACCAGCTCAAGAGTGGAAAAGTACTTCATCTGGTTAGCCCCTTTCTACTCTGTTGGTGACATCAACTAGGCAGTAATGAAAGCCCAATTAGCATATTACCTTGTGTGTTTGAATGTACAATTGGAGCAGCTGATGATTCTCTTCTAAGATTCTAAATAACCACCAGAGCTACTGCTTGGTAGGGAAGATTTAGCTTCAGAACAGACCTAGTTCCCTGTGCAACACAAACAAATGTGCCAATGGCAGAAAAAACCCAACCCAGAGCACATGCATTTCTCTGAGGAAAGCAACACAATGCAGCTCCAATTTTGAACAGCATTCATTTGGCCCTTGTTGTAAGATAAAGGCTGTAATTCCTAACAGAGTTTGAAAACTGCATTGACTATTTGCTCCCAAAAACCAGGGTACAGACCTTGGTGAACTTTAGGAAAGCAGCACCCTTGTCAATGCCCTGCCTGTTTTCCAGATCACAGTGACTGAAGAGCAATCAGTCAATATAGAGAAGAAAGGGAATTTGTAGACCATTCAACTTCAGACATTGACTGGACTCGCTAGTGGGGAAGGTTCTATAATTTCAGGGCTCTTTGACTCCCTTTGGTCCCTATTTAGCCACCAGTGTCCAAGGGAGAACAACAATGGATGTCTCTCATCCCATACCCCTTACCTGAGCACCTGCAGCTGTTTGTCCCACAAGCACAGATGTGAGGGCTGCCATCTAGGGAGCCACAAGTCATTCTCAGCACAGCAATGCACCAACTGGCACAGGATTTCAAATTACCAAAACAAATAGTAGGGGTGGAGGCGAGACATGAGGTCAAAGAGAAACCTATTGAAGCACTGCAATATTGACAGAAAGGAGTGAAAAAAAAATGAAAAGCCTAAGTCTGTAGCAAGAACTTGCCTATTAAGCTTCCTGTTCAGGGACTGAAAGCAGGACCAGAGGCTGCCAGATCTTAGAAAAATCCTAAAGGGCACCACTGTTTTGCAGCATTTGAGGGCTAGAAATTGAAAACTGTCTCTGTCAATCCAACAGCAATAACAGGGAAGTACAGTGCTCTGAGCAAGAACTTCAACCCTAACCTAGATAAAGAGTATCTAAAAGAAACAGGAATTTAAGCCCAGCAGGGGTTCCTTGGAGTCTCTGTTGAAATGACAAGATTACTTAATAAGTTCAACTGGATTGGTAGAGTGCTGGTGTTGATCATTCTGCCTAAGTGGACAGAAATCAAACCCCAAGCACAACAAATAGACCAAGAGCACCCCCTCAATTCCCATACACAAAGAGCTTCTGCCCACTCCCTATTCCTTTTAAATAGCGGGTCTTCCTATCTGACCATGTCAGTCAGAGGACACAAAACAGTCTGTGACCATTAGAGAATGCCTCACAAGCAGACAGAACCACAACAGATTTAAAAGGGCTCTGTTGAATGAGAACATGTCCTTGAGTGATTTTCAGCCTGAAACCATCCTCTTACTCATAGCTGGTCACATCAACATGGGAGAGGTTTTGCACAAGAAAAGCAAAATGGTAACAAGTCAAATAGCTCAATAACACTGCATTTAAGTCTTTATTAAACATGGCTACAGCATATACAGATGTAATTAAAAGTTAGGCTTTGATTTGGCAAGCATCCTCTACAAATAATCTTTGTTTCACTGTTGTTTCTCCTCAGTGCTTCATCAGTCTCAAGAGATGTCCTTCAGTTTCTCCCCCACCCTTGGGATTATCAAATGTTTTATAGCTCTGAAAACCTTAAAATGGCCAAACACTGCAGCTGTAGATGAAAGGGAATGATCTTCAAGGTGCTTTCTCTCAGCAGTATGTTCAATTTCTTGCCTGGGGTGGGGAGACTTACCAGAGAGCCAGGATGAGAGAGCAGGGCCCCATTCCAGAGTGCAGAATAAAAACACAGACTCGATATCACAGCTCCTTCCAAGTGGTGATCAGTCTTCTAAATGATCTATGGGAAAAGGAGACAGTATTGAAAAGCTTTAATACTGGACTGTGCTACTTCTTGCCAAATTATATATTTCATCTCATTTCTTATGAGAGATATTATTTTGCTAATTATGCCTAATGATTTTTTATGGTAGAATTTTTCCAGAAGATTTTACATTCATTCTCACAGCACTAAAAAGAAACTGTCATGTTGATCTAAGCCCATATTTAACCTTAGTAGCAAACAAAGAGGCCACAACCAGGTTGTGATTTTTAAAAATCCATACTTTAACAGAAATACATTCTCTTTTCTGTTCTGAAAAAACCACAAATTCTTGTTTTGTCTGAAAACTTCCTTTCATTAAAGCAGACCAGAAATATGAGTTGAGCTATTCCCATTTAGCATTCAATAAACTCAGTAAACAGCAGAAATTAGGAAAAGGAACACCAGATACATAAACAACATAAAGTAAAATTGCCATCTAATGGTATTTATTTCAATACTTGGAATAGCATGTGAGATCAGCATTTTTAAACAATCACCCTATGAACTAGAATATGAGAGTGTTTCTTTTCGATAAAATGGCAAATCAATTCAGACAAGTAGATATTTGAACAGTGCAGCAATCCCAACCGGATCTGATCTTTGGAAAAGTTTTCTTCCCTACCTGAAAATCCCCCAGAAATACCTAGATAAGATCAAAAACAACAGCAGTAACACAACCGAGACAAATGCCACGAGATCTTCGACTCAGAGTGATTTAGAGACGCGGGGTGTAAGAGATTTAAAGGTGCTCTTGTCCCTTTTCAGGCCATTAACACCTGCACCGGGTGGGAGTGAACTGTTACCACATCTAAAGGAACAGGTTTGCATTCTTTATGCATCAGCAGCTCCCACTAAACTTCCAAAATGCCCCCAATGTGCCCTGCAAAAACACACAGCCAGCTACACGCTCCCTTATTCTAGAGGAAACTGAATTTAAATGCAGTTCAGTCAGCAGCTTCATCCAAGTAAAATGAAAGGAGAACTGAGCTTTCTCTTTCCAAATTGACAAAGTGATTTGCAAGCTGTAATGGAGAGTTCCTGCTTCCCCTTCCTGGGGGCTGGATAATGCATCTGCACAGGGAGTATCTGGGAATCTTAAAGACTGCTACTTGAAATGACTAATCTGAAGCAATGTAACTCCACAATTGATTCTTTCTTTGCTTCCAGTGGTTGCCCTTATCGACTTACAGTGTACATTTCTAAAAATCATAGGTTTCTTTGTTTGCTTCCAGAAAAAAACACTTATTTTAGATAATCTTGCCTCCACAATGTTATTTGTCAATTTTCTTCAGTCACTGCTGTGCCTTTAGGAATGTCTGATTACCCATAAAATGCCTTCTGACAGCTCAGATTCATTACTAAATTACCACATTTAAATTTTTCATGTGCACAGGGCAATTACTTTTATGAATGACTGTCAGCAATATTTCACTAAATCTGAATGAATTTTTAAAGTTTTCTAATTGCCACTTAGATGCCCCTATAACTCTCATTTTAAAGGCTTTCATGTCTTTTGGTCATAGTTACCTGTGTTCAACACAAACATGTTCCCCCTTACATTTTAAATCATTGAAAATTATTTACATCAGAAACAGATAAATACGAAGCTGGGGGTGCTACATAAGCAGATAGACTGCACAGTAGAAATTATTCATAGCCAAAGTCTTGAGAATGAATAATTATCTGTAACCCTCATTCAGAGCTCTTGCGTCAAGTTACATTATTCATTTGGGTTTTGGCAGGAGAAATTAATGAATTCCAACTTGACAGACACCTTAAAAAATTATAAATTTTTCAAGAAGTTGGGCCAAACTAAACCTTTAATATGTCCAGGGAGAGAAAAAAAAATAGAGGTACACAAGGAGTGGTTTTTCCCACCAGCATTTTAAAAAATCACAGATACAAATACATATTCAGGAAGGGCAGGGAGTTTTAAATTACACCACTAATATGGGCTGAAGGTCTGACTTGTGTCCCAGTGGAGTGTCATCAGGAAATTTCATTAGCACAATCTATTTTTTATGCCAAGATTGTTAATGAGAGTGATAAACAAGATCAGAAATAAACTAATGATTGATGTACTCCCCCAACAAACTCCAGCTAGATGTTTTGCTTTCAAGTGTCACATTTTGTGTATGTTCTCCATCCAACTACTTGCCCACTTTGGAGATTTTTCTATTTTTCTTTTGATTTTCACTGTTCACTATCAGTTTGTAGAGACGCAGCAAATGAAATTCTCCTTTGAGAACCAGATGGATTCATGCTTCTTTAATTTTTCTGTCTAGAAAGTCAAAGATCAGGATAACAGGAAAGAAACAGAAAAAGCTGTCTACCATGTCTTCTTGTGCACAAGGAATGAAGTTTTTACCACTAAGGTCTGAGGGAGACATTTGAAGAAGGTCCCATCAAAACAGTGATATTGAAAAACAGCCCATAAAAATGGCTCGCATTTCTTAAATTATACGTGAAGCACACATCCCATTAAATCTAAGACTCTGATTACCTTGCTGGTTTTCTTGCTGGCTGAATGCAGAAAGGTGGGCAATCCAGTGAATTTCATCTCTGCCAGTGGAGAGGGAAGAGTGGAAAACATGTGGCAAGCCCACTTCTGTAAAGATTTTGAAATCTTCCAATGAATGTGCTGCAAGCCATTTTTTAAGCAACATTCATCTTCTGCAACAGCAAACCTATTTCACTGTGACCTTCAACAAAGGCCAAAGCCTGAGGGATGGTTGGCAGCAGGAAGTTACGCTTCAATATCCAACCTTGCAGAGGAGCCAAAAGGGATTTTCATCTGCATCTAAACTCTAATTAGCAGCTCTCAAAGCTGTGTTTGATAACTTTATTCCAACAGTCAATATTAGCTCTTAATATTTGCCCATATTGCTGTCCAAAATACACAGCTATGGATGAAGAATATGGATTAATTGCTTGAAAAATGTGAGTCCAGCAAAAGTTGCCACCTGCAAGGAATATTCCATTGTATCACAGAGGCAAGGACAGGTTGTTATAAACACCAATCACTTGGTTTTTAAAATTTTAAAAGTTTAATAATAATAAAATAGTTATAAAAATAGTAATACAATTAGAGTAATGAAAATTTAGAGTTAGGACAATTACAAGACAATAAAAAACAAAGAATTACGGACGTCCGGATGCTCTCGGGCACTTAAGCCCAATAAGCATGCCTTGTGAACAAAGGAATAATCTTTAAAAGCAGTAGCCTGTTGCATATTCATACATCTCATACATGATGCATAAATTCCTTGCAAATTAAGAACTTTTCTGGTTTTTGTCAACTTCTTCCCCTTAATCCTGGTGGTTCCATAAAGACGGAGAGAAGGTGGAAGAATGTTTGTCTTTTCCGATAAGGAGGCAGTAATTCTTTATGGGCCCCCATCATTGTCATCTCTGTGTGAGGAGTTTCTTCATTATCTCATCTCTTGCTTGAGCTAGTAAAAAAAAACCCCACATACATAGGCTCTATTTTAACTACAAAACTACATAAACCATACTATTAAAATGTTAATACAGCACTTCTAATCAATATAACATAATACATATAGTATTCAACTTCATATTTGCGAGAAGCCAATCATAAAATATGCATTTTTCACAAGGTCAAGCTGGGCTGAAGCTGAGCCAAGGGAGCAGTAAACTGCCAATGTTATTCCCTGATTCCCAGTGCTCCCACTGACCTAAGTGGCTTAATGAATTCTGGTTTTCTGATCAGATCCAAGACAGCTGAGCTGGGCTCTGGCTTCAGCCTTACTGGCATGCTTAGATACAGAGAAATGGTATTTAAGAGTTGTGGAGTGATGTAAAAAATTCCAGGTTGCTAAGAAAATTGCCTATGTACAGGAAGAGTTGGGTTTTTCCCCCCTCATACAGGAGGTACATCTTAGCATTTCTAAAGATCCTCAACATTTTGCAAATTAGAATCCTACCCAAGAAACTGAAAGGGTTTGAATAAGCTACTTCAACACATTCTCTTGCCTTCTTTCTTCTCCAGCTTTCACTCCAAATTCCTGCCGAATGAGTCATACTGAATGTCTCTCCAAAAACTTTGAGGGTTCTCTCCGGCTTATTTTGAGAAGAGTTTTTCATTGCATAGAACACCATTTTTACCAATTAACACCTTGTTAACCATCCTAACAGAAAGCTAATTTCACAGGTTTTGCTAGGTTTTCCCAATTACAATGATAACTATTTGAAAAACAGAGGCTTTTCACTTTGAACTATCAAGCACATTGCCCAGACATTAAAATTAACTGCATACATTTATTTCTTAAGAACATTACAGTGACAAGAACAAATGCCAAATGTGAATGGTGCCTGTCCTCATCCTGTGAGGAATCGACTTCTTCCCCACCACACATGGAGCACAGCAGACTGTCCTTGGCACTACAGTAAACAAGAACAAGCAGTGGATACTGCAGTTTATTTAAGAGCTTTTACCCAGCCTGTTTATCTCAGATGCTCTTCACTTGCTCTCATCCAAGCTTTATAGGTTCACTAAGACCTGACTACCCCCTCCCCAGAGAAAGATAATTGCAAGCCTGAACAAGGTAGGCAGAAAGTTCTTTCAGGTCTTGCTATGCAGCTGTTTGCAGCAACCAGCCTCAGGCATGACTGGCTAGGGGTCCCTGCACATCCCCAAACATTTGTCTCCGTACAGCTCACTGATTTCCAGGATCTACACACATGTACAGGATCTGTGCTTCAGCCAGAATCTCCACCACTGTCTTTTCATGTAATCTTTTCGGGAAGCCAGCACCAAAAGGCCATGTTCCTCCCAGTCTAAACCAGGACACAGTCTAAGGCAGAAGCATGACATCTGATCAGCCTCCTTGTTGTTGGTTCTTTCTCAGGCCTGCTTATTAATTGTAGGGTTTGGGTTCTTAATTGGAGGATTTGGGATGTGCTACTATATTTTAGCCCACATACGATCAGAATTTACAACTAAGTAATACCAACTGCAACCAGCAAGCAGTAGGCTGCTGCTTCAGAGTTCAAAAGTTCAGTTTCAGATGCTCACATACAGGCCCAACTATCTGCCAGCTGCGTGTGCTTACAGTTCAGGCTATTTCTTCACCTAAAACACAGACAGGTTATGGCCACGCTAAGGTAAAGTGGAATCTGCAGATGGTTTCCACATAAAAGCCACCTCTCTCAGGAGACCCACATGGTAACAGGATTAGGTCAAGTGTCATCCATCCCCTAGTCTCAGTTAACTCCCAACACGTGCTCTGGAGTCAGTTCAAAAGTAAGCAAATTGCCTTCATCCAAAAGGCACTGCAGCCTGTGGATGGATTTCTCTACTGAGAACAACTGGATCAGGCCCCAGTCTGGGGCTGCCACAGTGCCTGGGTGTTTGTCAGGGCTGCTCCACATGCAGCCACAGCAAAGCATTGGCAAGGAAGTACAGAACCACAAGACCCGATTCATTGTGATTTTTCCTATCTCAGTAGGAAAGAAGCAATTAAAAGCATCATAAGAATATTCCCAAGTGGATTTTAAAAAGTTTTGAAGCTGGTTAAAGCTTTTATTCAGTACTGACAATGGTTATTCTGAATAGCTCAGAGTAGGGAAGACTTAAAGGCTTATATAAGGCCAAATTATATTCAGGAAAACCCAGAAAAGCTTTAGGCCTTCTACAGGATCTATTTTGTTCTAGCTGGATCAGTGGACCTAATAAAACTTTATCTGCCTCATATCCTTAGGCTATCAAAGCTACAAAACCACTATCTTATTAACTTAGTGTTTTACCAACACTGAGAATCTGACTTCATGAACATGATTCGTGTTAGAAAGGACACAAAAAACAGATGGAACCACACTCTAGAAGACTCACCATACTATTTATACTTCAGAAAATATATTTGCTTTCCATGGAAACTCAGAGCTATCCATTGGTTTTAAGTTTGTGAGTTAAGTGTCTTTTTAGAGCTTTCAAATAAAACATACAATGTGTCTGGTTTAACTGTTTTTTTCCCACAACAAATAAATAGTCCATCTGCTGAGTTTATCACTGGCAGAAACTTCCATTAACACCCAAATAACTGCATATTATACCTACACCAAGAGAAGAGGCCACTTTATCCTGCAGCTTCTATCTGTCAAGCTGTGGTTCCTGGACTACAATACCCCGGCAACTCAGAAATCTCACAACAGAACTCTTCTCCTCGAGACTGAGGATACTTCATCATTCTTAGTTTACAAGTAAGGCAGCATGACATGACTGATCAAGCTAAAGACACCTGAGGTCTACAAATTGCTGTAGTTTGAACTTCATTCACCTGTGCCCCAAGCTGATGGTTCTCAGTTCAGAGCAGCCCCTCCCAGGGGATGATTGTTACCCTCCACGGTTCACTTCTGATGGCCCTGTTCCTGCACTGCTCATAAAACTATTATCCATCATTTTATTAGTCCTCTGTTCACTAAGAACTAAGGCAGAAGTGTTGAGAGCTAAAAATCCCCCAAATATGGCTCCATACATCATGGACTGTCACAACTAATGGCCTTGACACTAGGACTAGCAAGAGATAACACTGACATTGGGAAAAAAACAACTAGCCTCAGTCCAGCCATGCACTGCCATCTCCTCTTTTTTTTTTAAGCAGCACATCCCTTCCTCTTTAATTGCAGCAGGCAGGGTGTGAACAGATGCTTACTGCACACAGCAGCCCAATGATTCAGGCAAACTTTTAGCAAATTCTTTAGGTAGCTGACTCATGTAAATAAGATGTGCAGATTCCCCCCAACTGATTAACCACTGGACTTGCACAAGCTTGGCTCATTGACTACAGCTGTTGGGAATATAAATGTCCTCAGCTGACAGCCCTGTTCTCAGTTTCATCATCATTTTGGGTTGAAAACAAAAATGTCAGCATTCCCTGACATCTTGTCTGGAGTTGGGACAAAATACTCCAAGTCAGTTGGAGGTGAGGAATTCTTCCACGAAATGAATCACAGGTTGAAATTATTCAAATAATAGAAAAGAAAAGCAGAGATCAAGATATAGGCTACAGGGATCATCAGCCTGCAGTTCTCTAGATAAATCCTACAGATTTATGTACTGCTTACAGACGTCTCAGTTACGAGGCCTGGCTCTTGAGCTACCTCCCAAGGAAACAAAATCCATGCAGATCTCCAATGATATATAAGCAGCATGTGAATTCAATTTATTTAATAATCAAACCTAACTCCCTAGTAGTTCCAGTGTCATGTCCATTTTTAGCTTCTACAGATACTTTATCAGCCTTTACTTCCAGAGCTGATGTAACACGACACATCTGCTGGTTACTGCTGTGAAAACATCCCCAATTTCACACCTTCCCAAAGGCAGATCCTCAAAATCCTGTGCTACAACATGCAAGTGCCTCTTGACAGCCTCTCCAGCAATAAGTGGGCACAGTTCTAGAAAAACTGATTGGATCTTGCAAGCTTTCCTCTCTCATCACATCTGTGTCTTTTCCTGCCAAATATTTCACCCTGCCCTCCCCTCTACAGCCTCTCTCTTATCCATACAAACAACCCCCTCTTTGGTAAAGATGAGGCTTTCATAATCCACTTGCTGATGAAGGAAAACAGAAATAGAAGTAAGCACACATGCCTTTTTCCTTGCTTACTTTAAAGATGCCATAGAATTTTTCTTCAACTCTGACTAGATTGATCTGAAAAATGAAAAGATACAGACAAGCATTTGGGATGCCTGCTGTAACAAAACAAGCATTGATATTTAGTGTAGAAATGATGGAAGAAGTTAAGCCATATTAATTTCCAAAACTCAAGTTCCCTGGGGTTTTACAGGTATTTTTGTCACAGCATATGATGCAGCTGAGATGGCCACGATACACAGAGTATCGCCATGCAATTTCAGAAGGCTTTAAGCATTTACCCATACAGAGTAACACCATACCTCATCAGAAGGCTTCAGGTGTCTGCCCATACAGAGTAACATCACTTCAGAAGGCTGCAAGCAGCTGCCCTTCTTGTTCTTTAGCCCAACCTTTTATACCCTCATGTTCACGCATTGCACCTGTGTGCCCTCTGTTTCCTTTGGTGATTGGTCAGTGCACCTGGGCACTCCATGGCTCATTGCTTTCAATGCTGCTCACCTGCTTTTTGCAGCTGTAGCCCATTAGGGATAAGGCTTGGCTGCAGCCCCACTCCCAATTACCACAAACTGTGTACCTACATTAAGAGTCCTAGGCTGCAAGGTGCTGAGCATCTCTGCAAACTTCATTCACCTGGGAACAGCCAGTGAAAGAATTGAGGAACACAATTTGTAGGATTAGGCCCTGAGAAAGGTAGCACAGTGCAGACTGCCAGACCTAAAGACTGTCCAAGACAGTAAATCTCCTCCTTCAGGCATAGTAAATAGGCTTTAGTACAGTCTGAGATGCCAGGGAGTGGCATCAAAACACATACTTTCCATTCAGTATTTTCCATCTCACTGTTGCTGTCGAACATTTGGCTCAAGCCAACAGTCACATGACCTTAATGGCATTTGTGAGCCACTTAAGTTCATGAGTCCATGTAGTCCAGTTACTTGAAAGACAAACATTTGCTGGTGTAAAGGAAGGAAAGGGAAGCAGGGGAAGTGGAAGGAAACCCTCTTTCTTATAGGACAATCATTCTGGATTAGTAATGAGTGTTAAAAGAGAAAACTGCATTGCTAGACATCCTCTCTGGAAAAAAAAATGATAATGCACATTCCCATCTTGTATCCACAAATGCAGAGCCTGCAATGACTTTTTGGATTAGCAGATTGTAGCATCATCCTACCCTTACCAATTAGCCTCCAAATGATTTCCCAGGTCCCAAGGAACCAGAGCAGAGTTAACATTAGTGCCCAGCACTAACACAGCATTTCAGTACTCTAAACATTTAACAGGAGAAATTACCGAAATGATTATAAGAACAACTGTACTGATTCTCAGCCTTGCTAAAATAAATAGTACTATTTGTTATCCTATTATAATACAAAGACTGCATTTCCTATTTCATACTGGTGCCATTTTCCCTTCTTCTAAATGATCATGAGACTGGGCTGGAAGGAGGGAAAAGAATCTTGTAAAATGATAAATCTACAGCAACTGAGGTTGCTCAGCACTCTAGAGAGTGCAGACAAATGACAGTAAAACAAATAGACACAAAAGAAGAAAGTGGAGTTGTTATGCAGTCCTTACCAGTCTTACTGGTTTCTATTGGATTTTCATCACTGATAGACTGAGCAAAGGCATAAAAGCTTTTGCTCCTGAAAGGTCACAGAATGTGCAGGGTAACAACCAAAATGATTCTCTTAACACTGCTACTTCCCAAAGTGTTTGGTCAGACCCAGGCTGAACAGGAGTGAAATGATCTGCTCACAAATCCCGCTGATCGATAAAAGGGCAGTGTCCTTCAGAGTGATCAAACCCAAAGTGGGACACAAACTGAAGGGCTTTTAGAGGAAAATTAGAAGCGCCACATAAATGACGCTCAGCTTGATGCCTTGTATCCTTGGCAGGGTGACCACAACTGCAGTTTAGACACAAGATGAGTGCAGAGGAAGGTCTGTGAGAACAGAAATTTTACTATTTAAGAAATATGTTACTTTTAATCTACATGTGGGTATAAAAGAAAAAGATGAGGAGAGAGCAGACAGCTATGGGACTTGCCCAGAAAGGCAGAGTGGCAGAAAAAAAAACCCATTCACATCATCCTGTGACTACAGCTCAACAGAAATATGTAGAGAAGATGGAGATGTGTCCAAGAAACAGCAGTTCTGCCCAATCAAAAAGGACTAACTCAGAAACAAACAAGGTTTGAAACATTTTTCTTTCTTTTATGACTCACCCGTGCACTCCAGACTATGTATTGACATTATGTGTAACAGTCTGAAACTCCTCTTAAAACTTACTAGCTTTGACCACAGCATCATTCCTGAGAAGAAAACCTCAGCAGATGAAGAATCTGAACCCAGTCACCTTTTCCCTGGTCACACAGCTGCCTCCACAAAGGCCACTGAGAGTCCAGACCAGTCCCTACACCCCAGACTCACCCCGAACAACTCCAAAATGCCTGAGCATCCAGACACACACACAACCACATTATCAGAGAAAGTGAAAATCACTAAGTAAAGAGAAGAAATGAAAAATTAAGTTTGAATTGATCCTATAACCAATGTGATGCTTTTAAGGGGAGTTTTTTGTTGGTCTTTGGTATTGATGTGGACTGTTCTATTTGATCATGGTTTTATAAATGGTTTCTATCAGTACATATGACTGATTGATTGCAGGGTATGCAATTGTACCCTAACAGGCTATTCCCCACAACACAGAGATAGAAATTACCTTCTGGTGAGATTTATGAGGTTTTCCCCACTCTCTTTGTTTCACAAAAAATGAAATTTTAAAGCCTATTAGCTCATGACACTACTAAAAACACACCTACGAAGATATTATTAAAATAACCAAGAGTTTTAAAAAATAAAATTTAGACAGTTATGAGAAAAAGCAGCACTCAGTTATCCAAAAAGGTATATGGTAATCACCAGTTCAAGTCAACTAAGAGTTTCATCACATACATATTTTCAATATTTTGCTACACCAAGTACTTAGAAAGCTGTTCCTCCAAGGCTTTACATTCCCTCGCCTTGCACTGGACTAAGTGATAGCTATAAACTTTTCAATCACACATGGTCCTTGGCCACATACACTCATAAAATTTCAATAGTGAAGTTTAACTAAATGTTTTCATGATTTTAAACTCAGTAAGAATTAATTGCTTACTCAATTTCTTACTCAGTATTTCTGAATTTGGAATGTCTTACTGGGTTTGGAATCCTGAATCACTGAATGCTCCCAAACATTTAAAAGATAAACATATTAAAATATGTATTAAAACCCTACACTGCCCAGGCAAACTGCCTGTGAAAAAAATTTATTCTAAATGGGTAGACTGACTGCTCTCAGGGTTATATACAAGAACTAGATCAAAGCAGACAGACAGGATGTTACTCAAAACAATTTTCTCATCTAACTCTACTCACCACTCAAGCAGTGAATAGTAGGTTTTCTACGGATGTGCTTTTATCTTCTTATCTAATATCCTGCAGGGGAAATAAGCTTTCTACTTGTTTCGGAGTATGGCCATAGTGAAGAGATCTCAAGATATATCTCATGAAAGGATTTCATGCAGGCATGAGAGCCTTGAAGCTGTCTACATTTTTGCATCAACATTTTATTTCTTCATGGCAGATGGGCTGAAAATACCTATATGCAAGTTCAGGTGTGGAGTCACTGCTTGAATTTTAGTCAGGCATGATGGTTATTATCACATGCTGAGGTTTTTTTTCCTTCCTTTCCTAGGGGAAAGGACCATGCAGTGTCCTCAAAGTGTAGGAAGGAAAAAGCATTGTTTGCAAAACAGCTGATGCAGGCTAATATGCATTTATTTTGTAGCATATTCCTACACTAGTAACAGAATGACAAAAAATGCAGTGGCAAATATCTTCCAAAAAATTATATAATCCATATTCTGCACCCTGGAGGCATCAGCTGTACCTCTATTTTTTCTGACGAAGTCTAGTAGGTCTTTATTGTATTCCAATGGCCCCACTGCCTTCTCATGCAACATTCCTTTCTTCTTTTAAGAGTGTCATTATTTCCTCATTACATGGATGGCTCATACTCTCCCTTCATCCCTTTCTCAACAGATATCTGGATAGCTCAGATTCCCTCAGATTCCATTACCACCAACTTTATGCTTCAACCAATTTTCCTAATTTTTCAAAAAGTTCCACAAATCTTCAGCTACCACATCTTGCTGGTGTGCTAAGCTGCAGAAGATCCTCCTCACAAATTTGTCCATCTTCTTCTCCCTTTCCATACCCGTGAGTCTAAATCATATTTTGGATTCCAAAGCAAGTAAGCGTATGTCAATAAAAGGAGAAACCCCACTTCTATACTTATAGCTCACTTCTCTGAGAAAGTCATGTTTCCTTCTATCCCAATTCACATATAGCTCTCCAAAGAGGTTTCAGATAGGCAGGTAAGTCTTACTCTTTATCACATATCAAAACTTCCAGTTCCTTTTATTTATTCCCTCACTTTAGTATATTCTTCATCTAAGAGACCATTTGTTCCAGGCTTTATTCCTAGCATGTGTCATACTGATAGAAATTTTCCCATGGGATGTTCAATATTCCATCTTTTAAAGAGCTTTAATTTTATGTGACTTGGTTCAGAGAAAAAAAAGTTTTCAAAAATCTGCCTTGTTATAACACACTCACCTCCAGTCCATCCTACATAAACAGAAAGTTACAAAAAGACTGATTTACACACAGTACTTTTTGTCTGTCCGTTCAATGCCATTACAGAGTTAATATTTACAATGCTGTTGAAAGGCAGGTGTTGCCAGCAATGGGCTAAGTGGAAACATTAATGTGACAGTTTATTAATCAATTCAATCTCACAAACCCTAATGGAATAAAAAGAAGCATAAATAAATACCTGATCTGTTAAAGTAATATATGGCCTTCACACTGAGACCCACTTTAGGGGTGGGCTCACATTGGACCCGCTCTAAATTTCTTGGCAATTTGAAGTTCAGGCTGCTAACACTTTGGAGGCTAATATACTAGCTGAAGGCATTAATGGTTTAAGCATGGTTTTTAATTTTCAGTGAATTTCAGTACTGTTGAAAGGTGTTGGATCAATAGTGCTAGTTTTAAGCATACTTATCTTGAACTTTTCCCTATGGTCTTATCCACATGAGATGGGATTCAGCTTAGTTAGTACATAGTTAGCCCCACTGGTTTCTCTGCTTGTGAGGACCAATCGTAATTAAAAAGTAATATGGAAGATAGTAGGAATAAGTCTGTTGACTTACAGGGAGAGCTCAGAAGTAATCCTCCAGCTTTAAGCTGGAATATTTACAGCTGTGTGCCCTCTTGACCATCCTCAGTCCCATGCTGTCCCTTCTCTTGTGCTGACAGACCTAATGTCCATGTACTGCCAGGATGAATCCAGGTCTCTCTCATTTCCTCTCTCATGTGCATACACAGACTGAAGGGGAACTACACGGTTCAGCTTGGACAACATTTTTGCATGGGGTAAAAGAGAACTGAGCGAGATAAAGTCTGTCACATTCCTTGTCATAATCATGCACAGATGTTCCATATTAAAAACTAATATTTACTGAAATACTTTCAAAGTTGCATCAGAGCTCCTCAGAGTGTGTTAAAAATAAGCACATGCAAAATATTACATTTAGCTGGGAGCCAGATTCCTTCACCAAAACTACAGACAACTACACAACTGTTTCTCTGCTAATACAGTGAACCAAATAAATCCCCTTCATCTAAACACCTCTGAACTCTGGTACTGGTTTTATCTGAGCCTGTGTTTGGCCAAGTAATTGTTACCCTCCAGTGAATACATGACCACATGCAAAAGTTCAGGGCATGATCAGTTTATTACATGAAGAAGTGTAATAAACTGTGATTTAAATTTAATAGCCTCAGACAAATTTGCCTGTTTGTTCAACAGAGTGAACTCTCAACCTCCATTCATTTACAGAGATCCAAGATTCCTGCACTGCACACAGCAATCCAAATCACCTCAGCAATTCACAGAGTTATAAAATGGTTTGGCTTGCAAGGGACCTTAAGGACCATCTAGTTACAATCCACTTCCATGGGCAGGGACATTTGCCACTAGGCCAGGTCACTCAGAGCCCCATCCAACCCAGCCTTGAACACTTCCAGGGATGGAGCAGCCACAACTTCTCTGGCAACCTGTTCAAGTGCCTCACCACCCCATAAGAAGTATTTGTTTCCCCTAATAATGATAAGTCACAAAAACAACAACAACAACAATAATACAGCACATGTGGTTCTGATAAGACTGAGCCTCAAATTCCTATTTGATTAAGAAACCATCATATGACAAATCCAGCAAAATCAAGCATCTGTCTGAAACCCAGGGAAAGTGCTTGATTTACAGCCCTAAGTGGACGTCTGCCATGATTTTCGCACACTTTGCTATCTTGGCTGACCTCTCCCAGACGTATTTTCTGCAAACCAACAGATTTCACATGTTTTTAAATATGGTGACAGCTGGGAATTCATAAATAATATATCTACACTGAAATATTACTGCCATGTCTGAGCAGTTCCGGCTCCAGGCTGGATCTGCAGCAAAGCCAGACAGCTCAAGTTTATAGCAGCTCTCCCCATTCTGCATCTATGCCATTAAAACAGCTCCACTTGTACTCAGCTGCCCAGACATGGACAGCTCAAGCTAATGGTACCTAAATACAAGCATGAAATATTGCTTCTTGTCAGGAGAAGTTACAGTCATGCATGACAAACATAGGTAGGGAAAAGTGCACAAAGTACATCAGACAAAGTGGGTACATGAACGCTTTTTTCAAAAAACAAAGATGAACTTGTGGGATTTGTGTTTGTTTTGTCAATTTGTCTTCAGTGTCATTCCTGCCCATCAGATGGGAATATCAAACAGCATCCATGGACTGGAATAACACTTCACTCCTGGAACCCAGGCAATGCCCCCTGCACCCATTACACAGTACTTTAGGAACCACTCATATTCTGTTTGGGTGCTAAACATAAAAGTCACGCTTACTGGAAAGCCCTCTATTCCTTCTTGCTTCTCAAATTATCTGAACTGTTATCCTGGATCAGAAATCATAGGAAAAACAAGATTTGCTCTAGGCCCCAAATTTGCCATTCTAACCTTCAGCATGGAAAAGAAGTAAGAAATAACAAACATATAGGGGACTTTTAACAAAGGCAAGTACACATTACTAGATACATTGGTCACCATCTCCATAAACTATTTTAATTTTTCTTCTGAAGTTTTTTCCTATGTTTCCTGAACACCTACACCAAAGACACTGTATGCTGCTCGAGACACCTCAAACCTTCTGATCTGAAATCACCAGTCCCAGACTGACTCATGCTAAAAATCTTTTTCTCTGCACATACACACACACACGCCCTGCACTGAAAATCATCAGAATCCACCATGTTCTGCCTGGTTACAGCCATAAGGCACCATCTGAGATAGCAACTGAGACCAGATTCCCTTGTTACCCATCTCATATTCAATAGATTTGCAAATAAAAATGTTCCATCTCTCTGCCCTGTAAGATATGTCGTAGTTCACACAAGAAAAACTGCTGAAAAGCCTAAATCATGCCCCAAACAGCCGTGTGAGATAAGAATTCTCAGTATGCATGGAAAATCTTATCATCTTCAGTATCTTGGGTGCTTGGAGCAGCTTCTAAACTTACTTTAAATGTTCCACGTAGGCACCCACACATAGATGATTTATAACTATCCTAAAAGTTTTTAAAATACTTAGAGAAAAGTTACAGCAGCCACCAAGGTACCTTCACCACAAGCAAGGGCCTGGTATTCTGTGGGTGTGAGAACCACAGCAGGCAGCCAAGACCTTTTGGCACCAAGAAAGGGAATCCTGGGACTCACTTCACTCAAATGTACAGAAATGAGAGATGGGAAAGGATCATTTCCCTGGGTTTTTCCACCCATCAGTTTCCAATTACTCAAGAGATGTATTCTTCTACCTCCCTTCATGGGAGAGTATCTGTTGGTGTAATGAATCTCACAGCACTGCAAATTTTCTACTTGCTCAGCCAAAACTTGTGTTTCCTAAAAACCATTCTCAGAACATCCTCCTGTTGGAAATTATATGTTTCCTCCTTAATTTATTATTTGTTTTAATTAACTCTTCTAATTAATTGTTTTAATTTATCATAATAATAAGCTGCGTAATCTTCCACTTTAGCCAGAATGGAGCAAAGCTTTTTTCACAGACTGCTGTGGTTAGAACAGTTTGGTAAAAGCACTGAAACTTTAAGTTTTGCTAAATCAACCTTGATATGCTTTCATGAACAAAGCCTGAGAGAGATATGTATTGCTGAAAATTGGACACCAGGAAAGCAGAAGTTACAGACCACAAGGACATGGTGCAAAAACCAAAGAAGAAGAAGAGACCAAATAAGAGAGTTCAGCATTCATACTAAAAACTCTATCAGGGAAAAAGATAATAAAAAGGTTGAAAATGTGTATTTATTATAACAAGAAGTGACAAACCAATAACCAAGAGAACATAGAATACTAATTAAGAGAATTATGTACTTTGTAACCAATGAACATTGATTTGTTTGCTAAAGCTATACAAATAATGAAAAAGTTTTGTTAAGTGGTTGTGCATCCAGGTGGAGTCACCACCATGGTGCTGTGAATTAAGTAATGCTTACTTTCTAATGCCAAAAAATAGTGTTGGAGAGTTTGATTTATCACAATGTTTCCAGCAACACTTCTAGGAGGCGTGTTTCATTCCTCTTCTAAACATTAGATTTGCATTTCTAATGAATCACATGGTCCTGTTCCACGATGTTGTTGTACTTTGGCTATTTCAACCTTTCATTGCTGTTACCCAATTATGTCATTTCCCATTCCAGCTAGGTGGAACTAGGGGCAAGAAAACTTTGTTAAAAAAGGTAGAGAGTGTCTCCAGGTTGCTGCTGCACTGACAACATGCATTGTTCTGCCTTCTGCGAACACTGTAATGAAAGGAGAGTACATTTTTCTAAGCACTAGAAAAATTCTAGTTACTTCTCCCTCCTGTGGTGTGTCCTTCCAACACTATTACAGAAAGAACCACAATATAGGAGGCAGCAGTGTGTTGGTAGGGCTTGTGGTCTTGTTTGCTGCCATGGATATGGATGAGTCAAGGAAATGCATCTTGGAGTAGAAAGCAAGCTGATCTGTAAGACTTATGCAAAAGCTCAGGGTCATCATCAGATGGACAGTTAGGGCAGATCTGTGAAATCCAGGGCAAGGCCAGGCACAGGGAGTGAGTTACAAAACACCCACCTCCTCCAGTGAGGGCAGAACAGCTCCGGAGGCTCAGCTATGTGCCTGGCTGACAGCAGTTAAGTGCTTTCTCATACCTTATGCATGCACTGGGAGCTGTAATAACTCCTGGCGAGACGTTTTCCAGATACTGCCTAGCTCTTCCACAGTCAGCAGCTCTTATTAAAATTTTAATAAATTGGGTCAATAATTGCAGCAAAAGCCCCAATGCTCTGACACAGGCTGAAAAAGGACAGGGAACAGCACTTGTCTGGAGCACATCTCAGTGCTACACAGGGCCACCTCTGCACTTGTAAATCCAGTCAAATTCAGTCTAAAGGTCATAGCTATCCTGAGAAATCCCATTACAGTCAGAGCTGCATTCACCAGGGACAGGAATGTTTCATGGTGAGCTCCTAGCAAACAGTCAATGAGCTGCATCAGAGCAGCAAAAGCAGGCAGAAATCCCAGGAGCACAGCAGGCACGTACAGCCCATCAGCACATCCACACAGCAGGCAGCTCTCAGGAAGGTCCAAAAAGCAAATGTGCAGGTGGGCACAAAGGTCTTAAAGGGCAAGGTCCTGCTCTCCTCTCATTCACCAATGCCTTGTTCATTCCTGTGATGGGTTCCAAGCCAGAAAGACACATCCTAAATCCCATCTTCATCTTGACACAGACCAAACACTCTAACTTAACATGATAAACTCTTCCCAGCATTGAAACCCTTTTTCTTCTGTAGGAAATAGACAAAATATGTATGTGTTTTGAAACAAAAAATAGTTCTTGCTGCTTTTTGAAACGAAATCTTTTTTCCTCCTTTACACAGATCTTTCAAAGGAGTCCCAGCTCAGGTTGAAAGACCAGATACTTCTACAGTACACATAATGGCACCAGAATTGGCTGTGAACCTACTGGTAACTATTTGCCCTGTGCTGCGCTCCTTCCAACAGCTCTATTTTGCCTTATTGATCTGATAAATTACCATGTACAGTCTTCTCTGTAGTGCAGCTCCTTCCCTCACGGGCTCTGAAAACAGATCCTGAGGAACAGAGAAGTTTTGAATGTCCAGCCCATATGGATGACTGCACTAGTGAACACCTCTTCCACAGAGACACTCTTCTATGATTGAGGGTACAATATGAGAGGAAAGCATTCCACAGAATATTTTTCTTCTTTTTTAATACAGGTAAATATTTAAAATTATTTAGTCTATTCTTCATATGCAAATCTCTGTCACTAGTTTGTTTCTTCCATTTTCTTTCTTGTTTTTGAGTTAAAATCATTCTGTAAGAAAAATAACTGTTGGAGGGTTTTTTTAAATCTAGAGTAGTTCAATTTTATGTGAGGCTATTTTAGAAGTGTACAAAGGAGGATATGATAATTTAAAAGTGCAAAAGGCTGAGATTTAGACTTCTACCCTCAAAGTCTCCAAACAAAGTACAAATCAGTTTAAACTATTGCTCAGACTGTCAAACATCTCTTCTGTGAACAGTTCAGGTTGCAGAAATGGTCTGTCATCTCCTGCTGTAGATTTGCAAAATTTCCACTGTAATCTCACTATAAAAGGGAGCAGAGTTCAAACTCTTTGAAGCAACAACTAAAGAACCTCAGAAAGAACATCTCTCTGATCAAAAGTGTTGCTTTTCTAAGTGTAGTTTCTCTGCAGTGCAAAATACTTCAGAAAGAGTAGCAGAAATTGTGACATTTAAAAAGGTAATGCCTCCTGTCAGGTAAACAGTTTTTTAAAAATTTTATGCTAACAAATTCATGCTGTCCAACATGTTGAGTTGGGTTTTTGGTTTTGGTGTATTTTTTGACAGAGGAAAATGTCTTTGCTTTAAAGCATCTGATGATGTCTGCTCTCTTTTGTTTTCTGACATCTGCTCTGACATTCCAGTACTTTGGCAATTGTGTGATAAAATTTGTTTCTGACAAAAGCAAAGGCATCTTTTAAGGAAATAATCCTTCCATCCTTCCATCAAGAATAAAACCAAGCCTCTACAGCTGCAGCTATAGTGGACTTTAACCATCACAGACTAAGAAAAGTGCCCTCAACTGAAATTCTGATTTGGAAGTTTAAAAAAAATCTTGTCTCTGCAACAAAAAATGGACATGCGCAAATACATAAAATTTATAGAATAAATGTATAGCAATGCTTTTTGTTTTACTTTCACATAAGCTTCTTATTATCACAAGAAACAGGAAACATAGGTTGAAGTCCCCTGAAAATATCAGTGACAAGGACAAACAGCAACTCAGTTGCTGGTGATGAAAAAGACATGCAAAAAATGAGAAAGAACAAAACCAAATGTTTTCACTGGAGCAATGTCTTTTTTTTTTTTTTTTTTGACAGCTTATCAGAAATGAGTCCAAATAGCAACTCAAATTGTGTTTTTATATGAGTTCTTTTTAATGATAAGTAGTAAATGGTAATAAAAAAGTAATGTAAAAGATGTTCCTATTCATTCATGTTGGATCACAGCCAAACTCAGCTGTAGACTTGGACTCCAAATATGCCAAAGTTTAGACATAGAAAAAACAACATTATTCATTCTAATTTTAATAAAATTATTTCTAATTCACTTTTCTAGCTTCTGCTGGGAACTGAATGAAGAAATCCCAAAGTAGACATCTGCTGTACCATCTATTTATACACTTGCACAGGAAGGGAAAATACTGAACTCTGCAATGTGCAACAGGACTGTAAGTCAGAACTGCAACTGGAATCCCAATTCTGTGCTTCCAGACCTTTAGTTATTTTAAATGAGCAGTCTTTACACTAAGCTGGCACGAGATTTTGCATTTGTACTCAAATACAACAATATTTTCAGGGGCTGGGTAAGGAAGCAAAAGCTCTCCTGGAGCCTTGCTACTATTGCCTGCCTGTATTTCTGTTTTCTTGTGGGTAGCTGAGGAAGCGATGTCTGGCCTTGCTGGGCAGGATCCTTGCACATCCTAGCCTTGTGCAGCTCCTCCCCTGCCTCTGCTGCTCCCTGGCACTGCTCATGGTCTCCCAGGACAGCCCCAGGGCTTTCCACCTGAGCTCTGATGCCAGCTCATCCCATAGAGCATGCATGGCCTAACAGGGTCTTGCCATAACAGCAAGGTGACTCAGGAGTCTTCTTTCCATCCATTACTATTTTCCCAGGGATTCACTTTCTCTCCATATAATGAGGAAGCAAGAAGAATGCAGCTGTTGAAAACAAGGCTGTCAAATCCTGTAGTCATCTAAATGACCACAGCACTGAGCTCTAGGACTGAAAGCCCTTCCACTGCTGCCTAGAACACAACATCTTAGCATCTCCTTTTCTGCTGTTGCTTAACAGCTTCCATGAAAGATTAAGTACCTCAGAGAGCAAACCAACTACAGCAAGGATGATGAAAACACATCCAGCAAGAACATTTCATACCACTTAGCTCTCCCTCTTGGCATTGAGGCAACTGTATGCTCTGTGTTTTAAGACAAAAAAATATCAAACCCAAATCAAAACCCCAAGCACATTATTTTCATGTCTCATTTGCATAACAGATGAATAGTTTCTAAACCAAATCACATCAGTAAGCCCATTACCATCCACAGTACGACACTGGGAGGACATACTCTGCAACGCAAAAGAGGAAAAACTCTTGCTTCTCAAAGACATGTCCCTCCCTAGACCTTTCCTACACTAGAGTAAGGGTCAAAGGGGCCTGAACAGTGAGTTGGGAGGCCAAAGCAACCACACATCTTATGGCCTGAAGCAGACACCCATCTCTGTTCACTGAGATAATTTATATCCACCAGAATGGTGTCTAGCTGACAAAGACTGTCTAGAGGCAGTAAAGATGTGACAACTAGAATTGGTGCAGAACGCAGGACTTTATAGCCAGAACCTGCTTTCTGACACCTGGTAGATACTAAAACATGATGCGTTTTTAAGGAGCTGGTGTTATGAACAAAGTTTCCAGGTGTTCCCCAGAGAGGCGGGCAGGGCCTTCCTAGTTCCCATGGCAACACTGGAATGACTGCTGGCTACCGATATTGAAATGTTAATTAGTTAATTGCTCTGTTTGTTTTCTCTAAACTACCCAAGGGTAACCTGCCTTCCGCCCCACCACACTGGCATTCTGGGACTAACATGCAAATAAGAAAACCCCCTGGGATCATAGGAGTATTTTCTGGGGGTAAAGACACCCCTAAATAAAAAACTAAACACAGTGGAGGGGGATAGACAAATGCCCTAGCCGAGGAAGAGGGAAACACAACCCGTGATCAACTTTTGTCTGTCACCATAACCTAAAAGCGACTAGACTGGGGTAGGGTGGGGCAAGTGGAGACAGAAGAGACAGAGAGCCCTGGTGCTGCCACCAGGGAAGGAGAAGAGACAGCTGCTGTTAAGGACTTCAGCAACAGACCCTACACACCTCCTTCCTTTTAGCCACCTGGAAGAACTACAACAATGGGGCCAAGCTCTGCTCAGGATCCCTGCCCAGCTGATGTTTTTAATAAAAGAGCTGAACATTAATAAAGGCATAAGCCCTGTTCATTTCACTGGCACTGCTTACGGTGCTGCACAAGCTGCAGGAGGATATAAACTGATCCAAGTCAGCATAAAAGCTCTGCTGATTTATACTGCCTGAAAACTGGCCCCAAAGATTTTGTTACCTAGACAACCAGAAGAAAACTAATTCTTGCAATACCACAGGAATTGGCAAGATTGAGCTGTTTACAAAGCCTGCTCTTGAACAACAGTTTCCTTTTTTCTTGTTGTTTATAAATTATTTGGGCCCTTCCATAGTAAGCTGAATTATATCTGTCATGGCTAGCACAGATATAATTAATCTCATTAAGGAAGGTTACAAACTTATTTTCTGATGAATTCTCCAGGCTTGCTAGGCAAAATAAGTCATTTGGTGCTCGAAGCAGGTTACAAACAACCCCATGGTTAAAGTACTATTAGCATTGATCTGTATCAGATTCTTCAGCCTTTTTTCAGACCGACACAGCTCAGAAGGTGCCTGTTCAAACCCACTGTGCAGCTGGAACATGTAGAGATGGGGCTCTAGAGCTCTGAAGTGCTCTGACATCATGGTCACAATCCAGGCTGCCCCCAGGACAGGGGTTTCTGCCTGTTGCTTCTGCTGCAAGAGAGAGATGGTTTCCTCTAACTGGCTTTATTTACATTATTTATTTACTTTATTTATTTACTTTATTTTGGCTTTCTAAAGGACACCATGACATTCCTGAAGCCCATAGCACACCTTGTCCTGAAAGGCTTGACCACGCATTCTTCCACAAAGTAAATCATGTGACTGACTTCAGATGTGCTTCAGGAACTGGAATGGCCTTCCCTGAAGTACCCTGAGTTCACAGAGAACTCACATCTGCAGACAGTGAAAGGAAAGACTGGGCTGGTTCACCCCTCATCACTGCCTGACCTCACTTTGTGCCCTTGTATCACCACTGGCTTCAGCAGGGCCTGAACTAAACTGCAAAGAATTCAGCAGCTGCTCCAAAACTCACAGCAGCCTTTGGATGGGCAGAGGCCAGCTTAGAGTTCTGTGGGTTCTCAGTGAGAGTTTTGGAAGAAAATTCCCCATTTCAGCTACAAGGGACATAGTCCTGCTAAATCAGGGACAAAAGATGGGGAAAAATATTTCTAAATTAGTTCCTTCTTTGTCCCTTGCATGCTCATTTCTGGGGGAGAAAAAAATTAGATCCTTGATATTTAGATTAGCAATGTATTTTCTCTCTCTCTTTCAGTTGAGAAAATGCATTATAAATATTTAAAAAACCTCCTCATGAGGTTAAGGAAAAACTAGAAAATTCAATACTCAGGAAAAAAATAGAATAATACAATAAATAAATTTGTTTGTGGGTCTAAGTGGAAAATGAGAAGTTTTCAGCCTTCTAGTCCAACAATAGATCTATCTGCTTTCTGTATTTATACAACAAAATAATTAAAAAATAAATTTAAAATGGAGAGGCACTATCAGAGTAGCACAGTCCCTGCTGGGAAAACTGTTCCAAGCAGCACACAACCTTTGCTAGAGTGTTTACACCTTGGAAAAGCAGCTTCACTGTGGAGAAGGCACAAACAAAATGCAGCAGGAGAGACCTTTAGCCCCCTGGGGAGGGTCTATTGTAATTACCTGGGGCAACGGGAGGCACAGCTTTCTTCATCTTCACTGGGAAGAGGAAATCATGTTTGGTATGGACAATGCACACCTCACTGAAGCAGGGAGGCTACTAAAATAAAGTTGTCTGGAGTACTAGCTCATCTTGCTGGCTGCTCTTGCAATCCACCAGGAAATTTAGAAAAACCTTGAAGAGGCTTTTCACGTGTCATAGGTTGCAAGATGTAGCTGGGGGTGTATATTCTATTTGCCATCTGTTAGAAGTGAGGCAGTTATCTTCTGTTAATTGGGCAGTTTTCCTTATCTCTTCCACAAACCAATCCTCTCTCTGGGAAATATCTTCGGTTAATGGGCCATTGAGTCTCACTGCATGGCTGATAAAAATTACATCATCCCATACACATTGGGAGATGCTCCACCCAGGAGGAGGAGCCAAGCATTCCTAACTGGATATAATCAGACATTTGGAACACCAGAGCAGCGTTTTCCCACTGCAGTCCTAGAGGAGCAGGTTTCTTGTCCACTGGATTCCCAGAGGAAGACCAGGTCCATCTACACCACCACTGGATCTTCAGAGGAAAACTCCACCCTTCTACTGTTGCATTGCTCTGGGGAATGGTTTTTCTGTGCCCCCCAGAGACCCTTGTAGCTGTAACCATCTTAGTTTAACACTTCCTTCCTTTCTGGACCCAATTGGCTAGGAGCCAATTGTCCTTTCCTGAACAGGAGGGTAGAAAAGGCCATGCTCTTCCATTGTTTGCCCTCTTTCCCTCTCTTTCCCTCTTCCTCCTATGGAATAAACGTCTTGGACCACATCGGGGGTTAGAGCCTCTTTTGGAATCTTTTGCCTTAACCCTGAAATATTTTCCCCCAAAGCTCTCTCAGATCTGGGCTAGTCTTGTAACTCTAGGGGGCTGTGGGGGTAGGTATTGCAGTTGGCCCCCAGCGTGGATGTTTTATGAAATATTAAAAGCCCACGCAGAAACTGGAGCCCTTAACTGAAGGTCTGAAAAGCTCTTTGGGAAGTTCAACTACCCAGTTACTTATTAGCTGCTTTTTGAGTGGATGTTAGTGACGGGGTGAGGTCGGGACCTTGCCAGCGCCTGAGGCAAGCCGACCCGGGGAAAGTCCTCCTGACGCTGCGGCGCACGACGACCACGATCCAATAGGAGCGATAAGACCCCCTCCGTGTTACTCCGGGAAAAACTCCTAGCTGGGAGGGGAGCTTTTACCATTGCTACCGTGGAAACTGTGCCTGCCGGGGAAGCTAGGACCCAGAGCCCACAGTTTGTGTTACAAGTAGGCTTGTGTGGTTTTTTTCTGCCGGTCGGGGCTCCGCGGCGGTGGGGCCGCCCCGAGCCAACAGAGCCGGCGTTTCGGGGGTGGGGACGGCGCGGGACGGGTACCTAAAGCCAGCAGCAGGACACCCCTCCATGCCCCCGGGAGACGAGAAAAAGCGGCGGGAGCCGTGGCTTCGCCCCCACCACCGCTCCCTGTGCTCTCTGTGCAAGCGGGGATTCGTGCTACATTGTGTCGGAAGGTGGATCTTGGACAGACAGCTTTCAAACCAGCAGTATCATGGGCACAAAGCTGTCTGTTCACCAAAAGAGTACATTAAAACACCTTAACAATATCTTAATTAATGTTACATTCCCAAATAAGCAACTAGTCCACTTCGTCTGCTGGCTGACAGTTGAATTACCAAATTATACCATTCAGGATATGAGTTCCGATTCATTTTGGGGTCAGATTGGACAGTTGCTAACCTTAAAAGTCAAAAATGGTGATCACAAAACTTCTTTATTTATTCCAATATTTTTACAAGCCCGAAAGCAGCTTAAGTGGAAAAAAAAGCACACAGCCTCATATAAACTTTCCAACTAATCATTTTCCTGATTCCTCTGTTCCCCTAGGGTATTCTGGTTCTGAAATTGCACCATCTCTCCTGTACCCTTCTCTCACACTTGTTTCCTCTCAAGAATACAGTTCTAACTGCTCCAAAGGTGAATGCTCTCCTCCCAGAACCCTGAAAGTGTGGCAGGGTCCCTGCAACCTGCAGAGTACATGCTGGAGAGGAATGGAGAGAATCATGTGTTTCCTTCTTCTTTCCACAACCCTTTCTTCCCCGCAATCCCTTCCTCCACTCCATACCGCTTGCCCAATCCCTTGGTGCCCTCAGCAGTCCAGCCCCATCCTTCCTCCCTGTGCTTCTCTTCGAGATGCCATGGGAAAGGGGGAGGGGGCGGCCCCGGAGCAGACTCTAAGCCGGATGGCGGGGGGGGGGGGGGGGGGGCAAGCCCAGCCCACTGCCCCGGCAGGGGTGGAGGGGGGGGCGATTTCCTCGCGGCAAGGAGACCAGAGCTGCCTCTTGTCAGACCCCAAGGGGTGGGGGAAGTCATACCCCCTGCCCCCCTGGGCACTGGAAGAGCAGCAGAATTTTTAGCAACTCAGAAAAATGTTGATGACAGCATGCCATCTGTAACAGCGGTCGTTTATCTTGGTAAGAGAAATGGCACCAGGGTTTACTAGCCATTGTCCTATCAAGATAAAAAAGAAATCTGAAAAATTCAGAGAGAATTCAGGAGATCAAGTGAGATTTTCAAAGGAATGATGAGGGCAACCTTTAATTCAAATGAGATGGTACCCAGTGATATCAAAGATTTGTTTAGATGCTTGCTAACTCCCTCAGAGTATGATCTGTGGGAAGGCAGGTGGAAAAGGGCTTTAACAGCACTATTACCGGAGATTCAACAAACTCCTGACAAAGCAAAAGACAATGATGGTAACCCTATTACACAGGGCCACCTGTGTGGTGAAGGTGAATGGCACTGCCCAGAAAAACAAATTCGAGTGTTATCTAAGTCAGTTTTAGAAAAAATCTGTAATGTTGCAGAAAAAACATTTTACCAGCTACCAGCAATTGAAGTTAAAGGCAGTTATGTTAACATTAAACAGTTTCCTTCAGAGAATTTCTTGCAGTTTGTGGACCGTCTGAGAACACAAGTCGAGAGACAAGTACAAGATCCAGTGGTGCAGGCAGAATTGATTAAAGAAATGGCTCAGAGGAATGCTAATGAGACCAGTCATCGAATTATTCTCAGCCTTCCCCTTGGCCCATCACCTAGTCTTGCACAGACTTGTACCAGGAAAGCAGAACTGTTTGGTACTCCTGACAGAAATACAGGATCACCATACCCACAGCCTATGACAGCTGCAGCACCAGTTCGAAGGAGGCAACCAATGTCATCAGACCAGCTGCAGCACATCATCTGCCTCTGTTGCAAGAAACCAGGACATTTCGCCAGAACCTGCCCCCTAAACCAGAAACAGTTAAACAAATAACCTGAATTTACAGCGCATGCCCGCTGTTAATACAACCACGCACAAAGATATAAATATAGCGGGACCCACATGGGCAAACGCCTCTCTCTCAACAAAAAAGGGGGAGGATGGGACCTGTGGTGGGAGGGAGGCAGAAAAATAAAAATATCAAAGGTTCATGTAATAAGACTTGGCAGCCGCTAGGCCGATTTCGGCTCGTGACTACCAAAGGTTTTCATTTCAGATCTGCTGACTGGGAAGTCATTATAGTGGACCTGTCAAACACCTCACAGGACCTGATGGTTTACCACAAGGGTCTGGACAGTGAGTATTTTGTTATTGGGGACACAGCACACACACCCTTGGAAACTTGAGGTAGCTCCAATGACCACTAAGGGAAAGATAACAGGCTTTATGTTGTTGGCACACTGCATTCCACCATTTCACCTAGAAAAGGGGCAAATTCTTGCCCAGGCCATTCCCATTCCAGCAGAAATCACAGCAGAAGAAAAATCATGGAAGTCTACTGGGCAGAGGTAGTGGGAGAGAATAAACCCTCAATGGCATGCAACCTAGCCCGTGGGTCAGAATGCCTCCATGTGGAGGGGGTTCTAGACATGGGTGCGGACATCACGGTAATACCTAAGACCATGTGGCCATCACAGTGGGAACTGCAACCTGTGGCAGGCAAACTTCAGGGCATAGGAGGAACCACATTGGCAAAGATTTCAAAAAGCATTGTGCAAATTGAGGGACCCAATGGAAAACTGGCATGTGTCCGTCCATTCATTGCAGACTATAAGGCCCCCCTGTGGGGAAGAGACACCATGTCCCATTGGGGAGTCAAATTGATCATTCCTAAGACACACCTGGATTTTTGGAAATAGCCGCTGTGGAGCGCCCTACCCACAAGTTAAAGTGTTTGGATAATACCCCAAGGTGGGTAGCACAGTGGCCTTTGAGTAAAGAGAAGCTCAAGGCGCGTGAAGAGCTCGTGGAGGAACAGTTAGCTCAAGGACACATAGAAGAGACAGATAGCCCTTGGAATTTCCCAGACTTTGTAATAAAGAAACCGGGAAAGGACAAGTGGAGGTTGCTCCATGATCTCCGAGAAATAAACAAAATTATAGAGGACATGGGACCACTCCAACCAGGGATGCCTAGTCCAACAATGCTCCCTCGAGACTGGCAATTGGCTGTCCTAGATATCAAGGACTGTTTCTTCCAAATTCCATTGCACCCTGAAGATTCCCCACGGTTTGCATTCTCAGTTCCCACCATCAATCGGGAAGCCCCAGTGAAGCGCTATCACTGGAAGGTCTTGCCCCAGGGTCTTAAATCTAGTCCTTTCATATGCCAACAATATGTAGCCTCATTACTGTCTCTGGTACGTGCGAAGAGAAAGGATGCCATCATCCTTCACTATATGGATGATGTGCTTGTGTGTGCCCCCAATGACTCCATACTCCAACACACGCTTGACCTAGTGGTTAAGGTTTTAAGCTCTGCTGGATTTCAATTGCAGGAAGATAAAGTTCAAAGGATACCACCTTGGAAATACCTGGGTTTGGAAAACACTGCAAGGACCACTGTTCTGCAGAAATTGGAAATTGATTGCAATCCCAAAACAATAGCAGGTCTCCACTCTTTGTGGGTCTTTGAATTGGGTAAGACCCTGGCTAGGCCTCACAAATGAGGATCTAGACCCTGTCTTCAAGTTATTGAAGAGGGAGAGGAGGCTGGCCTCTCCCAGGGAACTGACCCCAGAGGCAAAGACACCAATAGAAAAGGTACAGATGGGAGAGAGGCAGATGGGGAGTTGTCAGAGAGGTAGGCTCATCAATGTGAGCCAAATGTGCCATTCCATTTCATTGTTCTAGGAAAGCTGCCACATTTGCATGGTTTGATTTTCCAATGGATCGAGGGGCAGAAGGATTCGCTCTTGATTATAGAGTGGGTCTTCCTCTCCCATCAAAGATCCAAGACCTTCATTGAGCCACAAGAGTTAATAGCTCAGCTGATTCAGAAGGCCAGGGTGAGATTGTGTGAATTGGTGGGTTGTGACTTTGCATGTATTCACCTTCTGGTCAGACTTTCTGGGGAGGGAAAGAACTCTCCAGAGAGATTGACCAAAGGGATGTTTGAGCATTTGCTCCAGAGCAATGCCAGTCTCCAGTTATCTCTGGACAGCTACAGGGGACAAATATCAGTCCATGCCCCATCTCACAAGTTGTTCAGTGAGGAATTCCACCTCATTCCTCAGAAGTCGGAGACCACTCAAGGCTCTCACAGTGTTCACAGATGCATCAGAGGCTTCCCACAAGTCAGTGATGACTTGGAGAAATCTACAGACTCAGCATTGGGAAGCTGATGTTGAGTTTGTGGAGGGATCCCCCCAAGTGGCTGAACTGGCTGCAGTGGTAAGAGCTTTTGAGAGGTTCTCAGAACCAATTAATTTGGTAACAGACTCTGCCTATGTGGCGGGGGTAGTGTCCAGAGTGGAGCAGGATGTGCTCAGAGAAATAGAGAATGAACATCTCTTCAGATTGCTCTCAAAGCTAATTTATTTGATTTCTCACCGAGAGCATCCATTTTATGTGATGCATGTGAAGTCACACACTGATTTTCCAGGTGAGATTGCAGAGGGGAATCGCCAAGCTGACTCCCTTGCTGCACCAGTCAAAAAAGCACATCTCCCTGACGTCTTCCAACAGGCAAAGCTGAATCACAAACATTACCATCAAAATGTGCCAGGCCTGATCCGACAGTTCCAGCTAACACAGAGTCAGGCTAGAGCCATTGTGGCCACCTGTCCCAACTGCCAGCTCCAGGCCATGCTATCGATGGGCATGGGGGTTAACCCCCGGGGCCTTGGCAGCTGTGAAGTGTGGCAGACAGACATCACACACTTTCCTAGTTTTGGCCACCTCAAATATGTTCATGTAAGCATTGACACATACTCAGGCGCAGTGTATGCCTCTGCCCATGCAGGAGAAAGGGCTGAGCATGCCAAGAAGCACCTAGTGCAAGCTTTTTCAGTGTTGGGAATCCCAAAAACAATCAAAACTGATAACAGCCCAGTGTATGCGTCCAAGGAGTTCCTGGAATTTGTCCAGCAGTGGGGAGTGGAACATAAGGCTGGCATCCCACACTCCCCCACAGGCCAAGCTGTGGTTGAGCGTGCACACCAGATGCTCAAGTAGGTCTTGGACAGACAGAGCAGCTCAACTGTGTGGATGTCTCCGCAGCAGAAGCTCTGCAAAGCCATATTTACTATCAATTTCCTGAACTGTCCATTTGAAAACATGAGTCCACCAGTGGTACATCATTTTAACAGTGGCAATCAGTTCAAATTGTCTCAGCGTCCACCGGTCTTGATTAGGGATCTAGAAACTTGGGAAACCAAGGATCCCTATGAGCTCGTGACCTGGGGTCGTGGCTATGCGTGGGTCCTCAGGCCCTCGGTGGATTCCCCAGAAGTGGGTGAAACCTTTTGTCCCCAAAAATCCAGCTCAAGCAGAAGGGGATGAGAAGCAAGTAGCCGATGCTTCAAAGAAAAGACGCCGCTGAATGGAGGAAAGAGAATTTTCCTAGGAGTGAATTCCTTCCGGCAGAAATAGAAACTTTTAACAGGTTTTAAAAATGTTTGTTTTTCCCTTTTAGAGAAAACCTACCTCCCTCTCAACCGTGTGATGAACCCCTTCCAAGTTGTCATCTTGCTAATGTTGAACAGTCTGACTGCTGCATGGATCGTCCCTCAGCCGCGTCAAAACGTCTGGGTGACCCTGGCACAGACACTTCAGCAGGAAAACATATGTCTGTCCACTGCAGCAGCAAAGAATCCTATGTCCTCCTGTCTGGTAGGAATTCCATTGCAGGCTGGAGAATTTCCAGCAGGTATGGACAAATATAGGTGAAATGAAATTCCAGAGCCACACACCCCCCGACCACACAAAGATCATCAGAAGCAAGCTGTGGTGATCATGAACCCCTTAGAGGAATGGTTGTGGAGTTTGCCCAAGATAGCTTAGGAACCCCAAGAGTTAGAGTTATTGGGTTCTTCCCCTGCATCTTGCTGCATACATTTTTACATTTTTCCATTCTCCCAAAACCTTCTAGCACTAACGAGTATCACATAATAAGACAATATTGTGGGGAGTTTATGGCAAAGAGGTGGTGTCATAATGTAAGTCATATTGGGGCAGACAATCCATCTCACTCAAGTCCCAAAAGCCTCCGTAAGGGATTGTTCTTGATTTGTGGGGATCAGGCATGGGCAGGAATTCCGTCTTGGCTTTTAGGAGGGCCATGTACCATAGGGCGGTTGTCCGTATTGACACCCAACCAAACTTTAATTGGTGAATGGACTCACAAAAACAAATCGGCAAACAAAATTCAAAAGAGGAGTGTGGACAATTTGGACCCAAATTGTAATTCCGAAATTTTTCATTGGCCTAAGTCAAAAAGAGTTGCTGTGTCCCTGTTCCTGCCGTGGGTCGCAGCAGCCAAAGCTCTAGGTGAATTGGGCCATCTAGAGTGCTGGGTGGTCAAACAGGCAAACTTGACATCCACCGCCATCAGTTCTCTCCTAGAAGATGAGGAAATTACCAGACAGGCCACGCTTCAAAACCGCACTGCTATAGATTTCCTTTTGTTACTGCATGGACATGAATGCCAGGAATTCGAAGGACTGTGTTGCATGAACCTGACCGCATAAGCTCCAAACATCCATGCTGCCCTGCAAAGCATGAACAACCTGATCGGACAAGTGAAGCAAGAAACTGAAGACTGGGTCAAAGAACTGTTCAAGGGCTGGGGATTCACAGGGTGGTGGTCTTCTATAGTTAAAACAATTGTGTCATTTCTTGCTATTCTTTTCTTTGTAACTATAGCGTTCGGGATCCTACATTGTTTGATTTTCAAAGCTATCAAAGGTCTCATACCTTCTACCTCAGAAGTCAACCACATAGAGTTGGCAAACCTAAAGCAATCTGATTTCCTTACCAATTGTAGGTGGTGGGAAAACCCACACCCAGTGTCAAAATGAACCTGATGTTTTTCTTGTAACCTAGTTAAACAAAAAAGGGGGAGGAGTTGCATCACTCTGGGGAATGGTCCCCCCCCCCACCAGAGACCCCTGTAGCTGTAACCATCTTAGTTTAATGCTTCATTCCTTTCTGGACCCAACTGGCTGGGAGTCAATTTTCCTTTCCTGAACAGGAGGGTAGAAAAGGCTCTTCCATTGTTCGCTCTCTTTCCCTCTCTTTCCCTCTTCCTCCTATGGAATAAATGTCTTGGACCACATCGGGGATTAGACCCTCTTTTGGAATCTTTTGCCTTAACCCTGAAATATTTTCCCCCAAAGCTCTCTCAGATTTGGGCTAGCCTTGTAACTCCAGGGGGCTGTGGGGGTAAGTATTGCCTTCTACAGGATCACTGCTTCAACAGAAACACATCTGTCACTGCAGGAGGACTGCAGCCACCATTTAAAGGGACTGCTGCCAACACCCTGACCACCAGGGTGTTAGGGCATGTTCTGACTCTGTCAGTGGGGGTTTTTTTGTTTGTACTATTACATTTGTATTTTTAATTTTTCCTAGTAAAGAACTGTTATTCCTATTTCCATATCTTTGCCTGAGAGCCCCTTTATTTCAAAATTATAATAATTCAGAGGGAGGGGGTTTACATTTCCCATTTCAAGGGAGGCTCCTGCCTTCCTTAGCAAACACCTGTCTTTTCAAACCAAGACATCATGACACCCCTCATCTGTGGGAGTGCAAGAGATCAGTTTTCACTCCCTTATGCCTGTGACACACAGCAGACAACCAGGCCTATGAAATAAGAGGAGTCTGGTGTTCTGCTGAACCAGGTTAGTGCTAATGCTTCATGTTCAGGCAGGATGTTTTACTCAGAGACCCACACCACATTAATATTAAATTCAAAACCCCATTACATGTCTATGTAATAGAAAATTCCTTTTATAGCACAGAGCTATAGGGGCTTGACTGAAGGAAAGCCCTGTTAGTTATAAATAATTCACCCAAGTAATTAAGCAATTTTAAGACCTGAAAGGAATGGTTCATGTGCCATTCTTTAATGAAAAATGGTCTCTTTTTGTCTTTCTCTACAATCTGGATTTTTTTTTTTTAAGTAATGCCTATTTTCTGTCAAAATACCCCATAAAATTATTGAATACCAAATTTTCTTAGCCAACCAAAATGCTAATTTTTTTTAAGGAATTGGCCCATATAAACACAATATTTGGCTGAGTTTCCCAAAAATCTTCGAAGAACCCATTTTGCTCTCCAGATCATCCTCTTAAGGAATGGGTGGGAAGCTGAGCAATGTATCCATGGCTTCTATCTCCAGCTTCCCACCACTGACATTGCTACACTGGGACAAAGAGCAAGGTCTTAGTTATGTGCTGGGCTAGACAAACTCACAAGGATTCATGTGTAGCTGGAATGCCTCCACTCTGATTTCTGCCTCTATGGGACACAAGTTAAACTTGCCCCCAGCATATTAAAATTTGGGTTCTGTAACACCAAAGCTCATAGACTCCAACCCTTGCAACACCCTAAAGAAATAACATAAACGTTTCAGAGAACAGAGACACATTTTGGCCTTCAGACACTGTTCCTGCAATACAGCAGTTGCTATGGAATATCACAAAGCCTGTATTTGTACAGTGCCACCATCTCTGTCCTTGGCACAGGGGCAAAGTCAGGGATAGGGATGTGACTGAGGCATTCTGTGCTCCAGAAACAGGAGCAGCTGGCTACAGTGTCTGCAGGAGCACCTACGGGGGCTGCTCTAATTGAAACCGGCCCCTGAGCAGCTCGGAAGCTAAGGAACAGAAGCAGTGATGCCTCAAGCCACTGATGTACTCTCTTCCTGAAGCTGCACCTTTGGAAGCACGGCAGAAAATAACAGCAGATTGTAAGAGACCCAGGAATAAAGCTGGGCAGAGCAGTCTCCTCACCCAACAGAGACTTTTATCCAGACACCAACAACCCTAAAATTGCACTCTGTTGCAGGTCAGCATTGCTTGCTGTTCACCTTAAGAGGAAGAGGGAAATGTCTCAGCTTCTGCTCATGTTTATCCTAGCTCTAGTATTGACTAATGTCATTTCACTTCTACAGCATTGCTTTGGAATTACCCTGTGGAAACCAGGAGCAATCAGCCTCTCTTAGCACACAGAACTGATCAAAATTTGAGTTTTGATCTTGGGATCATCTCAGACAGAGCAATCAGGCTTGAAGCTTTTCCTAATCAGAAGAAGAGGGTTAAACAGGTAACAAGCAAAGAACTCTGCTGTGTCATATGAATAATGAATCTTACTCAAGAACAGTGCTCTGATAGCAGACTGTGTCTGATGGATTACACTGGCTGTCAAAGAAACTGCTCTTCCCTAATAATACATGCTCTTAGTGGGGAGAGCCAGGAATGGGGGAAGAGAGACAGAGAGGGGAGCAAAAGGGAATTTAAAAAGCAATTTAGCATTTATCCCACAGCACAGTGAACACACAGAAGCTGAAGCAGGAAGCTGGGAAGTCTCTCATGATCCACATAAGCTATAAAACAATCTCCTGGATGTTCAGTCCTGCCGGTGAAAGACTTTGGCAAACCCAGAGAAGAGAAAAGCATTCTTATCTGCTGCTGCTGACTGCTTGTATCTGATGGCAGGGCACAAGTTCTAGCTGAGCAGACTTAATTTCTCATCTGGACTCACTCACTTCATATATGGAACTCGAAGGAATAGGATGGCCTCCAGATATGTCTCCAGATACAGTTCAGGTTCAAGTCCATTGAATGTGCAGGATTTTATTTCAAACCAAATCAGCTTCTCCTGTAAATTCAAAAGTGATTCTCTGGAGATACAGGTTTGCAGAGCCTTCTGTGATCCATAGCATTTCTGGGAAATATGATGTATTCTTGGGCCTAATTACTGACAGATTAAAGCACACAAATAGATCCCTGGTCTTCAAATAATTTTAAACAGAAAACCTTTGTTTTGGCCAAAATTATCTCAAAACTCAGTCTGCAGTGGCTACGGCATCCAAATGAAAGCATTTCTCTAACTAGCTCTCTTGCCCTTCAGAAGTGGCCATCTTGCCTCTACTTGCCAGCTACAAACGAGAATGAAAACCTATTCCTGAGTTTTCAGATATGGAAAGGCAGCATCCTCAACCCTCCCAAGCTGGCCAGCACAGGGCACACCGACCACATCATGAGAGGGCATTAATAAGTTCCCTGTTGAAAGAGGAGCATTCCTGAGCCCACCACACATTGTCTCTGCACACTTGGCCTGGGACACCCATCTCACCTCAGGAATCTCTTAGCAAGTTATTTACAGGGTTTCCTCTGCCTCAGGGAAAGAGAGTGAGCACACAGGAGCTAACAGGTGGGAAATCAGCACTAAGGGGGTTTTCATGCAGATGGTGTAGTCCTCAGTGAAAAGCAGCTTCTCCTACATGACCTTATTTCTGTGGGTCCTCCCATTATGCTGTGAAGGTAGCCATACACCCTACCTCATGTGGATGCTACAAGTGCATCAAAGTCTTCCAAGTGCTGTGTAATCAAGTAAACCAGTAAAACACAAGAATTTGTTTTGAAAGCAGACTCATTTGTGTATTTATAACAACAAATGAAAAGAAACTAAAATAATGCCATTTTTTATGATTTGGATTGGAGGGTAACTAGTAATTTTGCAAAGACAAGAAGGGCAAGAAAGCTGTATTTTAGCCTAATTAATCAGAACTAATGAACCCCTAAAACCTTGTTTCTCTCAATCAGCACACTCTCAGCAGTGACACTGTAGTAGCCTGTTCTCCATCAAAGAGCAGCCCAGGGGCCATCTAATGACACTCCAATGTGAGTGTCTCGGAGTTTTCCATGAAGTATAGCTTGCCTAAATTTCCAGACCAGATGGTGGTAGTGTGAGACAAACTGTCAGATGGCTCTGAAGTGTTTAATACAATTAAGGATATGCAATCTGGAAACGCCCTGGGCTCAGACAATTTGTCTACAGATTTCTGTAAAGCTTTCAGAGACAAATCCATGCAGTCTCCTTCTGAGCAAGCTTCATGATTTTTTAGCCAACAGCAAGGGAATCATGGATCACAGGAAGCAAACAGCACCTTTTGCTGATGCCTTCTCACCCCCATAATGGGCAGGGCAGCAAAGGAGTAGAACATCATCTCAGGAAGAGCTTCACTGAAAGAGTTTTTAAGCATTTGAATGCATTGCCCAGGGTGGTGATGGAGTTGCCATCTCTGGAGGTGTTCTGGAGTGCCACATCCAGAAACAGCTGGATGTGGCACTTTGTGCTGTGATCTAATTGACAAGGTGGTGATTGGTCAAAGTTTGGACTTGATAATCTTAAGAGGCCTTTTCCAACCTAAATGATTCTGTGATCAACAGTTGACAAACGTCATGAAATAGAATCAGTTTCTCAATAGCAAATATTTTGTCTCATAATGCTTTTCATCTAAGCAAAAGAAGCATTAATTCTCTCTGTGTTCCTCAAAGACTTGAAATTACACCACCTGCACAGACAGGGAAACTGAGGCACATTGCTTCACAGCTCATCTCCATCCAGCAGACCAGTGGGAGAACAGCACATACTGGCCTGCCTTCTCTTTACTCATCCTGTCCTCCCTTTCTTTGCTTTCCATCTGCACCAGCATCAGCCTAAGGAAGCAGATCCCAAACCCCTAACATTTCCACAAGCTCAGAAAGACAGCTTGCCTTTGACACCAAGCAAGACAGAAGACACCCACAGAATGGGAAAAGCCCACACCTCCCACTTCAGAGCAGCAGAGCTGAGTGGAGAGTGACTGTGAACAGAATCACACAAATACATGGCCTCAGCTACCCCCTGTCAATCGTTTCACCAACACACATATCCCAGTACCAGGAACAGGAGCACCCAGTAGCAAACATCCCACATGTGACATTTCTCACTGAAATATTTTGTCTACCCTGGAGTAAAGGGAGAGACCTACTGCCTAAAACACACACTCAGAGGTGGAGGAAGAAAGGAAAAGGTTGGAGGAGAAGCTGAGCTGCTGTAGCACAAAAAGCAAAAAATTAATGGCCATAGCAGAGTTCAAGATCTCCTACTTCCAGGTGTGCTTTGTGATCTGTTAAAGGGCAACAGGGAGGTGATCACAACACCACAGCGGGTGATGTAAATCACAGAATCACAGAATTGTTAGTGTTGGAAGGCACCTCTGGAGATCATCTAGTCCAACCCCCCTGCCAAGGCAGGGTTACCTCATGTCAAATCCACTCTAGGCAGAAATTTGTCCTCTTTGATCTCCAAACAAAAATACACGAAGGGCTTGAGAGAGCTTAAAATAACTTGAAGTACACTTTACATAAGGCATATTACCTGTGTTTCCAAAACAAGCAGAGAAAAACCCAAGATATTCAGTTTAATGACATTTGTGTTAGATCTGGGAAAAAAAACTACGTATCATTGCATGGCTAGAACTAAAACCTGTGAGTGCCCAGAGCCATGAGCTCTTGTTCCATGACTACTTTAAGCTAGCATAACTACCAGCTGCTGCCAAAAAACAACTCTTCCACTTCACACTCCTATCACTTCTTCCCATTCACACCAGCAACTGGGATCTGCATCAAGCTGTATTGGTTTATGAATGCCAGCAAGACTGAAGAAGCAGAGGTGGGAGTAAAACTCTGGAATTAATTGTGGCATTGTCATCCCAAATTAAATTCATCTGCCTTTAAAAGATACATGCGACCTCTTCTCCTACCCCTCACACTAACCTTGCAGCCCATATCTGACTCTTCCTCCCAAAATGGTGTGTACCTCCTCTCTGGGCTGAGCTCCACAGCCCATAACATTTCCTTTGGACTCTACAGCTCATGGAAGAGGTGGCTTTGCAGCCACACAAGCCCCATATTTCCTACTGCTCAACAGCCAGATGGGAAAACATGTCACTGCACAGCTGAGAATTGCATTGAGAAATCTATTTGCTCAGATGAGCAAATAAAGGCTTTACAGGTAATGTTCAGCTCCTGCTCCACCAACTCCTGGGTGTTTGTTTTCACACATTTCTTTTCTGGTTCAGGTATTTGATTGTGATATATTTATTGCTACAGGGAACATCCTTTTCCACTGTGCAAGATTCCTTATGTAGCTATTCCTGGTTAAATGGCCACACACTACACTTGACAGCACACCTAAAAAAGCTAGTGAAAACCTGCCACTACATATTTCAGTATGTATAGTAAATAGAAAATGTGCCTGCAAAAGCAGAGCAGGGAATCTGATGCTAGAGTACAACCAAAGAGCAAAAAGGCTGCAAAAAGGTATTTCAGGGTGGAAGATCCCATCTACATAACGTGCCAGAAGATGAGAACTCAACCAGTAAGTGTCTCTTTAATAAAAGGAGGAACAAACCCAAAGCCTGCAAATGCTAGTCAGAGGCATCTTACAACCTTTAAAACCAGGTGGTTGTGGCATACCAAAACTAAAAAGATGACATGCATTCCTGCCTTAAATATCTTGGTTTATATCTCTCTCAGAAAGCTGGAAGGGTAACAACACAGCTCTGAGTTTTTGAGATGTTAGTCTTGCTGCTGAATGCAAGACAAGTGCATAGAGATGTAACAGGAGCAATTAATTACCCTCCCTGCTGCACGTGAGCCCAGTCAATCAGGAACTAGTTGGGAACCCCTCCTGCTCAAAACAAGTTACAAGCTGTCTCATCCAAAGAGTGGGGAGAGCATGAGCTCCCTGCCACTTCTTACAGGTCAGGTTCACCACATCACTTGAGCTGGCAGATGCAGCACCAGACACAAGAACTGCAGGAGCCATACCAATTTGAAGCATCGCTGTTCCCAGAAGACTTCTTCATGCTTCTCCTTGCATCACTGATGCACATAGCAGCTGACAGGCTTAAGGGGGTGAGAAGTGACCTGCTATGACCTTATACATGAGCACGTGATTCCATTCTTTAGAGCTGTCATGCATTGTAAATGCACAGCTTTCACGCAGGTTGTTTGTAAATGAGTTCAATAGATAGGTGCTGGAGCTTTCTTTAGTGTTACACAGGCAGTTGCACTAAGCTTGGCAGTGCTTGAGACACATTCTCTAATTTCTCTAATATATATTTTTCATCTTCTCACGTGACCTGTCTCACACATTGTTTATGAGCTCCCCGTGCTCCATCTGTCAATATCTCTCCCTGCATGTGATGTCTGTCAAAAAAACCTCTGCACAGCTCCAGGCTCACTCTCAACCTGATGTACTTCCTCTCTCTCCAAGCTCATGAAAAACACCTTCCCCAGGCAGTTGCTTCAAAGAAATTCTTATCTACAGATGCTTTGATAAACAGCCTGTATTACCAAAAGGACTTTATCTATTAGGTAGTGTAACTCGTAATTCTGAGATCAAGTCTTCTGGTACACTTTCATAATGTTTTCCTACTGCTATTATCCAGAAGAACTACTGATGAAAGTCAGATAACAAAGATAGATAGTAAAAGGCAAATAAAGTCTTCTTGCATTGTGCCACAGTCTTTGTTCCAGAGACAGATGGCAGCCTGCATGACGCTGGGCTTCAATCTGTATGTGACCCAGAGGGTCAGTGATGCTGTACATCATCAGCTGCCTGGCCCTGGCACAGAAAGGCAGGTGGGACTGTAAACAGGAAAGACTGACTTGGCTTCAGGATGGATGAGGTAGTGTGGGGCTTGGCAAATCACTTAATCCTGCTCTAAATCTGCAAGGTTGGACATTCTGGCTGACAAAGACATCTCCCTTATTTGTTTTTGGACAAACTGTCAAATGTGCAGTTTTATATACGCCAAATATGACAGTTTCAGATCATGGCCTTTTCCTGCACAAGGACAATTTCAACCTCAGTGTGTAATTCAAATCTCATAATTTCATTGAGCAATTGCAGATTAGAGCTCTAAAAAGGTCTCAGTTTCTTCTCCCTGCTTCTGAGGTGAAAATGAAAACAAGAGGGGAACATTTGATGATTTTGTTGATGGGATCACCTACAGCTTTCTTTACTGGCACTTATCATAGCTTATAAAGTCAGACATAAAGAATTATTTTCATTAAATAGCATCCCACAAACCAAATTATTTTTCCATTCAGCAGCAGCTATGATAGACAAAAACAATGTTAAGCAAAAGCAGTTTGAAAATGTAAGCACCTCAAAAGAATGTCCAATTCTGAATTACACAGCTCAAATTGTCATTTAAAAATCATTGGTTTAGATTGTTATAGGTTCAGTCTGTCATCTAGCATAGATCAGCATGGTATAAGGCAGGATCTGGGCTTTACAGCATGTACCATGGGTACACAGCTTGCTCCTAGAAGTAAGAAACTCTGTGTCCTTCACTTCTCCTCTGATCTGCTATGCAACTCATGTAAATTGCCCATCCTCCACAAACTACATCAGCTGGATGTCCCACAGCTCTGTCTCTAACCACAGGGACCAGCTCAACTCACGATCAGCCAGAAGAGCTTTGGGAAGCTCAACCTGTCAGTGCCAAGAGGACAAAGTACCTTCACCTGTGCCTGTCATGGGCGCCCAGAATGTAGGGTACACCCACAGGGACCTGCAAGGCAGCCATTGTCACACCAAGTGATCATCCAAAGTCTGACAGCTACATCCAAGCATAAAGAGCATTTAAGGAAGAAGCTTCCTGAAGGACAATGTGCTGTTGCTTTCTGCTGGTGAGGAATGATACCAGGAACCGAGGAGTCCTTGCACCTGGCAGTGCCCATCAGCAAAATAAAACTGAAGAGGTGGATGTGGAACATACACTCCTGGAAACACTGCTCCCACCTCTGAGGCTGTATTTGGGTACCATGCACCAGAAACAACATCTACACATCATTCCAGCCTGGCTGGGCCACAGTATGCTGATTCTCAGGATGCGTATTGATCTCACTTCTGCCCCTTTAGCAACCAACACTTCAAGACAGGCTTTGAGCTTCCTTCAGTTGTATCACTAGAGGGATGGTAAAATGGGAACTGGGAAAATGAGCTTGGAGAAGGCATTTAAAGGAATAACCCTAGGTCAGAAGTATGAGACAAAGGTTTTCAGGCTCTGCCAATTCAGCAAAACAATGCTGTGGTCAGGGCCCGAGGGCTTTGACATTTTCATCTACATATTCTTCAATTTTATTAGGCTTTCAGTTGTTTTTGTCTCTTGGCAAAGGTGCGTTTGTAAAAGAAGCAGTATTACAACTAAGCTGGAAAAAGCAGTCTCTCCCTGTTTCACCCAAACAGGCACGAAGGACATTAAACAACACACACACACAGCAGCAGCAAATAGCTGCTGGAGTTTTCAGTATTTTCTAATCTGTCTCCCAGCAGGTCAGGTGGAAAGAAGGAGTCTCTCTGGAGTTTCTTCAGCTGAAGTTTGATTGATCAGCTCTAGCTGAACCAAACTGTTCCTGTAAGTGCTTCTGTAAACAAACTAATTACAAACCCCTACTTGACTGTATTTAGTTTATGGATTTAGCAGTGACATCTGCACTAGCTAAATCAGGCTGGAACAAGCAAACCTACCTCTGACACAGCATCTAGTGGAGAAAGCATATTAAACTTCTTTTTGTTCACAGATTTTTCTCTCTTCTCCCCAGCCCAGTGACTCTTTGTGACAAAGATTTATAGAACTAGCAGTCTAAAGGGGGTCATTGTAGGGCAGGCAAGCATAAAATGAAAATGGAAGAGGCAACTGGAGATTAGCTTAAAGTAAGATTCATGTTGCACAATTATCACAGTAAATTCAGGAGTTCAGAGGAGACAGCACTGTGCTTACTTCTCACTAGGCATGTCAGAGTGATTTAGAAGTGACCATTTGTCCTGCTACAAACAACAACTTGATCCTGAAAGTGCCCTGACTTGCTACTTGCTGCCTTAAACATGAGCTGCAACAATGCACCTTCCACTCTGCACCTCTCAATTCTCACGAGGAAACACAGCAAGGTCTGAGTATTTCAGCAAGATATTTGTAAAAGCATCCTTTTGCTGGGATTGCTGAGGAACATTCACTGGGGAAAGAAAAAGGGGAAGTGAACACCAACGAACAGAAAGTCTCTTTGCATTGATTTATCCTCCAGTTCACATTCTTAGGCACTGAATTATCCATCTTCCATATAAAATGATTTATTACTATCTATTTTCCAGACATGCCACAATATATACCAAAAATTGTTTTTTACAGAGAACTCTCAGCCCAAGGTTATGTCTAAGGGGCTGGGTACCAGAAAACCCACATTTCTTTGCCTTTCCTTCTCAACTTTGAGCATTAAATGTTATGTGGGTCTCTCAATTCTTGTTTCAAAGACGTGTCCAAGGACTCCAAATATTAAACGTGTATGTGAGCCATAAGAATGGTCTAAGACTGACCACATGCACTCCACACTAGTGCAGAAGTAGTTGGTGGACTGGAGATTAAAGCAGTGCTTCTGCATTACTGCTGCTTCTTTTTCTATTCTCTTGAGGACTCTAAAATTGTGTGCATTTATTCTGAGAAGAATCCAAATAAGTTTCATTCACTTGTTCTATAAAACTACAATAGCTGAGTTAGTCTTCAAAAGCATGTCTTTTTTTAGTGTTTATCCTTCATATGTACTTAATCATTTACCATAAATAGGAATGGATCACTTTTTGTTTACTTGAAGATATGAACGTTTCTATTTTCCAGAATTGTCTGAAAGAGAAATTTCCCAGGCATAATCTCTTGGAGCATATTAATGGGCACTAGTGGCTTCAACCTTGAAGCAAATCTGCTTTAACTGTAAAACTAAATGCAAACTTAATTAGTTTTTTTTTTTTGTTTTGTTTTGTTTTTTTTTTTTACATAAAAGCAGTCCACCACTGGTCTGATTTATCCTACTGCTGGAATTGCTTCCACCAAAAGAAAAGCCACAATAAAGCAAAAGGTAAGTGCAATTTTCAGTAAGTTTTTGCTTAGCATTGCACCAGTAGAAAGCTCATCAGAGCTGGGTCCTCTGTAGGTAGGACACTCGCATAATGGCAAAGTAGAACAGGACAAGCCTAACTCTAAGAGCATCAATGGATCCGTCACCTAAGTGAATTAAGACGCTTAAGCTCCCTTCTTTGCCCTCTGGCAGGTTGAGGCATCCTGCAATAAAAGTTTAGTTAGAAGAAGGATTACCAGGCATGTATAAGCTTTGAAACAGACCTGTCATGTATGAAAAGCAGCCGCTGATATTGATGCCCTATGGAGAGGCTCCCTTGGAGTTTGATTACAGCAGTCCAACATTCCAATTTATGAATTACACTCAAGAACAGTTTATCCCCCCATGCAGATATGATCTAATCACATCAGTCCCCTCTGAGATTCCCAGTGGAGCTTTTAATGCTTTTGGACACATTAGATCATGCAGTCAGCTTGACAATTCTGCTTGAGGGGATTTGTCAAAGCCATTAGAATGCAGACTGGATGCCTGCACTGAAGGATGTGGAATCACCTGCCTGAGCCTGCACTGGGCTAGCTGGGACCTCAGTGATAGGTAGAAGTGCCCTACTATACAGTGAGCTAATTTAGCAGAGAAAAACCTCAAACCAACTGCTTTACACAAAGCTTAATCCAAATCTTCAAGATTCAAAACATTTTTAGTCATTACCTTCTCATTCATTTGGGAAAGCCAAAGAAAACAGACACTACCCTCAGGAAGGCTGTACCCTGAGGATATCCAAACCAATCCAAACCAGGAAAAATGGCAAGAGAGACACAAACCCAATCACAAAGCTGAACTGTGGGTCCAAGGTTACTCAGAAGAAAGGATGTTAAGGGTCTGCAGATAATTTGGTCCTTCAGAAGCAGAGAAGGGACATGGAAACACTCGGTTACCACTTTGAAAACCTGATAATACTTCGTCAGTCAAAGTATACTTTGAAAGAGCAACACTGCCTAAAACTCAAGGAGAAGAAATTTTCCATGCTTAATGGTAGGCTACTGGAAATAGTATCAAAGAGGAGCTGATCACTCAAAAGCTGGCCTCCAAAAGTTTTCTAAACTGTGCTCAGAAAAGCTTCACAACAGCAACCTTGGAAGGAGAGACTTCTATCAATTATTAGGATAAGGCTGGGAGCGGAATCACATTTTTTCTATTCAGTTTGTTCTGTGGCACAAGTTGGTCCAGCTGAGTAAGCAGGATAATGAATGTGTTCTCCTGGGAGAGAAGAATGGATCTGCTGGTCAGCCAATCTTGTGCACAGAACCACTGACAGGCCTGTATGGGGACAGGGCCTGCAAGTCCATCCAGCTTAACCCTAAAAACAGAGAAGGGAAGCTATAAATTCCCATTCCCATTTGGTGTCCAACCCTACCAGGGGGATTAAACACCTGGTCTCCAGTCATTTCTCCAGCTGCCCATCAAAGGGTGGTGAGGGCAGCTCTCTGAACACCTGGGGCTCAGGGCATGGCTCTTCCCAGGCACTTGGAAATGGGGCAGGAAATTCTGAACTAACTGCACAGGAAAATAACACACAGACACTTGTGTGACTCTAACCCACTAACTGCTGTCTCTAGCAGCAAACATATGGCAAAATCAGGAACAGAGCTGGGAACAAAACCACATTTTCAGCTCATTTGCTTTTTCCAGGAGTCACAAATCACCCAGCTCCAGTTATCCTGTCCAGCACTTAAGCAACAGTTGGCTTTTCACAGTTTATGTAATATTTGTTATACAAGCATATTTCCTCCATCTACCTTAAGAGAGCTTCAGAAAAAAACCCAGTTTCTTCCGTGATTAGCATGGGGACTGTCTGCCTTTAGAAGTCAGATGTGTTTCACAGGAAAGGGAATGTGAGCATTTGAGGAAGGTGCGTAATAGTTGTGACAGGTCTTTTCTTTTGCCTTTCCCAGTAACTGAAGCCCAGAGCAGACCCTCACATTTGTGTCTTGCCTCGGTGGCTGCATCCTTAGTGGAGTCAAATATCCACACCCTTGCAAACAGGCCATGGCTAAGACAACTGCTTCCCATCCACAGCAGTGCTGACTGTGCTGGAACACATTCCCAGTTCCCCACCACCCACTGAGCTGCAAAAGGAACTCAGTACCTATAGCTTTACAGCTCCTTGGGGGAAACCATCCCAAAAAGTTTTTTTTGAGATGTTCTGTTGCTACATTTTTATTCCATTACAGCCCACTTGAAATATCCCAAGTCTGTTTTTACACTGATGATAATAAGACTCTGAATTTGTGCTACCAACAAACATTCTACCATCCCTTTGGGAGGCTGTGAGGGAGGATTCTGTAAGTAGCAGAATCCATACTGGAGTAAGGATGGGGATACTGGATCTCCTGGTTCCTCTACCTCACACATTCCTGAATCGTCTGTTTTCAAGGAAAAAAAAAATTAAAATCTTTCTTGTGAAATGTGATCAGTACATTTTTAGCCTGGTTTTCTCTAGAAAGGGGGTTCATGTAACCACCCTGGTTGCAACTCCTCTCCCAAGTAACCTTCAAATCTGCCAGGTGACTTTAGACAAATCTGAGAGGATTTACAGCCTCAGGGATGGTCCTTACATTCCTACACTTTTTGGAAACTAACAATTGAGCAGAGACCTTCAGGCTGTGATCTCCAGAGAGGGAGAACACTATTTACATTCTGCCTAACAGCACAAACATGTTTACATGTGTATATACATGTAATATTCAGACATAAATACACACATAGTGACAGAGTGACCAGCACATGCACAGCTCTGGGTCAGCTATTTCCTGCTTTTTTCTTCCCCTTTAAATCTAAAAACTATGCATCTTTCTATTTCAAATACAAGAATTTTCTTTTTCTAAAAATAGAATAAAAAGTACTTTACCCTTTCACTACTTTGTTGAGTTATTTATATTTTTGTTTTATCTTATTTGATGAAAAGCTGCTTCCTATCAAACTTTCCAGACGCTTTTGCCTGTAATAGATGGCTTTGTCACCTCCACACTGGGTGCAATGTGGCAGCTAAGTGCCACTGGATATGGTGTGTAAAGTTGTTATAATAAATAGCTTCAAATCTGGTCTGGATCAGAGAAATAACCCTGAAACAAAGAAAATTGAATTACTCCTTTCTAGTTTCAGGAAGATCAAATCATAAAGCATTTGAAGACAATATCTCTTCTGCTTGGATCCCTTGCATTAAGAAAAAACACAACTGGAGAGCACAGTGAGGCAGAGACAGAACTGTTACCCTGGAATATGACTTGGGAACAGTGATGCTTCTCCACAGAAAACTGCTGATGCTCAAATACGAGCAATGAGCACAACATGAACCACATGAATGGACACCCATTACATGAACAGAGCTACCAGCAAATAGAGATGAGGGGATTCTGATTGTCTTTACATTTCTTTTGTATGTTCTGTCACCTTTTTGAGGAACAAAACAAACTGAAGTTCCACAGAAACATCAATCACTTTCTCTCTTCAAAGCCACACAAAAATGCTGTTAAAAAGGCAAGATTTTTTTTTTTGCATGTGATAATGGATGTTTGTCCAAAACAAAAGTATTGAGCCTGCCAAACTACTTTTGAAATGACACTGTATCTGTTGCATGTTTGAATTTCTTTCCCATGGAAAGCAGAGTTTCAGGGAAGAGGAAGGGTGCACACCAGGATCTCTCATGCTACTTTGGAGCAGGGGTGCAAGCAATGCACAAGCTAAAACCTGGAAAGAGCCTTCACAGCAACTTGGCCAGCCTCTGTTATACATGGTAATTGTTAATGGAAATACTACGGCAATTATTTCTTCTGTTTTTTTTATCTCATTCTAACTCATGTTTAGTATCCAGTGTTTCAAAGGCAAGTGGATCATTCCTGTATAATGTGAAAAACAATGATTTTTCTGATTTTTTTGATTGGGTCAAAACTGCAAAACCACATGACACTTCCTGAGGCACATCTCAGCCAAACAGGACTTGAAAAGTTTCATATTCAGAAAATAAGGCAGGCTTCAACCAAGTGTTGAGATCACTACATGCCTAAAATACCACATGGACTGCCTCCAAAAGCCACCCAAAATCAGCAGGAAGTGTTTCCCTGATTTTGATAATATTTTACTCAAAAAAAACCCCTTGTATTTGCAGAAGACAAAGTAATCCACCAGAACTTGCCAACTAAAATGGATTGTATTAAACTCAGACACATTTAGGTTACTGCAGTTTCTTTAAGAAAGAAAACCAACAGTGCTGAACCTGTCAAACAATTAAAACCCACAGAATGTCCCATTTTACAAGAAGACTGAAGCTGTGCTGCAAATCCTTTCTCCCAGAGGTTAACAAGGAAAGGCAAGTGTGCCAGTTTTGCTGATTTGTACCTCTGCTGAGATAATCTTAGGTGCACCAACCTTCCCTCAGGACACAGAGTCAGATGTGTGGAGGACAAAAGTGGGCAAGCCTGACAACCTGTTATGAGACACACCAGGTCTGCAGAGGAAACATTGGCTGCTATTTATTTCATACTATTGCATCCCAAAGCTGATTTGTGCAACAAAGAACCAAACCACGTGAAACACCAGTGAAACTGAACCCAGCAGAGAACTGGGTGGCAATCTAGGCAGAGGAGTTTGGAAAAAGGAATGCAGTAGTGTAAGAGAATTTCCAGGTATTTCCATGAAATTCCTTGAACCAGCAGTCTGAAGAGTCATTAATTTAGTTTCCCCTGAATGCAAGATATGGCAGTAAAGTCATGGAATGTGCTTGGGATTAGCTCACTGTGCTTAACAAGATGGGCAAAAACTCACAGCAGCACAGGTGACATCTCTGGGCTGACACCAGCTTTACACAGGGTTAAACACTGATTTGTCCAGTGGGGCTGTTAGGGACAGTCAGGGAGCTAATCAGGAATAAATAAACCAGTTTTTAATAACAGCCTTGGTCCAGACTGAGCAAGACCACACCTATTCTTACACTAACCACCTTATTTTCTAGCTTGGTGCTCAGTCTGGCCTAGAGAAGAAATTTTAGAGAGCATATATAAATGTGCATCTTTAGATGTCTGGCACACCTTTAAAGGTCAGTCATCCCACAGATCTTCCTTAGAAACCTGCATGGTAAAAACTCACTCTTTTCAGCATTTGAAGTCTGTTAAAATTATTTTCCTAATCTTTTGATGCAGTCCTTAGGTTCCACCTAGTGGCTTTCAACAGCCATAAACAGCAGACTAGGACAGGCATTTTATTGCCTAAATTCTTAATTCTCACATGTGTGTGGTCTAGCTGCAGAAAGAATCATAGAGTCTTCTTTAGATGTAATTCTGCAATTTTGACCCAATCAATCCTTAGAAAAATAATTGCTCTTCATATTCCACAGGAATGATCCTCTTTGAAACATTGGATACAAAACATGAGCTAGAATGAGATTTTAAAAATAGTAAGAAATAACCTGCTGTGGTACTTCCACTACATTGCCATTCATAACAGAGGCTGGGGAAGTTTCTGTGAAGGCTTCATCGACTCCCTTCACAGCCAGCTGAGGAACAAGCACCTCTAGACCAGGACTCAGATGACTTTTTGTAGAGGTTTACCTTCAGGTGAGATGAATTACATTCCAGAAGTGTCTCATTTCCTCATTTTCATTACAAAGAGAAGCCAAGGGGCTTACTGATAGCCTAGTACCACCACCACACCTCCTGAATCGCACCCAGGCTGTCTGACTAAGAAACACTCTCTGACACAGCCCTTGAAGTGCAGCCCACCTTGCAGGGAGCTCTCAGCAGGCAGCAAAAGGCATCTGGAAGCAGGGCAATCACAACAGTTACAGATTTGCACCTAAGTTTAAAAGCCCAATGTTATCACAGAAAACTTATTTCAACACTGTTCTGCTCTCAGAATACATCTTACCCTGCTGCTCAGCTGTGTTAGGCTGATGAAGGTAGGCTTGTCTTATAGCATGAAAAGTGTAAGACAGTTCTGCTCCTGCCGACTTGAAGGTTATAAAATAATCTATGCTTATACTTCAGTTCCCTGAGGCATTAGCATAACACTCACTACAAACATTTTAGCCCTCTTTGGAAAAGCTGTAGTCCCTCTAAAGAGTCACTATCTTCAAAGGAAAGGGGGGAAAAAGCATCCAAAGAAATGTGAAACTTCATGAATTTATCAGCTGCCACATTAGAGGTCGAAAGCAGATATTTCAAAGTAATTTTAGTGCCTTACATAAACAACAAGACAGGGTTCACCAGAACTGATCTAGTTGGTCCACAGAGATCATATCCATTTAAAGAGGAGGTGAAATAAAACTCAAGGAAAAAAAAAAAAAAAAAAAAAAAAAGAGGAAATTAACCTAGTTCATGATTTATGGAGTGTGGGATGGATGAAAGGTCTTTAGCTCCTTAATGCAGCTTTTTCTGTCTACTCTCATTTTCAAGGAGCTTTACTTTTGGTCACATGCAGATTGAGGCTTGCACCCAGCAAATCATGTCTGCTTTTCTAGAACGTGACTGGTGTACAGCAGAGCTGCTCGAATTTATAACTCCACAGCGGTGTCTCTCCGCTTCCTCTGCACAGTTCACCTTCTCACCTTCACCTGAGCTTTCATGAAGCATGTGACAGACTGGTTCTTTAATGCAAAGAAAAGGAGAAAATCCACACTTGCTGTCATGCTGTCGGGTTCATACCCCAGTCAAACGAGACATGTGGTTTATCTGCGAGAGTTAAACCAGTTTTTGTGCAACAGTGATTTCACAAAAGCTGAGGAGAATTACAAAGCTGAGCTATCATCTCCTTAAAGTGACTGTCTCCCCACTCCGCACAAAAACAGGTGTTGTGCAGTCTTACCTGCCGAAACCTTGACTCAGGCAGAGGCTGCTCCCTCGCTCTCAGCGTGGCGATGCCCGGAAGAAGCAGAAGTCACTCCTGGGAGCAATCCTCCCCTGTGCCACCGAAACTCCCCTCTCCAAGGCACTCCCCTCCCCAAGGCACGTCCACCCTCAATCCGCGGCAGGTGCGCCCGCCCCCTCATCAAGACAGGAAGGCCCCCCCCGTCACCCTTGGGCAACGCCGCGGGGGTGGCCCGGGAGATGGATTCCCTCCCCCGCCAAGGGCAGCTTTTCCCCGGAGGACCTACAGACGCCCAGCTCAGGCCCAGGGGTGCCGCAGGTGCGGCACCCACAGACGGCTCCAAGGGGCTGTCCCGGGCCCAGCTCGGGCGGAGGGCAGGGACCCCGCGGCACCGCTGGGGAAGCCGCCCATGCAGGGACAGGGGCTATCGGCAGGAGCACACATGATAGGTGGCTCCATAGCTCAGTGGTTAGAGCACTGGTCTTGTAAACCAGGGGTCGCGAGTTCGATCCTCGCTGGGGCCTCCTGCGGTTTTCATGCCTTTCATTTTTTATTACTGTATCTCCCCTGAGCGAGCTGGTGCGTTCCGGGAAGAGCGGGCGGCGGGGATCGCTGCCTTTTGCATCCCGGCACGGCGCCTGCAGAGGGCGGCGGTGGGAGACGAACGAAGCGTCGCAGCTGGAAACTGACGCCGTGGGCTCGGCTGCCTCCGGGGGCAGGAGCGCAAGGACGGTCCCGGTTCCGCTTCCCAAATCAATCATTTCCCTGCATCTGAACATCGGGGGTTGCTACGGCACCGCTTCCACCGCGTGGGATCCGGAGCCGCAGGATGCTTCCAGCCCACAGCATGGCTCAGCTCTAACCCGGGGTTTTGGGGGGTGTTGCTTGGCTTCTGGTGCTTTGATTGTGTTGGTGTTTCAGAGTTGCTGAACATTTCCAGCCCTTACTGGACCCTATGAAAGCTGCAGGTGATCCGTACCTTTAAAAAAATATTCATAAATAACATGGGCTGGAAGGGACTTTAGAGATCATCACATTCCAAGCCCATGCTGTGGGCAGGGACACCTTCCACTGGAGCGGGTTGCTCAGAGCCCCATCCAACCTCGCTTCGAAGGATGGGACATGCACAACTTCTCTGGGCAACCTTTGCCAGTGCCTCACTGCCCTCACAGTGAAGAATTTTCTTCCTAATATTTAATCTAAACCTCCCCTCTGTCAGTTTGAAGCCATTCCCCCTTGTCCTGTTACTACCTACCCTTGTAAAAAGTCCATTTCCAGCTTTCTTGTGGGAATCCTTCAGGGACTAGAAGGCTGCTATAAGATTACCCTGGAGCCTTCTCTTTTCCAGGCTGAACAACCCCAATTCTCTCATAGGAGACATGCTTCAGCCCTCTGAGCATCTTAGTGGTCCTCCTTCAAAAAATAAAAACTAATTTCATTGTCTGAAAGACAACTACTCTTGAAACACACTTTTTCCTGCATTTCAGGGACAAAAAAAAAAAAAGGTGAGGTAATTGACATGTCAATTCCATATTCTTCAATAGAAGATTAAATTCCTGAAGTTTAGAGTCATTTGCATTTATTGGACAGTCATACACAGCCAAATCTTACCAGAGAATGTCCATCATAGGCTCTCATTAACACTTATGTCAGAAAAGGACATCACAGCAGGATTTGGAAGCTGGTGCTGTTAACGTTTAATATGTTTAATAGAACATATACAGAGCTTGCTAACACTGCTATTAATAGAGGCACACCTGGGAGCACTCGATAACAAGTCAGCCAAAATCTCTTCTATTTGGTCATTATTCAACACTTTTGTTTCACCATTTCATAGGCTACTTTCTTTTTCTGGGACATCACTGAGCTTCAATAGCTGCTTCTTCCTCCTCTTCTCCACTTTTCCCTTAGCTAGAGCGGCTTTCTTTGGAAGAACCTCTTGTTCTGGCTACGTGGGAGCTCTTCTTTTCTGGCAAAGGTGGTGCTGGTGCAGTTCTGGAGTTGTGTCCAGTCTTCTTTCCCTTGTGAGGTTTAGCCTCAGCTTTGACTCTCTTTCTCTCTTTACCAGATGGATTTGTTTTTGCTGTTGATGCTTTTATTTTGGTGGATGGGGTCATTTTTGCTTTCTTAGAAGAAACTCTTGGGGTGGCTGCAGTGAGGTGAAAGATTTTTTTGGAGGCATGGTTGTTGAAGGTTCGTTTAGCAGGTCAAGGACAGTCTCTGAGGAAAGTAATTAACATGGTTCAGCATTCCTGCTTTGAGGCAAAAGGTTAATTCAGAGATATTACTGATAGAAACACTTATTAGAGCTATAGTCAAGAAAAACAGCTGAAATTATGAAAGAAGAAATGCACACTACAAACCTCTCTTCTTCCATGAAAAGACCCTTGTTTTTCTTGGAAATAAAAACATTGATTTTAGAAATTATGAATGTGTATTTAAGAAAAAATATTTCCAGACAGAATGTAATGAAACCTTGCACACTTCTCTAGCAGACTTAACAATATGAATTGTTCATAATATACTAACATCTGGAAATCCCAGACAAGATAATATCAACTTGCTAAACACTGGTTTCTACTCAAGGTGTATCTCCTACTTCAGCTGCATGGGACTTTAAAACAGAACGCAGCTTAGAAAAAAGAAGATTGAACACTTAGGAAAAAAAAAAAAATCAGGGACTGGGGTTAAGCAAAGGCACAGCATCAAGTAGACAGCAGAAGCTGTGTTTGATTATCACATTAAATGTGATAACCAAACTTCAGGATTGCTCCTGCACAGTGCTGTAGTTGTTAAGACTCCTGAAGGTTTCAGTCACATGCCTGTAAGTTTATGTATATGTTCTGTTTCTCATTAAAATCAAAGCTTGACAACTGACTTGTACTTGGAAGAAATGGTATCCACTTGCTCTTTGTTTTCACTGGAACAGGCTTGTATTTACACTTCTCTGGTGGAGCTCTCCTTGGAAAACAGAAAGGCAGATGCAGGCATCTGAGAGATTGTTAGGGATGTTTATTTATTCCATAGGCACACATCAATTCCCTGTTCTCATTTGCCTCTGGTGGAAGAGGCATGAAAGCATTTTAGGCACCTGGAGTGCAGCACAGGTGGAATTCAAGAGGCTGACACAGGGCTGGCAAGCCATAAAATTCCTGTCCCAACAGCAGCTGGTGAATGTGACCTTCATTGGGATTTTCTTTGGATACAACAATGCTGCAGCAAGAGGGATGAGAAAGGAGAGGAACAGTCACAGAGGAAGGGAAATGCGTCTGTGTTCCTCTCCTCTGTCCCCTGAAAACTTCCCACAATACAAAAGCACCAAAACAAAAACCAACCAAACACATTTTCCCTGAGGTAAAGATGTTGCACGTTAAGTGACAGGAAGAGAGGTACAAAGAACCACAACACACCTGTGTTCTCTGTTACCCACCAAGGGAACTGCTGTAGGACAGATAAGAGCAGGTTCTTCCAATATGGCATGCTTGACAGCACCAAGCAAAGCAAAGTATGACCTAAGGCATCACATTTTTTTGTGATTACCTTTCTCCTTCAGATAGTGACAAGAGCCAAGTGTTTCCTCTACACCATTTCAATTTTTTGAAGAAGGTTATTAAAGCAGACATTTATTGTGGGGATTTCTGGTGGGTTGTGAGGCACTTTTCTTTCCTTCATCTCTCCCCTCTCTGATTTTAAAATTACATTCTAACTTGTTTCCTCTCTGATATGGACAAAAGGAATTTGGTGCCACCCCACTGTCTCAAAGTGTACTGCTGCAGAGGCAAGCCGAAGTGGAGACAAACACCACTACTGCCATCAGCTTTCCTGGCAGGTTCCTCGGGAAGTCTGAGCTGCCATCAGGCACATGACAGTGGCCCTGACAATGTTTTGGAAGCAGCAGTTTGTGTGGCTTGCTGTCTGTGCCAGCGCACTTCCTGCCGTGCGGGTAGGAGGCAGGGAATGCTGGATTCACTGCGCCCAGCAGAGAAGCCAGCTATCCCCAGGAAAAATCCTATAAATAGCAGTAGAATCAAAAGAGATTTTACTGTTCATGAGGAGAGCAGAGTCACTCCAGGAGCTGGAGGTGTCAGGACTGTGCTCCAGAGCCTGCTCAGTCTCTGAGGAGCTCTGCACAGACTGGGCACACCTGCCAAGTGCAAACAGACCACGGCAGAGCTGACACAGCCCCATCCGGGCTAAAGCAAACAAGGGGAGCCGTAAAATGCAGAAAAACATTCCTAAGAGCCAAGGGAGTAAGTGCCTGGTACTGCTCTAGAAGTGATGGACACAAAGTTTCAAAAGCACAGGGTCTTACGGCACATTAAGGAGTGGCATAGAGACAACACAGATTTGTTTTGATAAATAGATTCTGCTCAAGCTCTTGATGCAGGTCACATACACACATATATCTATATATATTTAAGTTTAAAATATTACATTTTGGTCACTCACAGTTAATGCACTTCCTGGCAGATGATAAGCTGTTAAAGGCAGAAATCTCCTCGAGCAGTAAAAGATTCAATTTCTGTTCCCATCACCTTGGAACATAGTTTGAGTTAACTACCTAGCTTTGGATCTACCTTCTCAAGAAAACATAGCTTGTTTTCTTCATTTTGTGAGTGTCCAAGGTCTCTGCAAAAGCACAAACACATTTGCACTGCATCTACTTTACAGAGTGATTTGAAACTCATTTAATGTTTTTTAGCAAAATTAGAAAGGGAGGCAAAAAAAAAAAAAAAAAAAACCCAAAAACGTAAGTGTGCTTATTGTTGTAAAAACAGACTTTAGCAGGGATAACTGCTTGATGGGGAAAAACATTTTGCTTGGAAAAACTCAGGTTCAGGTTCCAGTTATTATTTGAGCACTGGTGCTGAAAAGGTGTATCCCCCACCCCAAGGAAATGCCAGAATCTTGCCAGTATCCAAAAACAGTGGAAACATTTTGGTACATGGATAACATTTTAGAGCTCAGGTAATATTAACTACAAAGTTTTGTATGGTTTTATAAAGACTAGGTATGTCTTTTAGCTGCTTTGTGTTTTGGCACACAGCTTGGCATGACTACAGTTGCTAAAAAAGGCAGGCAAGTGCTGCCCTCTGATTCCAGGGATGCAGGGGTGCTCAGGCAGAAAAGTGCCTTTGGTGTTTCCACCCTGCACTTTCCAGGAGCCAGCTGGGCAGTGGGGAGATAGCACTGAGGAAAACACTGTGACTGCAGCCTCGGGGCCTTGCAGCAGCTGTGTAAAACCACTGCTTGGGAAATTTTGTTTTACTTTGACAAGCGTTTGGAGCACCCTTAACAGAAACCCAATGAAAAAACATCCTCCCTGCAGTCCAGAGATGCAAGCACTCTGCCTGTAATTCCCCTATCATTTGATTCTGTAGAATTTGTAATCCAGCACCTTGCAGCTGCAAGCAGAGGGTAAAGACTGATTTGTAATTCTCTCCTTCATTATGCGAAAATCATCATCCTCACTGGGCAATGTTTCCATAAAACCTTCTTGCTAGCAAATGTCACTATATATTCCCAGATTCCAGTGATCCTTACACAAAGAACTTTGAAAAATGCCTGCTGAGGATTAAGTGCCATTCCCCTGCCAGCCCACCCTTCCCCTGCTCCCACACCTCCCTTCACAGCAGCACAGCTGTCAGAACAATAACTGACCCCCAAGACAGCCCAAAGTGTAGGATACAAATATTATTTTCTTCCTTACCTGACACAGGATATCTTTGATGTATGTTCCACACAGTTTATGCCCCTGGGGATCCATGTATGTCCCAGTATTCTGCTGTTGTTTCTCTCCTAGTCACAGCAGCCAAAGTTTTCATAGGCAGAGCAGAACTCCAAGGGCAAAGGGGGCTGGAAAGGCGGCCCATAATCCAGACACTGAGAATGTCCCAGCAGAGTCCCGTCAAGCAAAACAAGAAGAGGCAAACACACACATGTGGGCAAGGAAAAGAAACATCAGACCTGCTGCTGCTCTTTCCAGCCTGTGGTCAAGCATTAATTTCCTTCAGCAAAGGTTTCTTGAGCTCAGATGTATAGAAATCCTGGAATTCTTCGTAGCATAGTTCATTCATCTTCTCTGTTTTACTAATCACCAGCCCCAGAGCTCAGCATTCCCTGAGGCTGACTTACATTCCCCTCTTCCTTTCTCTCTGAAGTCTACTTACTCAGCAGCAGAGATACCCTCCAGGCTGCCTTTGATATGTCACATGTCACAGGGCTTAACCCTCCCCTCTGGACATTTCTCCTGTCCCTAGAAGCACTCACAAATCTAATCCCTACATTTTAGATTAAATTGGCTGAGAAATCTTTCACCCAGAAATATGAATAATGAGAAAACGGGAGATGGGATACCTATACACAGAACTTGATAATCTTTACAAGTCACAAGTGAACAATTTTCAGTTCCTAACTACCATTTTTCTCAGCTTTTGCAATGCACCTAACTTGGGCCTGGTTTCATAAAGACTGAACAGGGATCATAAAATACAATCAAGTTAAGGCAGCAATTAACCATAGGAACAACTGACTTCATAGATATTGCTGTTACCCACAAATCCAGGTATACATTCAGGGTTAAAATGAGAAGAAATTCAGAAGGAATGAAGGAGAAAAACTTCATTTAAGACACCAGCAAAACCTCAAGCTGACTGTGATATTCTGTGGTAATCCTGTACTTAAGCTAATCGATTTTTGTGGGTTTGATCTCACTTGACATTAAACTGATTTAAAATGCATGAGACCTTTGCACACTTTCCCCTCTGGTGAATAATACTTGAGCAAGCCCTTCCCATCAGCTAGGGATGCAGGTTTCTGTACACATTGTACTCAGCCTGGGCTGGAGGATGACACTGCCCTAAATTTGCTCTTCCATAAATAGGACAAGATAACTTTGATCACAGCCACGTTGAAAGGGAGATACTTCTTTAATGCATGATTTTAAAAAAAAGCTTCAGAGAAGCTTTGCCCACAGGATGGGGAGGAAAATTGATAGGAAAACCAAATCAAAGCCAAAGACGACCATTCCAATCCACTAAGAGTTATCACATTCAAAGTACAACACACAAGCTTGAAAACACAGCACACACAGATTTCACTCTGGATTTGTGATCTGCTTGTTTGTCTCAGGTGCAAGGACTGTGGTGTCAGGAAACAGCAAGTTTCTAGTAGGACATGAAAGAGCAATGCTTGGCACAGTTACACAAAAGCTGTGACTGTGCTCTTGGACTTGCTGACTGCAGCATGATAGTTCTAGCACCTGGAGAGGGCATGATCCCCCACAGCAATCCTGCCTCCAGAGGTCACAGGAGAAAGCTGGGAGCACCACAACATATTAGCAGATTTTTCAGACGTCAAGCTCCTCTTTATCCTCTCACTCTCCTTATCTCCACCCCAGCCTTTGACGCTTTGTTTCACATTTCTTCCTCTGTAGAGTCTCAGCTGCTGCAAGGCACATACATCTCCTACAGGGGACAAAAGGAAATTACATGGGAGCTCCCTTCAAGCACCAGGGCTTCCAGCATTCAGCTTTTACACTACTTGTGTTCGGTTAATGCTAAAATCTCCTATGCATACCTACAAAGTAACACAGCTAATGGAAGGGGGAAGCCCAAGTAACACCCTGCTGGGATGCTCTCAGGGGCATCACAGGAGAGTCACCAGCTCATCAAAGTCCATCTTTGCAAGTCCAGGGGAACAGAGGGGCACAATAGCAAGCAGGAAGCCAAATTAAAGACTCTAGGAAAGGGACACCATGTGTCTGGAAGGGAAGGGACACCTGGTTGCCTGCCAGGGCTGTCCCAGGACAGCTTTAGGCCAACATTCAGGCATGAACCCCACTGAGATGGACACTGGGACTAAGTCTGGATCATCTCTCTCACCTAAGGAGGGCTTGCTTCCCAGGGCTGGAGGACACGTTATGGGATGCTGGGGAAGAACATTTTGAAACTTCACAATCTAAACTAGAATAGTTCAAACCCAGTAGAAGATCTTCAACACAACCCTCTGGCTATTACACAGTGAGGCAGCAGCATTCTTAGAGAGTCAGAAGTGAATGAGCACTAGGGTTGGGAATGATGAGTAATTGCCTTTAACAAAACATAGGTACAGCAAGTATTTCACTTAATGTTTAAGACAGATTGTCTTAAGGCACTTCTCACAAGACCCAGATCAAAATCCCACTGAGTTTTTAAAAGCACAGCTGTACTTATCCATAAGCTACCCTGCTGCTAAAGACATCTGTATTTCAGTCCCAAAGGGACATTCAAGCACTTCACCCTCCAGCATTCTACAGATCTGGCATGAAAACAAAGTAGTATTTGGAAACCATTTTGTTGTTTTCAAGCAAACTGGACTTCTGGTTTGTGATAACACATCAACATTTATTTTCTGAACACAGCAACACTGCATACTTCAACTCATGGGCATGACTGCAAAAAAAAAATCTTCCAGTACGTAGAGAATTTCTCAGTGTTTCTGTGCCTCTGCTCTTTCAAGATGCATTTGAAATCAACACTGTTTGCATTTCACACAAATATGAGAGTAACATTACAGAAATTCTTTGACATTATCAGTTGATTTATATTCATTTTATTATAAAATAAATACAAACCAAAGCATTTTTACATAAATTTATTTTTAAAAAAGTCTCGTAATGAGTCAACAGGGTCTGCCTAGAGGTTCTGGAGTAACACCAACACAAAATTCAGTTTTACAGAGAGGAAAAAGTACCAAGAACCTTAGGGACACCTCCTCATCAAGGCTGAACAGAGGAAACTGGAGGACCAGATATACTCAGACAGGACTGTGCCTAGTCACAAACTTCTTCAGCGTCCGAAACCTTTTCAGCTGAGCTTTGCAGCCTTGGTGGGATACATATTTAAAGTATTTGCAACCTAAGGAAAGAAAAATAAACAACACTAAGTTACAGCATAATACAAGCAAACACAAAATGCTTTTGTTGTTTAAATAATATGCAAAAAACTACAAAACTGCAGTAATTAAAGGTATTAAAATCCAAGACATGCTCATTAAAGACATAACTGCATCATTAAATAAGCTATCCTTACTTAACCCAGCAAACATTCTACATGTATCTAAATGCTTGTTATCTTGCAAAACATGTTTTTCTCTTTCATTTTTGGTCGGCAAATTAGACCAGAAAGTAAAATTTCAAGAGTGTAATCAGCATTGATATCATACATTAATTTATTATGCTGGAAAGGAAAATAGAGGCTCACATTGACACCAGTAAGTACTGAAACTTCATTCAAGAAAATCTGAATTGGAATGCTTTAATTAGCCATCTGGAAATAAAAGGGAGATATCTGATACTACTGAAAAAAAACCAAAAAAAATATCCAAAGAGTTTCCAATATGAGGAATTGTTCTATGAAGTGCAGATGAAAAAGTTATAGAAAAGCTGACAATGAACCTGTTGCCTATCAACCTGAAGTCCAAACCAGTGTACAAGCCATTGCCTCCACACCATATTCAATTTAGCAGCTGATTCTTGCCCTGATCCTCCCCTTGGTTTTGGCAGCATTTCAAATAATCCTACTAAAGAGGAAATGATCTTCACCTTCTTACCAAACTGATGATATTTTTCATTCAGACCCTCCCTCCTCTTTCCTGCATTACAACATCCCCATGGCCCTTAATGACCAGCTGACACCCACTGTTGCTGAGACACTGCCTAGGCTGGCATCCAGCAAGCAAACTCCCTGCACTCCTCACAATATTCCATCAGGAGAGGGGTGTCGTGCATTTTTGGAGTTAATAGTTTGAAGGTCAAACAAGACAAATAGTATTGTGGCTGCTCAACAAGGCCAGATAAAACTGAATTCTAAACCACAATAAGACCAGTTGCCTCACGGTTATATATCAAACCAATTTAAGTACCTTTCATGTTCAGCTCCAAAGACAAGAATCTTTTTTAGAAGAAAGAAACTGCATTTCTTCCAGGCAGCAGATCAGCTGCATCCCATGTCATTAGGATTAGAACTACACATTATTTCTGTTCTATGTAGTGAAAAGAAAAAAAAAATTATACCCTTTCCCAGTAGGATTCCAGCCACCAGAGCTTTTTCATATGAAAGGCTTTTATTTTCCTGCCAATTCCTTTTTGCCAAGTAACGGCTAAAATGGAAGGCTGGCCACCAGTCCTTCCTGGAGTTCCACTCTTGCTTGATCCAGTCAAAATGCTTCTCAGAGCTGGAAAAAGATTAAACAAGTTACAGAAGAGGTTAAAATGTAATGGAGAGATTATTAGGAGACAATGGATGTTACTACAAATCTCCTAAATTGCCAACATAGACACACTCTCTTTATACCAAAACACTAATACAAGCATCTTCATATAAAACTAATATTTTTTTTTAATCCTTGGCAACACTTGTGAGGCTGGAAGTGAACTCTAGCAGTCTTACTAAGCCTTGGAAATAGCACAGATTACAGTGTGAAATGAAGCAAGCCTTTCACTCATGTGCCAGTTTGTCAATAGTAATATGGAAGTTTCTCCAGGTTTGTCAATAAATGAGTAGTATGAAGGGGTTGTTTTGTCCTTAGGAAAGGTTTGTGTTACTCCAGGCATACTCAAAGACTAACTTATCCCAAACTGTTATTACTGTTAAGCAATAAGGCCCTTAAACCAAGCATTTCAGCAACATAAACTCCTTCCAGCCCCTCAATGGAACCTGCAAGAAACATGAAGAGGGAGTTTTTGCAAAGCAGGGAGAAACAGGACAAGGAGGAACAGCTTTAAACTGGAAAAGGACAGGTTTAGATTAAATATTAGGAAGAAATTCTTCACTCTAATGGTTGAGGCCCTGGGTCTGTTTTGCCCCATCTAGTATTTGGTGAGTGGTCTCTCCCTGTCCTTCTCCCAGGCCATGAACACTCTCTTATATTTTCTCTCCCCATCCAGTTGCAGAGGGGATGGATAGAGCAGCTCTGGTGGAACAGCCACGGTCATCCCACTACACTGCTCTAGTGGGAGGTGTCCCTGCCCATGGCAGGGGGGCTGGGACAAGGTGATCTTTAAGGTCCCTTCCTACCCAAACCATTTTAGCATTCTATAAAGCTATCTGCAACAGGGAAGTGAAATTCCCATACAAGGACCAAGATGCCCAGTATATTTCAAGATACTCTGAAGCCCTGTTTGAAAGGCAAAAATGAAGGCAAAGTTAGAGCATGGAGGGTCACCGTGTGGACTGCCCAAAGGTGGAGACTTGACACATTTGTTTCAACACATTGCATCAGAGCTACTTACATTACAATTTGTTTCACCTGTCTTGCCAAACAGCTCCATGCTTTTGCATTTTCTTTCCAGCCAGCATAATCCAAGGCTGCAAAAATAACTTCTAGGCCCAGTTGACGTTTTTTTCTTTTCTCTGGAAAAAGATGAAGCTGATTAATGAATTACACAGATCAGGATGAACTCATTAGTAAGGCACAAGTGAAATACAGTTCTCCACTCTGCCCTCCCAAATACTGCTACTTTAAACATAAGTTATGTTTATTGGTATAAATTTCTTTAAAAACTCCAACTTTAAACAGGTTGTTCTCATTAGTCACGAAAAGTTGGCAAATGTGTCACATATGAACTGAAAAAGGGAGGTTTCAGACAAAAGGTCTCTTTTTCCCCCTCGCAAGGAAGAATCATAGAATGGTTTGGGTTGGAGAAGACCTTAAAAATCATCAAGTTCCAACCCCCTGCATGGGCAGGGACACTTTCCACTAGAGCAGGTTGCTCAGAGCCCCATCCATCCTGGCCTTGAACACTTCCAGGGATGGGGCATCCACAGTTTCTCTGGACAACCTCTGCTAGTGCCTCACCACCCTGACAATCAAGAATTTCCTCCCAAAATCTATGCTAAATCTTCCCTTGTCAATTTAAAGCCATTAACCCTCATCATATCAGAAGAGAGAACAATCTTTATTCATGTACAGTTCACTAATCTATTGACCTTCTGGGACATACCAAGCCACAAGAAGACAGAGAGCTTGAAATACACTTGATCAGCAAGGAAAAAACAGTCTTCAGATTGGAAGACTTTTCTACCAGCTTGAAGATAATGCTCCCTTGAAGAGAAGGAAAATTTTATTGTCTGATCATTAACAATGAACTAAAGAATAGATATATTCCAAGAAAAAAAAAAGAATAAATAAAACAGAGATCTCAAAAATGAAATGAAGACCTTGGAATTTGGAGTAGGGTGTCTAAAAAAAATTAAGTTGTTTTTGAGATCCTGCCTGTGCCTTACAACAGTTTGCTTTGTTCAGCCTTTAAAATAAAAAAAGGCATTTGTTTACACAAGTTTGTAAATGACTGCTCATATGGTACTTGGGAAGTTGGGATCTGATGTATCTTTTGGGATTATTTCTTAAGAAACAAAACTACTTTAAAAAGCAGAAAGAAGGCTGTATGGTAATTCAGAATAGTTTTCTGAAATTAGCATAAATGAAATGAACAAAGGTAAAGACTTACTTGATTTTTGAAGCATGGTATTAAAATCTATCATTAGCTCATGAGAAGGAACAATATCATGCAAGATCTGAAAAATAAAAGACAAAACCCAGATAGGTTATTTTAATGTGAAAACTTTTGAAGACTTCTGATGAAGAAAAGAATAGGCTTCAGAGCTTTGGGTACTTTTAGCTCAGAAAATTAAGCAATCTGGTACTTTGGTGCCTTGATATAAAGAATGGATCTCTATGTCCATTTTGCATATCTGTGACACTATAGATTAAATACCTGGATGGCTGCTGACAAACACTGCATGTGGCAAATACAACGTTCTGAAGGAGAAGCCCAAATCCATATCCAGTGTTCCCTTTTTTGAAGGTAATGTAATTTTCTCCCTCGGACAGTTCTCTGCTGCATTGGATCAGTTTCTGGAATTACCAAACTACTTCTATGATTTATCTCTGTTTTCTAAGAGACTCATGTCTAAAACCACTGCTAAAATGCAGAGGAGCATTTCATACAAATCTGCTACAGTTTCAATAAATGAAACAAAACAGCCTTACAAACCTGTTTTTAAACACTTGCACTAACAAAAGCACATTAGTGCCATCAAGTGGCAAAACATGGTTTGCAAGGAGTACCAAGGGCAAGGAAAGTAGGAATTTAAAAGCTTAACCCAACAAGGTCTTGTCTGCCAACAACCAGCAGACATTAACTTTTAGCTTTAATGCACTGCTCACTGAAAACAAGTAAAGAAACTAATTGCTAGACAGGATCAATATGTGAAAGAGCAGGCATTTAATGATTTGTACAATACTGTAAAGATCAAACTAAGAGAAATCAATGCATGCTATGCACAAGTCTGCTGAAACAGACTTCTACAACCAAGTGAACATGTTCTTTGAGCTTGCTTACTGCCATTAAGTGATATGATGTATCAGTTAAAGGCAAAACAAGAAGTGGAATTCAAGGACAGTAAAGGATTCTGCTCCCTCCCACTAACTTCCCTCTAACTCTCTCTTCCACACTCCTCTCTCTTCCCACTAACTTCTCTCTAACTCTCTACTTCCCACAAAGAATAAGATAGGATAAATAACGTTACAGAGCTCAAGCAAGCTGTCAGACCACTTCATGACTGACACAGACTGTGTCTCCTAAGGGATACCTACCTTCAGTGCAGATATGAGGGATTTCTTTGATTCACCCTGTCTCTTGAGAAACTGATAGAGGTAGACATGCGCATTTGGGTTAGCAGGGAACTTGGAGTTATAGGCATATTCATTTAACACTTGACAAGCCTCGTTGTGGTCTCCATAGAACTCCAGCAACTGGAAGTTAAGTCTGTCATTAGTTTGTCAGATACAGGGAACCAAACTCTTACAACTAATTTTGGACTGCAACTGAGACATCCAGTAGCACAGCCTGTACCTAAGAGTGCAATGTATTAGATAATTAGATACCTGCCTGTCTTAATTTTAGTGGCTACTCTCAGCACAGAAAGACAAGAATTCAAACACAGAAGCTACTCTGAGAGAAAATGCCTTAACACCTACTTAATTGTCAAAGGATTATCATCCCTTGCTTACTGGAAAGAGATGCTGAAAGCATCTGCTATATCTCTAGAGACAGAACTTGGCAGATGCCAGCACCAAGGAAAATTCTTAAGATGTGCTTAGAGAAGTCAGAGCTTATCAGTGCTCGCAAAAAGTAAAAGATCTCTTTAAAAATACTAATTCTTAATTACAAATCCTAAGCAGATATTTAGAAAACTCAAACCAAAACAAAGAGGGGCTGCATATTTGACATCTCTAACATCTTGTGTATCCAGAGAAAACACTGCCCTGCCAAAAATCAAAATGTTTTCAGGAACTTAAACTAAAGCAGCTATGCTCCAATTTTTGCAGCACCACAAAAACAAAACATGTAAGCTATTTGTCTATTTATTTTTCTTGACAATGCACAGATAAAAGTTCTTTTTGTACTGTGCTCAGGCTCTGCAGCTTTACCAGGAGTACACTGTGCCCTATATCAAAAGCCAGTGACATGCACATACAAATTTGCTGCTTTTGAAATACTTGGTTTTCACTCACACACACAGAAAATAATCTACATATGGGCATCTTAATGAAAATTACACAGGGAGACACAAAAGGAAGCCATCTGTAAAACAAGCTCTTACATCCACATAGCATCTCACAAAGACGTCCCAGACTCCAGGTATTTTAATAATCTCCTTCAAGTTCACTGCTGCCTTCCGAAAGTAACCGTGCATTTCCTGCTCAACAGCCAAATCTGAAAATCCATCCTCACCTACCAAAACACAAAGGAAGGTCACAAAGTTATTAACTCCACCAAGCACAGAGATCTTGAAGTGCTGCACCTAAGGGATGATCACATTTTGCTAAGCAAGGACTCCAGTCAGAGAGCTTGTAAAAAAAGGCTCCTCAGTACTAAAACAAGAAATTTTCACAGTTCCTCATTCAAATTTATAGTCAATTTCAACTTATGGAGCACAATGAGTAGGACTCCAAGAGAAGCTGCTACCAGCACAAGGCCCATAATGCAAATTCAACCTCTGGTTTTCAGAGAAACAGAGATCTAGTGCAAGTGATAAAACACTGCCAGAAGGTATATATGGAACCAGATGTGACACATGTAGCAACTTCCACATCTTTAAGGAAACTGAAATTCAAACACAAGTGTTGAGGGCTTTGCTATCACTCAACATTCCAGCAGCAATCAAGCACTTGCACACCTATTAAACCACTGCTTTAAGGCAATACATTCCTTTGATCATTATTTTAAGTGATGCTGACTGGACATGGGGAGAAGTAGTTTCAGAACAGCATTTCAGGGCACTTCAGAAAGTGCTATTTTGGCACTACCATCACTGCTGATACAGAATTCTGTACCAGCCACACTGTCACACACTGAAGTCTAGTAAAGGAAAAGGTGTCATTGCAAACCATGGCATCTGAATGAGCAAGCTGAAGCTACGGCTCAATCCAAAAAGCACTTACCATGCTCCAACAGGACGTTCTTCTGCTTAAACCAGTTACAGTAGTCCAAGAGCCCCCTGTAAGCCCGAATCAGCTTAATTTCCTTATCCTGAATGGCTGTTTGCTCTCCAAACCTCCAGCTTTCTGCCAGGGACAGGTTCTGGTAGGCTTCATCTATTTGCCCATTACAGAGGAGATGAAAGACATGCTCCAAGCAAACCTGAAACCCAAACAGCCCAAACCACAGTGTTCCACACTTAAATGCAGAGATTCTCAGCAATACAGCAAAGTTCTACACACATGTGCAAACAATGAGGAGACTTACTGACATGCATAAAAAATATTGCCAATACAGGCAATGAAGAAATTAAATTATTTTTGTTGTTTTAAAAACCTGCTTGTTCTTTAACAACTGCTGTACCTATTTCAGAAGATCTAAAAATGACCTGAGGAAACGCAGCTGGGCTGCATTTGCTGATTTTTCAGAGCACCTGAAAGAGGGATGTCCTTCCACCCTACCATGTTGATTTGGCATCATAAGATAAAAGCCCAAACCTTCAGTTAGCTCCAGAAAACCCTTGTATGGAACTTCTTTTGAAGACCTTTAACAGGATAAAAGACAGAGGCACCATCCCAAGTGTGAAACAGCCAAGGAAACCAAAACAATATAGGTTTGAATGAGCCACCACAGGAAAAAACCCCACAGCTGTGTGACACAGGTGTGCACAACATGCAGTTTTATAATCAGATTAGCTACTCAAAAAACGAGAGGGTAATGAGGCAAAATTTAAGTACAAATGTTTAGTCAGCAGCAGAGTGGTCAAATTAAAGACTGGAAATAAAACCTGGCAGATAATTTTCAAGCATGAAAATGAATTTGACTGGTTCAAATTAAAAGATTAAAGGGTTTTTAAGCAATTCTAAGGACTGAGAACATACATCTGTGATCAAACATACAGACCAAATGAGATAAGGTTAGGTATAAAATGACCTTCAAATACCATGGAATTGGTAATTCAAACGTTGGGTTCAAGTTTTTTTGACACTGACGTCAGTAGTACATTTCAAAAGAGATTTGGAAATTAATATTTAAGTGTTCAGGTAAATGTGAAAAATCATCAGGGCTGCTTTAAGTACACTCACCTTCAAGTACCTTTTTACTCCTAAAGTTTTCATCTGTTCCATGAAACAGCTGAACTCTTTCATGCTGCTTTGGGAATGATGCCACAAAATTTCAGTTCCTATTCTCCAAATCATCTGTTAATGGGGAAAAAGAATATCAAAACCAGCCTTAGTACAAAAATGGCAACAAACATCACATATACAGTCTTATTAAACTTATAGTTACTGTAGGACATGCAAAATGTACATTTGAACTGCAAATAAAAAATACTACAAAGCATTATCTACTGCTATGATAACCTACCTACTCATCCAGTAGGACTTTCAGAGTCATTCAGTGGGTGTTTCAGAATTGCTCATTCTAAATGCAGCACTCTAGAAAAGCTTATGAAAACTGCATGCCAGAGGGTTCCTCCTCCCCCACTGAAAAATTATGTTCTTCTTTGATATGACCCCACTAAGACACCAGGTATACACAACTCTTTGAACTTAAGAGCAAAGATTATTTCCAATTTGATGTAGCTCCCCAACTGCATGCACTTGTTTCCAAGGTCTGCAAGCTAGCCATACTCAAGTACTCCATTTATTTAAAAGCTCAGATCCTTTTCCTTCCACCTGCTTCCATCTCAACACCTACAAGGAATTTTGCAGCTACTGGAAGAGCTGGTAACAACCTAAATAAGCCACCAACCTGAATACAGATTCTGACTGATGGCAAGCCAGAACCAAATATATTTACTGCTTTCCCATTTTGGAAGACTGCCTTGACTTTTCATAGCTACACTGCTGATGGAGTGAACTTATATACCAAGACAAATCTTTTACTGTTGTGTCAAAGATCTATTTAAAAGAAAAAATCAAGCTTGTGATTAGCTAATTAAGACAGCTGCTGGTCCTGAAGTATATGGATGCTGCTTTGCAAGTATTTTTTCAACTGCAAAAGAACTCAGATAAGGAACATGGCCTTACCTCTGATGCACCAATGTGCTCTCTGGAATAGTCCTTCTCTAGTGACTCAACATAGCACGTCAGGAATTCTGCAGCCCTTTTCCACTGTTTTTGGAGCAAGGCATCCTGAATGTAACTTAAACATGCTTCCTTGCTCTTCTTGAAATTTAACTTGTGTTCATTGGAAGATACTAAATAAACAACAAAAAAACCCAACCAAACAAAAAAATCATCAACTGAGCCCAGAGCAATCACAGCCCTTATGCAGATAGCCACATGCTCTCCATTTCAGCATCTTTCTTGTATGGAGACTACAGAGAGTCATCTTAAGCTCTATGGTTTTGAAGATAAACACAGAGAAGCAAGACTATGGGACAAGCTGGAAATGTGATATGGAATGGCATTTTCCATAAGCAGCAGATAGCTGTGCTTGAAATTTCCATTCATTTGAAAAGGTGAATAGCCAATTATGTCACACTACTGCCCTACTAGAATCAGGGAGCCATGGTGCTTTGATAACTTCACAGTATATTCTGTCATATTTTGGAGACTATTCTCTTCACTTATTAATCATCACCTAAATTTGTGATCCCACAGTACGGCAGATTTGCATGCACACAAACAAACAGACCATTCCAGTACCAAAGGCTAAACAATTCCCACAAAGTTAAACATAGAGAATTATTCTCATTTGTGTACAAGGCTGCAAAGAGGCCCCTTGGCCTTTTTACATCAATAGTAGTCCAATTTATACTGAAACCAGCATGAAACTGAAACTTCCTTCCCATGAAGTATGTTTAAAGCTCACGGCTGCATGACCCTACAACAATGCTCATCCATAAAAAGCCACCTGCAAGGCACATGAAGAGCTCATCAAGACACCTCCTACCTGGATGCTGTAACCAGAGGAATAACTCAAACAATGGCTAAGTCAGATAATCACAGAACCATCATGGAGATTATCCAGTCCAATCATCTGCCAAGGCAGAGTCATCTGGAGCAGGTGACACAGGAAGGGGTCCAGAAGTGATCTGAAAAAGTCTCTAGAGAGGGAGATTCCACAAATTCCCTGGGCAGCTGTTACAGTACTCTGCCACCCTGAATGTGAAGATCTCCCTCATGCTGAGGTGAAACTTTTTGTGCTTTAGTTTATGGCCACTGCACCATGTCCTGCTGCTGGGCACCACTGAAAAGTCTGGCATCATCCCCTTAGCACCTGCCTTTTGAAATATCTACATGCATTAATGAATCCCCCTCAGTCTTTTCCAGACTAAAGAGGCCCAGCTCCCTCAGTCTCTCCCTCATAAGAGATGCTCCAGACCCCAAATCATTCTTGGTGCCCTTTAATGGACTCTCTCCAGGAGCTCCATATTTCTCCTGTCTTGAGGAGCCCAGAAATGGACACAGCACTCCAGATCAGCCTCACCAGGGCTGAGTAGAGGGGCATGATCACCTCCCTCGACCTGCTGGCAGTGCTCTTCCCGATGATACCATGGGCCCTCCAGCCCGCAAGGGCACACCGCTGGCTCACAAAATAACTACGGTTATTTCAAACCTATTTCCCGGCGCTAGCAGACGATTTGGCGGATAGAAGCTAAAACTCTGCCACCATTCCCAGGGCAGCACGAAGGAGCTCACAAAGAGAAGGCACAAACGCTCCGCCCTTACCCTGCTGCGGCGGCAGGAAGGGTAGGTGCAGGGGCGGCTGCAAGGCCACCTGAGCGGCGGGACTCCTCCTCCTCCTTCTCTTCCCCCCCACCACCACCGCCGGCGCCTCCTCATCCTCCTCCAGGAAGCAGTCCATGGCGCCGCGGGCAGCCGAGCTCCCACCTCACCTTGCAGCTCGGGGGGCGGGAGGCGCCGGCCGAGTGGAACGCGGGGGCTCAGCCGGGGCCGGGCGGTCAGCGGCCGGGCCGGCCCTTGGACCGACGCCTCCCCGCAAGCAGCAGGGGCGGGAGATCCCAGCAGGCGCCGCGTCCCGGGAAGTGCGGGGCGGGAGCGGCCCCTGCGCGTGCGCGCTGAGGGGGCTGGGCGGCGCGGCCCCGTGAGGGGAGAGGACGTGAGGTGCTTCCGCGGCATTTCCCCGCTTCCCACTGCGTGTGGGGAAACGAGGGCTGCGGACCAAGGGTGGAGCACGGGGGATAGCTGGGTGTGTGCAGCGGTGTGGCAGAGAGATGTTTATTTCTAGATGTACCGCAATCAGCATGACTAGAGCCGTGGCTAATGCACTGGTTACTCCAAAAGTAAATTAGCGAGCTCCTCCTGTCACTCTTTCCATTAGCTGTATTGCTCCTTTCCCGTTCCTTTGTAACTCATGACGCTTTACAGAAGGAAAAGGTTCCGAATCAAAATCCTGTACATTGTAGAGTAATGATATTGCCTGTGCTCCTGCTGGATTTTGGGAGTACGACTGCCTTAGCCGCAGCATCTGGTTTATTCAAATATGAGCTGGAACATGTTTCTTTTAGCCACTTTGGAATAAAGTTCAGTTTACTGCATAAGATCTCGCAGAGGTTTTTTTGGTGGTTTGGGTGGTTGTTTTTTTTTTGTTTTTTTTTTTTTTTTTTTTGTTTTGTTTTTTTTTTTTTTTTTTCCAGAACTGCCCTGGCATGGGAGAGTGAGTAAATAATAAACTGGCTCAGATTAAAGGTTCAATGTGATGGAGTGTCTTGGTTCAGCTGTGATCAATAACCAGTGTCGGGAATAGTGCAAGGCAGAACAGTTGTGTGCAGCATTTAAACACTTAAACCTCTATATCATACCTTAATATGTTTTTTAATAAATAAACGTGGGGAAAACATAAATCTCTCTTTGCCTTTTCTTTATTTTTAATCCTGTGTTCTTCCAGTAAAGGCCAGCATTTCAGTTCATAAGTATTGTTATTAATGGATAATTAACTTACTTGACTGACAACAATAAAATGTTACATAACACCACATCTTTATCAATGCTTTTTTTTTTTTTTTTTTTTACTGCACTTTATAATTTGTACCTTGTGTGAGTGCCTCACTGATCACTGATGTTCCCCAAGTTTGATGCCATTTCCTACAACACTCCGGATCTTCTGTTAGCTCAGTATTCTAATTTTAGAATCCAACTTATCCCCATTTTTTGGTAAAAGTTCTCACGTTTGCATGCAAGAACATTTACTTTTGGCTTGTTATTTTTATTTTCCTGTGTCATACATATGTGAGTGTTTCCTGATCCTTAGGTAAACTTAGCCAACTGACCTTGTTAATGGGTATCAGCTACTTTAGTAGATATTTTAGTGTAGAAGAGATAGAACTGCTTTTTAAAAGTAGGTGAATGTTAGAGACCTCATGTACAGTGGCTGGATATGTGTTTCGTAGCTGAATACGTGTTTCCAAGATTGGGGTTGAAGACTGGAAGGAAATTTTGCCTGAAATATCTTAAGGAAATTTTGCCTGAAATATCTTAATTGAACTAAGTGAAATATTTTTCTTTTCTTTCACACATTGAGGAAAGCTAGGTATGTTAATAAGTGGGTACCTTATTACCCTGAAATACTTGAAATTGTAGGAAATACCTGACAGTTGCAGTGGTAAACTTGTGTATATGTGCGGCTGCCCGTTACTTTTCTCGGCCCCGGTCAGCTCTAGAGCGCCCGGCTTGGGCGCCTCAGCTTTTTGTCGGGGCCGGGGCTTGCCGCAGTTCCCGGGCGCTTTTGCTGCTGCGCTCCGGGGTGGGCTGTTGGCCACGCTTCGCCGTTGGCGCGAGGGAAGAAACAAAGAGGCAGGGAATTCATCCAAATCCGTCCGCGTGGCGGCTGGATGCTTTATTGGCTGTGAGAGCTGCGGTGGAAAAGCTGCAGCCGCTCCCAGCTTCGCACGGACGCAAATGGCCTCGAGCATGCCGAGGAGTGGGATCAAATAGGGAAGGGACAGGGCGGACAGGAAGTCCTCCTGCCCAATGGGTACAGACATCGTGGTGATGACGTGCACTACAGCAACCAATGGGAACACGGCAGGGGTGGACACGGGGCTTTGGGGTGAGTGGGACTGCGAGAACGGGGAGACGAGCATGGAAACCACAGGAGCAGGGGAAAACCCGGGGGATGCACAAGGGTACAGAGAACTGGAAAACTAACACAGAAAAAACCCATAATTTGAACCCAAACCCAGGATGCAACAATTCCCTGCTTTAAAAATATAAAAAAGACAGTTGTTTCTGTTTGGATTCTTGCGCAGTGGCCTCTTCTCCTACCTTCCTTCTGCTGCTGTGACTGCTTTGTAGATGGAGAGGGCCTGGGGATGGTACTGGAGCTGCTTTTTTCATGGGTGTTTGGGGATAGGGGAACTGGGACAACAACTTTATTATAAACACGGGCTGGAGACATATACGGGCTGAGGGAGATGTGGGAAAAGTGCTTTTTAGGGAGATGCTGAGTCTCTCCCTTTTCTGCGGCGCCTGCGATTGGATGCAACCCCTTGGTTGGTGGGATCATCGGTTGCTTCCACTGGCACTGTATCGCTCAAACTCACTGACTGTCCTGGAATATAAGGTCTGACATGCCTCCTGGGGATCCACTTGACTCCTGAGGGCGTGCATACGCAGGCATATCCCCGTCCCCAAGTCAAGAGTGGGAATGGACCCTGGATTTCTTTAGAGTCTGGATCCCTCACTAATACTGGAGGCCTCTCCTCTGGCTGGAGCTCCTGATGCTGTTTGAAATGTCTCAGGGCTGGAGGTTCTTGCCTGTCAAAAGAGCAGTTTAGGAAACTGATGGTAAACAAGGCCTTGCAGAGCCTCTCGTGTGGTGACAGCACTCGCACATCTCCCCGCTGCTTCCAGAGGACCTGTTTCAGCGTCTGGTGAGTCCTCTCTATTATGGCCTGGCCGGTGGGGGAGTGAGGAATCCCGGTTTTATGTTGGACCCCCCATTCCTGCAGGAAGTTACTGAGCACCCTGGAAGTATATGCTGGACCATTATCAGTTTTTATTGTGGCTGGGACCCCCAAGGTAGCAAAGGCGTGTATGAGGTGTTTTCTCACGTCTCTGGCCCTTTCCCCTATGTGGGCTGAGGCAAAAACTGCTCCCGAGAAGGTGTCCACGGTTACATGGACATTCTTGAGTTTCCCAAATTCGGGGACTTTGGTGACATCCATCTGCCATACCTCACAACTGCGGAGACCTCTGGGATTCACACCTGCTCCCAGTGTTGGTAAAGCTGCCTCCTGACAGTTGGGGCATGAGGCCACAATTTCCCTGGCTTGGTCACGCCGCAGATGGAACTGGCGTACCAGACCTGGGACGTTTTGATGGAACTGCTGATGGCTGAGCCTGGCCTGCTCGACTATGTTCGACTGGCCTCCCAGCTGTACTGGGGCTGCCAAGGCATCTGCTCTGTGGTTCCCTTCAGCAATAAAGCCTGGGAGATCTGTGTGTGATCTCACATGTACCACACAAAAGGGATGCTCACGGTTAGAAACCAGGTGTAGTAGTTCTGTGAGCAACCTGAAGATGACTTGATTTGGGACCTCTTTTACAATTGCATGTTCAGCTCTAGACACTGCTCCTGCCACATATGCCGAATCTGTGACTAGATTAAAAGATTGATTGAATTTTTTAAAAGCCCTCACGACAGCATCCAACTCAGCCACTTGTTGGGAACCTTCCACCACCTTAACGTCTGATTCCCACAACTGAGTCTCTGGGTCTTTCCAAGTCATTACTGACTTGTGGGACTTCCCTGACCCATCTGTGAATACTGTCAGTGCTTTGAGTGGCTTTTTACTTTGCAATTCTTTTGGCAACAATTTGAATTCTGTATTGAACAGATGATGGCCAGGATGCCCGATTTGAATTTGGCCTGAGAAGCTGTCTAGAGCAAACTGCAAATTTTCATTTTGTCTGAGAAGGTGTTCAAAGGTCTCCTTGGTCATTTTCCCCGTGGATGTTTTGATGGGGAGGTGGATACATGTGAAGTCACAACCCGCTAGTACTTGCAGACGAACCCTGGCCCGTATTATGAGCTGCGCCATCAGCTCTTGTGGCCTGGTGATACTTTTGGACTGTCTGTGGCCAAGGAACACCCACTCTATTATCAAGAGGGGGTCCTGTTGGCCCTTGTCCCACTGGAATATTACGCCGTATAAATGGGGTAACTCACCTAAGATGATGAAGCGGAAAGGCAGCCCTGGTTGACAGCGATGGGCTTGCCTGCTCGCCATGGTGGTTTGGACCTTCTTGAGTGCGGCTCTGGCCTCCCAGGTCAGGACTCTTGGGGAACTTAAACCCTCATCCCCCTCCTGCAACATATATCTATCAACTGCAAGCTGCTCATTATTGTACAATAAAGGCAGTGACTTATACAAGAAGTATGTGATTTTGTTTTTCTTCACATCTCCCTTTCTTGCCCTTGTCTTTGCAACCACAGACACCATTACCTTTTATCTTGGTCTTTAATAAAGATAAGTTTGATAAATTGTATTGATGGAAAATAACCAAACAGCTCTTTCTTCACAAGAAATTGGACCTAATACTGTGGGCATTACACAACAGGAAATATTAATGTTGAGGAAAGAATGCTTATCTTTCACTCATACAGTTATCATAAAATGTGACTTGAATTAATTTACTTCCATATTGTAAATTGTGACAAACTTCTAGATTTTTCTGAGTTAGGCTTTCTTAGAGCTTTTAATCAGCCAATATCAGTGATGTCAAATAAGTATCACTTCATTTTCTAAGATGTGAAGCACAGAAATGTCAAGAAAATTGCAGGAGAGCTACAGCCACTATACTGCACTAGGCCCGGAGAACACACATGAGCACTGGGTTAATGAATCATTGCATTTGTGTAGCCTGTGGGTCCTGGGGATACATGGGACTGTAAGAAATGCCAGGGTGTCCATGGGATGCTGGGCAAAGAGGTACCAACACCTGTTTCCACCTTGACACTTTTTCATAGTGTGATTAAAATATTAAACTGCTCTAGGTGGGGGCTGAAAATGAAACATGTATGTTTCAGAGATTATACAGCAGTAACTAAGCCTGGATCTAAGGCCTTGTACAATGAGACTGTGGAAATGAGAGTCTGGAGCGAAAATCAATAGGCATGAGGATGCAAGAGGAACACATGCAATTGCTAAGTCTTGAGATGTAGCATTTAAAAGGGCTCCTAAAAAGCTCTTGGAAAAAACCCTCAGCTGCTCTGACAAGCACAAAAAAAAAATTTAAAAAAATCACCTTGACTATCAGTTCTGAGTGCCAATTCATTCATTTTGGGAGCAGCTTCAGAATTTGCTCTGGAAAGTAGGAAAAAAAAAAACAAAACAATTGTTGTCATTTGATTCACCAGCAAGAGGATTCTCTTATGTCACCTGTCCTTTCTTACATGCATCTTTTTTTCTCTATGTCTACTCAGGCTACTGTTTGTGCTGAACAAATAACACAGGTCTGAAAAACAGAAGAAGTTTGGTTCATCTGCATTGTGACTTCTGCTGTCATTTTGCCATTTTAGATCTCTAAGGCAATATTAAGGTGATGTGTGCGAAGAAAAGGCAATGGAAAGTGCAGGCACATTTGTGAGTAGCACATCTTTCGGCTTGCAAACACTCAACACTTAAAACGTACCAGCAAGTGGAAGCTGCAGCTACAGAAGGCCAAGGATAGGCCTGTCCGGGAATGCTGTGCTTTTGGCTGCTCGCTGTGAAACCCAGCACTTTCCCCAGTGGGATCACGGGTGAATGAACTCCTCCGCCCGCTGCACCGCAGGTGTAACCTCAAACTCTCGGAGGTCACCGGGAAAGTGCTCCTCTCCAGCAGAGATAAGAACTGGCTCGGCGGGGCAGGAGGGAGAGCAGCCAAGTGCTTGTTCGGATCTCTCGCGTCCTTACAGGGTGGCAGCTACACCCTTTCTGTAGGTTCTTGTTACTCCAGCGATCCTCAGCTGGAGAAATCCGCACAAATAAGGGGCAGGACCTTCCTTCTTTTCTGGCCTGCGAAGAGGAAAAAGTGGCCGGACTCCTGCTTGGCGCAGCGGCCACGGGTGCTGCCTCCCTGCCTCCTCGGGATGGGGATCCAGCCACCGGCAGGGAGGGAGGGTCCGTGTGCTGCTCTCCTCCCGCGGCGGCGGCGGCGGCGGCGGCGGGGCCGGGCTTGTCCCTCCCCTGCCACATCGCCCTCCCGCCGGCGCTGCTGACGTGTCTGCTCCCTCCTTCCCGGCCCGGCTGCCTCCCTCCGCGGCGCTCGCCGACATGGCCGCAGCCGCGCCGCCAGAGCCCCGGCTGCTGCTTGCTCTGCTGCTGCTGCTGCTGCTGCTGCTGCCGCCGCCGCCTCCGGGCCCGCGCTGCGCCGCCGCCGCCGCCGCCGCCGCCGCGCCCGACCTGGGCCGCCGCTTCGCCGAGCGCAAGCGCTGCGCCGACCTCGAGTGCAGCAGTGAGTGGGGGCGGCGGGCACGGCCCCGGCAAGGGAGTTGTGGGCGAAGATGCCTCCCGGAGGCTCTTCCCTAATCCCCCTCCTTCCGCCGGCTCTGTCACGGAAATTGGGGAGAATCGAGGAAACGGGAACGCGACGCCCATGCGCGCCGTCCCTCTCTGCTCGGCCAAGTTTTCAGATCCCCGCAGCTCCGTGTTTAGTTTCCCCCCACCCTCCATGCAGAGCTCTCTCGTGATAAACCCGCTCTCTGGGTGTTCTCTGGGCATAATTTCAGGACCAGTTCGCTGGGACACAGATGTCATCTTTCTGATTTAACATTAATAATTAGCTTTATAGCTCACCCCTGAAAGTGTAATTCTCCAGTGCTTTTTCACTAGAACACTTGCTTTACTTTTTTAGCTATAACTTCCCTTATTTTTTTTTTTTAGTTTTAACTTGGCTTGTTTGTTTGTGTTAATTATAGCTAAAAAATTCTTAGTTATACTTTCAATTTAGTTATATTTTTATTAATTTATTAATTTCTTAGTTATACTTTCAATTTGCTTTCTTATCTCTTGACCCAATCTGTAAAATAGCAAAGCGGTGCATGTGAGGTCTTGTTTACTGCCAGTTAGCAAAGACACTTTCATGTAAATTAAAGTCATACTCTTCTCCGTGTTTTCTTTGGACAGTGTTAATGTGTCGAGGGAAGGCCATGCGGGATTTTAAAGGTCCGGATTGTCGCTTTGTAAATTTTAAGAAGGGAGAAGCGGTGTATGTATATTATAAACTAATAGGAGAATCCACTGAGCTTTGGGCTGGAAGCGTAAGTACTGTAAAGCATTTCTTCTGTTTGCTCTTCTTGGTAATCTGTTTTCATTCCTTTTGCCTTGTAAGAGAATGCTTGGAGTTTTGAACATGGCTAAATAACACCGTGAATGCTGCTTTGTCATGACGCTGCTGGGAAGTGGGATGAGGTTTGATCAAACCTCAGTGCTGTGAAAAATGGGCAACACTAATGTGTTTAAAAACTGCTAGAAAAATGCCTTTGTGTTGAAAACCTCCTATTGCAGCACTGTCAGTGGTGGTGGTGGCCACAGGACCACCTGGAAGCTAAGCCTCCCTTCCCATTTAGGGAGGCTTAAGCCTGTTCTTGTGTTTTCCCATGACATGGTCTCATCCTGCACTCTGTAATCCTGCTAAAGATCACTGCATGTGCATGTTTTAATTGTGCTTCTCATTCTAATATTCATCTGCCTTCTTCCCCTTTTTATCTAAGCTGTATGCAAAGTTGGAGGAAAAATAAGCAATAAAAGTAGAAAGGAGTAAGCTAAATTTGATTTCTAAAAGGTCTGTCTCTCAGCTGTACTGTACCAGCTTGCAGAGTAGTGGCCTTGTCTGAGTCAGCATCCTTGGACAATCTGAGAGGCTTCTGCCAATGGGGAAGGAACATCCCCATACTTGCAATTACTTTGTAGAAAGCTCCTCTTGACTTTCATAAGCACCTTTTTTGCCTGGCAGAGGCATAACTGAGATACCATGGAGGAAGAGCAGTTTTTGTGGGCTTCCCTTGAAAATGTTGGCAGTCCAGAGGTTGCTTAGACCTAGTCCCTGTTGCTTCCTCCTCATGTTTCCCCTACATCCTTTTTAAGTGTCCAAATTGTTTACTTCAGCCTCCTTTCTTACTCTGGTTTTCTACAAAGGATAAACAATTTTGGCAGTGGTCTAGGGTGCTTGAAACCACACCTGGGTGTTGACTGTGGGACCAGTGGTTTGGTGAAAATCAGGATGTATCACTTTCTTTAACCACTTCAGGCTGGGCATGGACAAACAAGCTCTCAGTAGGAGCTGAATCCAATTAGAGTGATACAGAAGTGAATAGAAAAACTGCAGCACATGGTTAAAGAAGAGTTAATAATTCTATCATGCTGGTAATTCCCTTCTGACATGTACTGTACCATAAATAATCTGGGTAATTAGTTGGTACAGGTTTCCAGGGCTGCCAGTTCTCGAGATGCAGAGTAGCAGCGTGGGGCCAATTTTGCATCTTCTAACAAGGTATAATGTAGACTACAAGATCAGACAGCAGGTTAAGGTAATTGCTGAGTTAATATTCAGTTTAATTATTCACTGATAGGCAGCTCATGCAACAGTTAGGTGTGTCTCCAAGTTTAAAGGAAGTTTGCTTTGAGTTTAAAGTAGAAGCTGCAGTTGGCAGGTTGGAAAGAATTGCCAAGCTCCATTTTATTTGTTGTCATTTTTTGACTGTGTTACACGATTTTCAGTGCTCCTTTTAGGGCAGTGCTGCCTGACTGATTCCTTTTGGTTGGTGGCTATAACTTTTATTTCTTTTATCCCTCTTGGATTGACTGCTGCTGCATTAATTATAACACTGCAACAAGCAGCATGGAAGCACTGCAGTGGTGTCAGAGGTGCCTGCCTTTGCATTTTGAGTAGGGTACAGGCACGGCTGCTCCTGTCCCTGACTCACAGATAGCACTGGGGTCTCTCCTGTATAGTGACTTCCTATGTCAGATTTGGCTGGGCAGCCTGATTTCCCATGCTAGGTTTGGCTGGGCAGCTTGATTTATGCAGGCCAGCCATGCCTGCTGTATGAAGTCTTGGAGCCAGGGCGAAGCTGCTACTTGCTAATTAAAACCAGGCTACCCAGTGAGGTCTGCCATCAAAAGAATTCCAATGGAAGGCATGCTACCTTCTGCCATGGCCCTTTTGGAATCTCATTGCATGACTTCATGTGGGCTTTGTGTGCATTATTTGATCCCATCCATGTACCCTACTGCCTTTTTCCATTCCCCAAAGTTTTTTGGGGAGAGGATTTATTAGGGCAGAATAGAAGCTATGAAAGGGCTAACGAGTTCTGAGTCAGATGTGAACAGAGGTCAGGGGAATGTGTGTATGAGAAGCTTTAATTAATGCAACCTGGGGCTTATTTCAAACAAGTTATAAATACAGATTCTAATTCCAAAATCAATTTGAAGGAGCCATGAGAAACACAACAGTATTTCTGACCTGAAGGAAGATGATCTGATAAGAAAAGGAGCCTTTCACCAAGACTGAAAAATCTATAGCTATTGAGACTAGGCTTTATTTGCCTTTGCTTTTCTAATTCACTCCACCCTTTTCAAGCCATTGTTGAATTTTTTTCCCTGTGCCAGCAAACATGTTGTATTTTAACAAAATAACTCCTTTATATTGTGATGCCAGTCTTGAATACGAAATTGCTTACAGAGCACGCACTATGTTCACTGGGTATTTTGCATGTGAAAAAAATTCTGGAAGCCAGCTGTAATATATATTCTATACATTATATGGCCTGTAGTTTTTGGGCCGAGCTCTCTAAACCTCAATAGTAAAGCAAAGCCAAATGCTTGGAAAATACTCTATGACCCTTATTTAATAGTCATTTTATGTTATGAATTTCATTAATGCATCAGTTGAAGGAAAATGCTTGATTTTTTTCCCCCAAAGCCAAAAGATAGAGCATATCAGGTGCTCTCATTGTCCTCTGCACAGTGTCCTGCTGTGAATCAGTCTCCTCTTCAGCATCAATCTTGTGTTGCTTACACCATCAAGTTGTTGTATAGACTCCTTTGCATTTTTCCTGCACTCTGCCCTCATTTTAACAGGGTCCAAAACTCCAGAATTACTTCAGATAATTCCAAGTAAAACCTGACGCTTTTTCACAAAACATTTTGTGAAAGGCACTTTAAGATTGTTATTTTATCATATGGCAAAGGGATGAACTTAATACCTTTAATTCAGGCTTGAGAAAACCATTTCTGGCCTCATATTACAAGAAATGGACTTGACTGCAGATTGTGGCTTCTTTGTGTTCTTGTTTTTTGTTTTGTTTATGTTTGTTTTTTTTTCAAACCTTGTACATAGGTTAGTAGAAAAAAAGACAGAGTTAATAAAATTAAGTAAAACAGGAAGACAATATTTCTGGAGGACCCAGAGGGTCAGGGCAACACTGTCTTTTCTTAACACTGCCGATGATCAGCAGGTGCAAACCAGCTCTTCTTTGCCCTGTGTTCTGAAGTTTTAGTTACCTGTGATGCCTGTGCTTTAGGGATGCGGGCTTTAAGATTAAAAAGATTTGAACATCATCCCCAGCTATCTGTTTTCTGATAGATGATGTGAGGGTGTGGTTTCTTGGTCAATGACTCTGCAGTAGCTGCCTATGACACATGGGCACCAGGGGGGCCAGATGCTGTATGCACAGCCACGTGTTTTGTCCATGCACAACTTTTTAGCTGGGAAGAGAGTGGGTATTTCTCCCTTATACACTTGGCATTGATAGTGCCTTTCCTCTGTCATGCCTGTAGAGAATGAATGTTTCCTTTATTTGCACAATGAGGCATTTTTTTCTCCTTACAAGAGAGGACTTGTAAGGAGAGAAGCAGATGAAATTTCGGGCAGGCAGATCCCATATGGCTTATAAACCACAGAAGTGGCAAACTGGGTCACTGCAGAGGACTTGTATGGTCAGCAGCTTGGATTGCAATAAAGGAGTTTCAAATTGTGATGCCTGATTATAGTGGTTGTCACAGAGATTAGTCTGTAAGGAGGCTTTGAAGCTCTAACTTTTGTTTTCAGAAAGATTGTTAAAAACTGGAGTTGAAGTTTAGAGAGAGAAATAAGCCAATTTACAATCAAACTCTAGTGTACTATGCAAAGACAAGCTTTTGATATGACTTGTCTAAATTAATTTCCCATTCCTGTTGGTAATTCCCAATAATAAACATGCATACATGATCTGTTTCAATAAGAGAGCAGTATGTGTTTACAAAAGTTGGGGAGGGAACAGTTTGGGGTTTCTTAATACATATGTAACTAACTTCAGAGATATCAACTATGGAAGGTAAGATCTGAATGAGAAATAGTTTAAAAAGGAAGTCCTGTAATGTATCAGTGCTTACTTTGCTTGCATATCAAAATAAACACCTCCAAAAATTATTAGTGCATGTTATTTACTACATGGTAATTTCTTCTTTGTTTTCTTTATACTAATCTAGAAAGCTTCAAGCAAGGTTAACCTGTTTCAGTGCTATCAGTGTAACAATATATCTGTGTATCTCTAATATCCCACACGCAGTTTCTTTTTTAGTTTGAACTTTAGCTGAGTGTTCTCTCCACACAAACTCTTCAAGAAAATTGGCAATTGTCATCTTTCTCCTGTAACAAATGATTGAGGAAATTACCAACTTTATTTTTTTCCCTCAGATATTTTGGTTGTCTAGGAACTTTGTACCTTTCTAGGTATTTCCAGCAGACTCTAATTACCTCAATTATCTAATCAGTGTAGTGATTGCATGCTATTAATATTGGCTTCTTGACAGCTATTGTCAGAACTCTCAAGTGTGAGCATTATTCTGTGTAGATCATATCTGGTGAGTAATAAGAGAGATTCTTGTCTTCCACTGTTTGCCTTGCCTTAGCACATTGAAAATCACCATTCTGTGACTGATTTTTGATTGTGTCAGGCACTGAAGAGAAACAATGCATCCGCAGAGGAAGAGGGGTATATTTTCCATACAGGTTTTTAAATTATTAATTCTGCATTTTAAAATGATGCAATTTTGCATTTCCCTACAATCTGCTTTAAATTTTTTTCCATACGTTACAAGGCGAGCATATTTTGGGCTATAATATTGTGTATGGATGTGAATCTTATTAGTCAAGGATCCTCTTCTGCTTGCTGCTTGAGAAAATCCTTGAGGTGTGTGTGGTGCCTCTGGTGCCTCCACAATAGCAGTTAAAGCAATTGAACCAGAAGGCCTGGGCTTTATTCCCAACTTTCCTAATAATTTGTTGTAAATCAGGCTTTAAAACGTGAACAGTAAAACTTAAACCAGCTTCACAAGGCTGTTGTGAAATGTAAAACCTCAGTGAAAACTCTGGTGTAAACAAAGCATCATTGGTCTTCTTTTATTCACTGTGTTAAACTTAATTTAGTATACTTGAGAGTCAGTTCAACATATTTGCTACTGGTGTCTGCAATTTTTGACATAGTCATGTCATTTCTAAACCTTCTTTACTGTTTTTTATTTGTGTTTTTGCAGGTTGGAAGTGATTTTGGATATTTTCCAAAGGATTTACTTGAAATTAATCATAACTATTCCAATGAGGAGCTAGAATTACCAACAGATGTAAGTCTTACTTGTTCTTCAGTTGGGGTTTTACTGTTTCTTACCTTGGCATTCAGTAAAATTCCCAAGGAAGAAATTGGGAATACTAGTGATTTTTAGTGACTTTTTGTTAGTATGCAGCTACATACTTGCTGAGGTGCACATGTATGTACAGGGGTGGAATGTTTGTGCAGCTCTGTATGTGGATGGGTGTGAAAGCATCACACCAAAATGTGGGCATTGACTTTTATTTTCTCAAATGCTATGGTTTTCTTCTAAAGAAATCTTTTTGGATTGAACTCTATACATCCTGCTAGCTGGCTTGTGCATAGGCCTTCTGGTGTGTAATCAAAACGGCTTCTTTTCCCAAACTTTCCAAATTTAAAGTACTGTCAGAAACAAACAAAACTGGGTACACTCAGTCCTTTGATTCTAGAATTGGTCCTGCAGCCCTTTCACACATGACTGGCTTTCATACACTAATAGCAGCAACTCCAGAGTTGTGTCAGTTAAGCCTTTTTGAGGCTGTAGCTTTAGGCGTGCTTGCAGCATAGAAAGCCGAGTGAATCCTGGGCTGCATCCAAGGCAGCGTGGCCAGCAGGGCAAGGGAGGGGATTCTTTTCCTCTGCTCTGCCCTGGTGAGACCCCACCTGCAGTACTGCCTCCAGCTTTAAGGTCGCAGCACAGGAAGGACATAGACCTCTTGGAATGAGTCCAGAGGAGGACTCCAAGGTGATTCGAGGGATAGAGCACCTTTCCTACGAGTAACAGCTGAGAGATGTGAGATTGTTTAGCCTGGAAAAGAGAAGGCTCCAGAGAGACCTAATTGCAGCCTTCCAGTACCTGAAGGGAGCTTACAAGAAAGATGAAGAGGGACTTTTTGTATGAGCATGTAGTGACAGGACAAGGGGGAATGGCTTCAAACTGAAAGAGAGCAGGTTTAGATTAGGTATTAGGAAGAAATTCTTTGGAGGTACTGAAAAAAGTTGCCCCGAGAAGTTGTGGATGCCCCATCCCCAGAAGTGTTCAAGGGCAGGATGGATGGGGCTCTGAGCAACCGGGTCTAGTGGAAGGTGTTCCTGCCCATGGCAGGGGGTTGGACCTTGATGACCTTTAAACTCCTTTCAACCCAAGGCCATTCTATGGTTCTATGAAATTGTGTCTTGCACTGCTTCTATTTATTTTTCAGAAACTGCGTGACAGGGAGCTCCTGCTTGGAGGACTTGGTCCTTTAAGAGGACACCATTTAATAGAAGTCGTGACACACAAGCTTAGCAACATTTGTTTTCTTCTGTTTACTGGCATTCAGCAATAGACTTGTTCTTCGTTCAGTACATATGGTGATGAGTGTAGCATAATACTGTCACGTCCATTGCTGCATTACGCTTTGTTCCTGCAAAACCTCTTTATTTAGGTTTTTTTATGAGTCCTTGGGCAAAACCTACACTGATTTCAGAAAGAGTTCCACTTAAGGACTCAAGGGGTTAATTCTATGTGATTAACATAATTTACTTTGCTGCTGCATCTCTCTTTAAGTACGCAAATGTTTTTTGTTTCATCACTGCTATAAAGAAAATAATATTTTTGACTGCATCTTGTTTTTCATTTCAGGAAACAGACTTTGTTTGCTTTGATGGAGGAAGGGATGACTTTGATAATTATAATGTGGATGAACTTCTGAAGTCATTGCAAGAGACAATAGCAAATGAAGGGGAAACTGAATTGAGTGATCCAGGGACAAAACCAGCGGAAGGAATTGAGAATGATAAGGAGGCTAAACAGACTGATAGAGGAAAGTCCCTTGGTGCTTTGGAGACAGACAATCTTGAGCAAAGTGCTGAAGAAGAAAAGGAAAGCCTTGTCTTGACAGACAAATTTGACAACTCTCTTACAGAAGGAACTGAAAATACTGGGGGAGACTCCAGTGTCAATAGTCACAAAGAAAACTCTCAGGGAGATCAAATTGCACATGAGCACTTGAAAGGAACGCTACATGGAAAATTAAAAGGGCTAGAAAGTGAAAATACCAAAAACAATAGTATTCCTCAGGGTGAAACCAGCCAACTTGACCAAGAGAATGAAGTCAATGCCTATACACTTTTAAACAGAGAGCTCTCTGTGAACTTAAAAACAAAATTTGGCTCAACTGCTGATGCTGTTGTATCAGATGATGAAGTGACTCGCCTTGTTACGTCACTGGAAGATGATTTAAATGAAGATTTGAGCATTTATCCTCACAATGAAGAGGAGGAACCAGAGTTAGCAGATCAGTCTGCAGAAATCCCTTTGCTGTCTTTTACGGCAGAGGATGAAGTTACATCCTCTGTGGATTTAGAAGATGATGGAAACTATGATGTGAAGTCACAAAATCACGAACCTGATGAAGATGCAAAAGGTGCTACAAAGCTAAATAACCAAAGAGACAATGGGGAAGAACATGATTCAGATGCATTAATTCTTAAGGATGCCTTCAGTAAGAGCGGGAAGTTGGGTGACAGTGTAAGTGTAGACAGGTCTGAATCGAAACAAACAGAAGAGAAGCAGGAGGAGGTGGTGCTAATTAGTAAAAGAGAAGCACCAGCAACAACTCAGCCTGAGGATCTCTCCAAAGAACCCCTTGGAAAGGAACCTGTGGGTACAGATGATCTGGGTTCAAAAGAAAAAGCCAACAAAACTGAACAGTTGGAAGAGCAGCTCACTGATGGAACAGAGTCACATTCTGCAGCACTGAAAGGTACAGCTGTGCCCGATCCTCTTGCTTTGCTTAGTCCAGGCAGTGCTCTGGAGTCCAAATCATTTCTTAAAAACAAGGAAGATGCTTCAGAACCATCTGATGATGATATCAATAAAAATCCTGAAAGAGTTCCACTTGCTCCAATAGAGAAAAGTGAGAAACAGTTTGAGGATGATACCTTGGAGGAGTCCTTGGAAAGTGATTTTAAGCACAAAAGACCATGGGAAAAAACAATGGAGAACAGAGAAGCTGAGAGCAAGCCTCCAGCTGATGTTCCAGCCAAACCAGTGGAAAAAGTAAAAAATGCATCTCAAGGTGACCTAGGAGATATTGACCTCTTGAGACAGAAAGTGGAGCGTGGAATGCCTGCTGTGGAGAAAGAACTTCTCAAACATGAAGAAGATTTAAAACAAGCAGGGAAAAATGTTCATGAAAATAAAAATCCTGCCTCTTCTAACAAAGAACTGGAAATAAAAAAGAGAAACCTGGAAGATACCCCTCCAGGGGAAGGAGACCCAAGCTATAGTGGAGCTGTTGAGCAACCTAGGCCATGGGAAAATGAGACTGAGTATTCAGAGGCAGATGTGAATGAAAAACTTTCAAGAAATCCTGGCAATATGCCAATGTTTAAAGAAAGCACTGAGAAGAGTTCCCCTGAAGAAAAATCAAAAAGCAACATGCAGAACACTAATACAGATTATCTTAGTCGGCAAGGAACTGCTCATCCTGAGGATGCAGGATCAGACAGAAATCTTGGCAATAATTTGGCTAAAGAAACAACACAAAGAGCAGAATTGCAATCTGAAGAGCCAGATGCTGAAGATGACCCTGACCTCAAACAAGCTGATGATGAGCTACTGGAAGATGAGAATGCAGCAAGTGCAAAGCTGTCACAAGCAAGGGCTGCAAATGCCCAGGGTAATACACTAGGTGAAAATACAAATCTTGAATTAGAAGGACTAAGTGAAGCTGTTTCAGGAACCCCAAATCCTACTTACAAAACAGGAGAGGAAATAAACTCATTCCCTAAGGAGGATAAAACAATCAGTATGCAAAATACAAACGAGATTGGGAACAAAGAAGTTGACGTATCACTGAGAAAAGATGCTAAATTGGATGAGATGCAACATGTCACAGAAACTGATGAGGAGTCTTCTGAACCTGAGGACCCATCAGCTGTGGAAGAACATAATTTCCTTCCTCACACAGAAGACAGCAATGAGTTTCACCAAAGGAAAGATCATCTCCCAGCGGGCATTTCACAGAAAGACTCAAAAGAGGTGCAAAATTTAGAGCAAACAAGAAATGACCACCAGCAATCTGCACATGTCCCCAGCCCTGCAGACAGCTCAGAAGCCACCAGTGACATGGTAACAGACTTCAGTGAGTCTGTGAAGCGGCTCTCAATAATGAGAAAGTTCCTGGATGAAAAGCGCGTGATGCGCCTACAGAAGTACCTCGGGCTCCAACACGTGGTTAGGGTTGAAGCCATGTTCCACGACATGAAGGTGGAGATGGAACTTGCTTGGAAAGCGAGCCAGAATAACGAAGATATGGAGAAAGCTCTGGATGAGATACTGGAGTTTTCAGAATCGAGCATTATGGACGTTGTAGGAAAAGTTCTGGATTCCAGGGTGGCAGAAAATAAGGAGGAGGTGGTAAAGGAGATGGATTTGTATGATGAGGAGAGTGCACTGATGGATGATATTCAAGAGTTAATATATTCATTAAGAAGTAAATATTTATCTGCTGGTGAGAGTGTCCCACTTGCTTCTCCTCCAGAACAGGAAGATGACCAGCTGCACATTCAAGGTAGGATGTTAAACCAGTTAATAAATAGATAAAATGGAAGTAAAATGCTGTCCCAAGCTATGCTAACACAGAGTAGCTTTAAAAAGAGGGTGAGTGAGTAGAATTGAAAGAGGTCTTGTGCAATAACCTGGGATTTTGCTTATATTTAATGCATGTTTTTAACATTGTGATGAGAGTGGCTCAGGGACAAATCATAAGGGAAGATATTGAGTTCAGCACACCTGTTGTTATGGACCAAGTTCTGTGTAAGATAAGTGTGATCCATGCATGGATATGGTCATAAGGACCCACTCAGGACAACTCTGTACCTCCTTAAGAAGCAGGGATTCACATATGCTGATCTGCAGAATTTTCTGGAGGAGTTTTTTTTTTTTTTTTTCCTGAACTAATTATCACCTGATTGTGAGAGATCTGGTGATTAATGTAAAGTCCAGGTACTAAATCCAGGCACTTAAAGTCTCAGATAATCTCTGATAAAGATAAAATCTCAGATAAAGTCCTTATAATCATATTTTTGCCCACATTCATAAAAGAGTGTGTAAGTAGCTATACCAAACAAACACATCTTTTGATTGGGCAAGAACCAGAGGTAGAGTCTTTTGCAAACTTGCTGGGTTTTCTATTAGTGTGCAAAATGTTAAGATACACTTTTAGCCAAGCTCCTCTTACAGTGGTACATGTTAAGTATGTGATTTCTGATAAGGTCACTAATGATGCAAATATTGATGCAGTATTTCACTGCAAGGTCAGTGGTTGATATCTTGCATGAATTTCATACAGACATTTAATTAGATGTTACTGAAAGTTGATTGAGAATATACTGGAAGCAATACACAAGCTGAAATATTTAAAAAGTGTCAAGAAAGCTTTGTTACATGCAGCATTTCAGTGAAGGCAGCTGTGAGTAAGTAATGCATATTAGTTCAGTGCTTAATTAATATCTCCTTGTCTGTCACAGATGGTGCAAAAGAGGCTGAATATGACATTGTTACCACCAGAAACCCAAATACCATTGACAAGGGCAATCAGGAATTTCAGCAGCTCATTGAAGATAAGAGGCCAGAGCAGCCTATTGAGGAGGAGAGGGCTGCCAACGTTGCACCTGAGTATGAAGAGGCCAACTTCTCAGATAATGGAGAAGCTGAAGAAGGGTATGATAGTGAAAGAGGATCGCTCCTGGAAGATATTTCATTTGGGTCAGTTCATTCAGGAGAGAGTGCCAGCGAACACATTACTGAAGGTAACCATTTGGAATTGGCTTATTTTGTTCTTTTGCTCTTGAAGACGTGCATGGTTTAATGTATTTTTAGGCAAATAGCAGGAGTTTTCACTGATACTTTTATGTTGCTGTAATCCTCATGGCTTCCCCTGATTGGTGACAGTCCCTCTAGTGGCAGTACTGTATTGCTAATTTAGCACAGCAGTTTTTCTACTATGGTTTTGCAATGTAGGATAAAGGAAAGTGCTCTTGTGAGTGTCAGAGTTAGAGCTCTGTGGACTGTGTCTCAGGATGACTGGCTTGTGGACTGTGTCTCAGGATGGTAGTGGAGAAAGAGCAGAAATCCCTGGAAGCACACCATCAGCCCAGGTTTCTGCCTCTTTGCAGGGACTGACAGCCTAAAGGTCACTTTCTATAGACAGGACTGCCCATAGAATCATGTTGCCCTCTCTTCTTGCTCTTTTTTAGCCCATGTCTCTGGGTCATATTACTTTCCAGGAAAGGTGGTGTGTAGCTTCACCCTCAGGCAGCTCAATAATTTCTCTGTGTGTTGGAGTAGGAGAAATGTTTGTCTCCCTCTAGCTGAGGCCTTATATCCCTGGAGCTAGAGTGCTGTCTGATCGTTATGCCAAGGAGGGATCCTGTTACTGTCATCTTCCCTGGCTCTGTTTTGGCATGAAACAATCTTTGACTGTGTTCTCAGTGTTACTCTCAGCTTTGCTGTTCTGCCTTCACTTCTGATTATGTTTAATGATTCTCTCTCCACTGAGCATTTAGGAAAAATCCAGGCACATCTTTGTTAGCTTTTGTACATTGCTGAGGTGCTGTACCATCTCCAGGGCCAAGTGCTTTTGAGCAGCTTCTATGATCTGAAGAAAACTCTAGGTTGAATGCCAAGAAAAGGAAGGAATTTTAAATGGCTAGTGGATAACTTGCTGGTTAAGCAGTCAGATGTTCAGCTGTATTTTAGACCATCTTCCATTTTTTCCTTAAATGTGGTTAAATGCTGCTTGGCAGGAATTCTTAGGAGGGCTGTAGAAATGTTGGGAAGTAACAAGGTGGACAATGGTAGAATGGCTGGTCACAGCTGCTGTTCTGTGGTGTGACAACAGGCTGGGCAGGTGGCTGTGGAATCTGCTGGCCTGGACATGTGGCAGCAGCAGGAGCAAGAGGAGAGGGCAGTATTCAGGTCACTGTAGAGCTGGAGATGGTTTAAAGCTTTTGCCGTACTTATGGAGTGCTGACAGAGTTCAGGAGTGTTTGATGTGGTGTCATTCTTGGGGGTGTCCTGTGCAGAACCAGGAGTTTGACTTGACAGTCCCTGTGGGTCCCTTCCAACTCAGAATATTCCGTGGTTCTGTGAACACTGCTGGGAACTAATCGGAAGGATTCACGGTTAGGACTTGAAGAGTGTGTGCTGCTCTGATTCACGGCTGGAGGAGCTGGGTGTGCTCTGTCTGAGGCAGGCTCGGCACCGTGCCACCGCACAGCCGCGTCCCGTCCTGCAGCACCCCTCCTAACGCCGCCTGTGGAATATCAGCGCACTTCCCAAGCCCTTGCTGCCTCTTTCCCCAGTGCCCCAGCGCACCGGGGCCGTCCTCCAGCGCGGTGGCCGAGGCGGCTCCCGTGTGGCGCCGTGCGGTGACGCTGCTCCCCTCTCGCCCCGCAGGTGCCGGTGCGGGCGCCGCCTGGCGGGGGGCCCTGGGCGAGACGCGGGAGCTGCTGCGGCGGGTGAGTGGCGGCGGCGCGCGCCGTGTGACGCGGGAGGGGGCGGGGAGGCCGCGAGCGGCGGCGCGTGGCGGGCGGGCCCTGAGGGAGGGAAGGAGGGAGGCTGACAGGGAGGGAAGGAAGGCGGGAATGCTGACGTGTGCCTGGCGCTCCCGGGCCGCCATGGATCCCGCGGGCAGCAGCGGGTGGCCGGTGGAGGAGCCCTCGGGGCGGCGGAGGTTGTTGCAGGTGAGGGCAGGGAAACGGCGGCGGGCGGACGGGCGGGCCGGCCGGCCGTGAGGAGCGGCGGAGGGGTTTCGGCGGGCCGACCCGGGCGGTGACACACCTCCCCCGAGCGAGGCTGGTTCCTGAGGGGGTCACCCCGGCGTACCCCGCCCTGAGGGCGGCTGGCGTTCCGCGCCCCCGGCCCGTAATGTGGGGCAATCCCGCGGGAGCGGAGGCGGCCGCTGCCGTCAGGGATTGCTGCCGGCCTCCCCGGATGGCGGGGAGAGCTCGCACCCCGGCCGGGCTCTGCAGGGGCAGGTGTGCGCCTTCCTTTCTGTCCCCCCTTTCTGCCGGCCGTGGAGAAGGTAGGGAGAGATAGAAAGTAGGAGGAAATGAAGGGAGAAGGCAGCTGGTCCCGTGTGGGCTCGCACCGTTTGTTCCCTGAGCGCCGTGCCATGTCACTATCAGCCCCTTTACCTGTACCAAGCATTCGCACCTTACCCAGGTGCTTTCTGACCTCCAGGTAGAGGAGGAGACTCATGGCATATGACCCTCTGACAGCAGAGGGGGAGCAGCTGGGAGAAGATCTGAGCCATTTGCACTGGATTGGTACAGACATCCAGATGTAAAACTGTTTTTTTTTCCTATAGTTTTCCATCCTTATAGCTTTATTTAGAAACAGGTCAAATAACTACCAGTGCTATGTAACACAAATTGTGCACATCAGTGTGTACTCGTTTTGGTAACAGACTGCCACTGTCAGGTGTCCTCCTGGTACTCCAGAGTTTTGCACTGAAATATGAGCACCAGGCTGCTCTGTGGTTTTCTTCATTTTCGGTTTTTAGTTTGCAGAAAAATTGCAAGAAACCTCCAGATGGTTCTCTGGTTTTATGGGGGGAATAAAGGCACCTGTCAGACTGCTTATTTTACCCCAGTATTTAATGCAAACACACTCACAGCTGTCACTGCTGTCGGTTTGCAGTTGGTCGCCACGCTGCCTGAGGAAATGCGTCCTGGGCCTGATTTCCATGGACTTCCGTGGGAGCCTGTTATTATAACTGCCTTAGTGGGATTTGTCACACTTGCTGTATTTTTCTGGAGAACCTGCCTTTCAGTGAGTATACTTCACGCTTGCAAGCTGCTGATGTTTCACTAACTGAATTGTCCTTTGTGTAGTTAAACTGTTTCAGCATTACTGGAGTCAAAGCAATATGTAGTCTTTTGTGTTTTTACTTTTTCGGTTTAGAGCATTAATGGGAGCTAAATGCTGGGCTGAATAGCTAAAGTAAGTTGCAGTGCTAAGAAGCATTTTCTATAAGCTGCTAATTGAAGATTGCTTTGTAAGAGGTAATTTCAAAGGCAACATAGAGGAGTTTGATATAAATAAAGAAGGCTGAGGAAAGGGTCAGCATATCTTTGAAATGAGAAGCCTTCCATGTGCTTGAACCTCTTGCTGGCTATATCCAAAACAAACAGTTAATCCTCCCCACTTCATGTTGTCCAGCTGTTTGCAGGTACTGCATTTAGAAACCTAAAAACATTATATTAATTCTCATTGGAGAGCCTCTTCCATTTGTCCTCATTCCTACATGGATAATTTTCTGTGCAACAAAGTCTGTCACCAGTTCTCAACTATAGCAGTGCTTTTCCTTGGGAACTGAGAGATGAGAATCAAATAGGCAAATTTTTTTTAGAGCTGTCCAGTTTCTTCACAATATGCTCTAGTATTTTGTGGAATACTTCATATTTGCCTGACAAAAATAAACTAAAACTACATCTTTTCTGTAAGAATATTGATAGCTTTTTTCCCTTGCTTAGTTTTGGTGTTGAGTACACTGGGTCAGTTTCAAATGCAAAAAAACAGTTAATAGAACAGCATAAAAAAGCTGCTGAAAGTGGACTTTTATGGTGTTAATTTCGAAACAAGCACCTGTCACGTTTACATATTGCTTTAGAGGGCGCACAACTAGGATGCAAGGGATATTTTTTTGTGTTTGCAAGGTTTTTGGTTTTTTTTTCTGTTTGCAAGTTAGTGGCTGTGGCTTGATACAAAATGGCTTCATTTTCTCTGCAAATTAGCTGTGGGCAGTTACCGTGTCCCTTTAATGAGTGAGTAAACAGAAGTTTACTAAGGCTCTGGGGCAGAGCTTTAGCCTGGGAGCTTTTATTAGAAAACAGCTTAAGCTCGTTTGTAGTGTTACTCAACACTCATTGGCAGTGATAGATGTGTTTTCCATGTGCCACTGTAACCTACATGAAATGGTCACTTTTTTCATAGGGAATATTAATAACATTTTTCACTTATCACTTTTTATTGCTAATATTTTTGTTTGTTTGTTCTCTTCTGTAGGTAAAGAGTAGAATATATCAAGGTAAGTTTCTCTCTACTTTTCAGTGTAGTTGATGCTTAGGCATTAATTCTGAATATTTATTCTGTTTCAGAGGACCAAGTATCCATCTTCACTCCCTTTCAAGGATAATGTTCAGTCCAAGGTTACAGTGTAAGCTTGGCCAGTAGAGGATATTTAATTGAATCTGAGGGTTTAAATTTTGCCTTTGATAATGCTTAGATCAGGAGAAACAATGCAGCTTGCACCTATAAAATAAAAGGCAGGGAAAAGCTCCACTTTGCTTAACATAAATGTGAACCACTAGTTCATGGGCAGAGTTTGTTTTGGTTTTCTGACCAGCAGTGGGTCTGCCTTTGCTTGCTGTTTCTCTCATAAAGCAGGAGCTAGTTCCTTTTATTTTTTTGATTGAAGGGAACCTAAAACTGGCTGCTCTGCAGTTGTAAAGAAACACTCTTAAATGTAGATCTAAATATGCAGGCATTCCTGTGGCCAGCACATCACTTTTTACATGAATTTTTCTCCAGCTTCAGGTTTTAAAATTAAAGTGTACTGAATGGAAAAAAAAATTCAAAGTAGGGTGATTGCTGGAATTCATAGTTGAATAAAAAATGCAAATATGAAAGAATTGTCTTCATAGGAACGCTGTCTCTTCTTCCCTCACATTTTACTTACCAGTCATTCATTTCTAGTTTCACTGTGGTTATACTGCAGTTTCCTTCTACACAGTTAAGGCAGAATTAATGAGCTGGAAAAAGCCCATCTTGGATCTCTGAGGTGATCTCTGAGGTGATTTCTGTAGTGTAGGAAGAACATTGGTATTGGTAGTGCAGAAATTACTTAGCAGCCTTCCCTAAAAAATAGAGGAGCATGGATTTAATTCCACCACCCAAATATTCTTCTCTTTGATGCTAGATAGAAACTACTGAAGATCAGAACAAATAGATATTCTTCATGCGTGATACAGGCCATATTGTTATTAAAATTTTTATCCAAAATAGAGGAACAGTGACAAAAATGCTTTAAAACATAGATTACATTTGGAGTCCCAAGGATAAAAATCTGTTATCCTCTCTTAATGACAGTAGTAAAATTGGGAGGCAAAGCTAATGCAGGGATTGCTGCTTCCCTTAAGCTACTGAGAGCTATCTTGAACCTTGGCAGCCACTTGCTGTCTCTCTTTTCCCAGAGTGGGAAAGGCCTGGAATTCACTGTCCCAGGAGCCCTCATGTGGGAGGGAAAGGAGGAGTAGCAGTTGCCATTGCACTCTGTGGGATGCAGTTGGAACAACCAGTTCTCCTTCATTGAATCCTAAGGGTTGGTTGGTGGCTTATTTAGAGTGAGAAGCAAATGCATGTCTGAAGGCTGCTGCTTGGTCACAGCCCTTTTGAGGTCTAAGCAGAGCAGCTTAGGTGCTGTCTCCCAGCTGACTGTCTCTGTTCCCAGTAGATCTTTCAGAGCTTTCATTCTGTTACCTTTGCTGATGAAACATTCCGCTTGAATAGAGCAGAAAGGTGGTTGTTAGGGAAGGTGTGGCATCTCCCTGAGTGTCTGAGACTGCTCTGAGGTCCTTGCCGTCAACTCTTTGAACACACCTCAGGTGTGTGTAGCCAGCACCTCACTCTGCTCTGGGTTCTGGGAGCAGCTTCTGTGAAGTGAATGCAGGAGCTTTGTGTCAGCTTTACTGTCTTGTTTTCAATCCTTACCTCAGGTGAAAGCTGGAGATGCAGAAAGAGCTGACTGCCAAGGAATTAACACTCTCCTGATTTATGCTTTAGTTATTACCTGAAAACGTTCCTTGAAGTGGTAGTAATGATAGCTGATTTTTCCCCAGTATATGAAGTACAGTTACTGTAAGTTTTCTTTTTCTTCCTAGTGACTGAAAAACAACTTGCTGAAAAGATTAAAAACCTTCTGCAAGAAAAAACAGAAATCTTAGAAAAGTTGTCAGAATATGATCAAAAGGTATTGCTCTAAGTTGTCCTTTGTTTCTTAATTTTCTGTTATTGCTTTAATTACACAGTCAATGCAACATCTAATATATTTTTATTTTCTATTTGTACTGCATATTATGTTGTTATATAATTTCCTCAGTTCTGTGTGGTTGTTTCTGTGTTTAGATAAAGGAAGCAAAGGAATCTGTGAAAGTGACCCAAGAACAAAAAGACATTCTCTCAGATGAAACTGCAGGGCTTAAGGTAAAAGAAAGTTAACTGTCTCTGTACTGAAAGCAGCAATACAAATAAAAATAGTTTGCTTTAGGTTGGTCTTTTACACCTTTTTTTTTTTAAGGACACTGTCAAAGAATTGGAAGAAGCAAATCAGCAGCTGGATAACAAAGTGAAAAATCTGCACACCATGCTTGAAACAGAGAGAAAAAAGAATGAGAAGAAACAGAAAAAGGTTAGAACAATTACATTTGTGTCTTACATTGTCATTAGCTTGATGTGCCCTAAAAGCTGGTCATGACCTGATGGGTTAGATAGAGGTAGAACAAACAAGGTGAGCCACCTCAAGAAGAGAGATTAAAATGAAATTTTAGGTTTATCCCAAGATCAAATTATTAGTCTATTGATGTATTTTTTTTTTTTTTTTTAAGATCTTGATGGACTTGTGTGGTTACGTGCTTTCACACACAAACAGCTGCATTCAAATCAGGGGCTACTCTAAAACTTACTAGCTCGAGCCAGGAAGTTCCTTGGCAATATAAACTGAAGGCTTCAGGTTGGGAAGAGACATTTTCTTGTACACAGAGCAGCATTTAGTTCTACAGTATGTGTGAACTGCCCCTCTTTCTTGTTGTCCAGAGATACTTGTTTTCTCTTTCTTCTTTCTAAAGCCTGAGTTTTTTCTATCAACAAGCTCTTTGGCCTTGTTTTGGTCAAAGGTTGCTGCTAATGATAGCAGTTCCTCTCTTGTGGACTGCACAGGTGTACAGGGAACTTCCTGGCCACAGACAAGTGGAGTCAGGGGTAGAAGATTATTCAAATGTTGCTGAGTGTTTCTGTTCCTTACCTTGTTGATGTAGTGCTATGTTGCTGCCAGCAAATGGATGCTTGAAATGGAAGTTGGTTCATGTTTTGACTTTGCTTTTATGCTTCCAGAAGACACAGGTTAAATAATTACTCAGGCTGAGGTTTGTGCCAGGTTAACACTAAGTCACTGCTCATCTTTTTCTTAGCTCTCTGAAACCCAGAAGTCCTTGGAGAAGCTTCAGGAAAGTATCACTATGCATTCTGCAGAGCTTTCAGAGGTAAAAAATTATTTACGCCCCCTCAACAGTCACAAGTTTTTGTACCAGGAAAATTCTTATCTATGGAATAGAAAATGCTGGCTTGGCAGGTTGTAGGTTGTTTGTGCATATGTACTTTTTTCTTTTCCATTTAACCAGTTTTTTTTTGTAGCTGTTGCTCCACTATAGTTTGACTTCATCTTCTTGTTCCTTTTTGTTTCCTGTGTAGGTGCAGATAGCCCTTAATGAAGCTAAACTGAGTGAAGAAAAAGTGAAATCTGAACTTCTTCATGTGCAGGAAGAGAATGCTAGACTGAAAAAGAGCAAGGAGCAGGTAAGTTATGCCCATGCCAGGCAACCTTGTCTTTCAGACAAAATATCTGGCCTTTATTCCTAGTTTTTTTGTGTGTAGCTTCAGCATGTCTCTGGTTTCTTAACATGGCAGAATTCCACGTTTTCTATTACCATTATAAAATTCAAATGCTTTGTGCCTGCTTGCACAGGCTGTTTATGCAGCTGAGCCACATCTCTGGTATGAAGGCTTTGCCAGTTCCCCTGATGCAGTTTTTGTCAGCAAAGTCACAGGAAGTCTGTGCTGAGGTGGTAGTCAAGGCATGATGGAGAGATTGCCACTGGGACCAGGACTCAAGGAAGTAATGGTGAAGAATTGCCAGAAAGTATTTCAGAAAGCAAAGATAATGGGGAGGAGTTTTAGCCCTGGAATGTCAGGACAGTTCTTTTCCAAATAATTGCAAATATCTGTTTTCTTTCTTCATATGTGAAATATGTGGCTTTTTAAGGAATGTGTTTTGATTACTTCTGGATTGCAATTAATTTCCTCATATTTTGAGGTGTGTGAGCAGTTTGATGTTGGGATGTCAGCTGAGTAAATGTCAAATTTGTAAAGCCACCTAATAATAAACTGCAGAAAGATTCCCAGCATCCAGATCTGCCAGTGGAACAGCAATGAGCCTGATAACTGGAGTTTACCCTTTAGCTGTGATAAAGGGTAAACCCATGGTGATCAGTTATCACCAGAGCTGGTAGTAAAATAGGCTTTAATTGCGTACATCATGCACTAAAAATATAGCAAGTAATCATCGTGCCTTGGTGCTTCATACAGCTGCTAAAAGAAGCTGAAGGTTGGAGTGAGAGGCATTCTGAGCTCCGTGAGCAGATTCAACTGTATCAGAAATCTCACAAGGACATAGAAGAGACACTTGCCTACAAAGAAAATGAAATTGAAGTAGGTTCTCTATAACCAGCTTGCTTTCAATACTATGCATCATAAAATGCTCTGTCATACTTCACAAAATGCAGGGCAGTTGAACCTTTGATTTCTTTACTAGGTTTTAACCAATTGCATTATGCAGCTGAAGCAGCTGGACATAGATTCAGAGGCCAAGAAGGATGACAGAGGGCATGAGTGGAGCCCAGAAGATGATCTGGCCAATGGAGAGTTGCCAGGTATGGTTATCCCACCTGAGGATCATGTGCTGTGCTCATGGCACGTTAGAGAGGGAACAGGAGGAATCCATGCATATAGAGGTGCCAGCTTGAATCCTCAAACACAAAATATCCCTAACTGAAGGGAAGAACTAGCTGCAAGGTCAATAATTGCTTTTAGATTACCTTTTAGGTAATTCATGAGTGTAGTGACACAGTTGTAAAGACTGTGTATAAAGGTTAGTAATTAAGAGCATTCCTAAAGCTGAGAGTCTTGGCTTTGTTGTTCTGGTACATTTATTTTTTATATGAATTTTTAATGAGCTTTCTGTTTGCCTCTAGATAGATAACTAATTTAGATAATCACATTTAAATCTGAAAGACCAAAATAGATGTTTTCAAAGCTATTCAGGCAGTTTGTCATTTGTGATATTGCACATGTATTTGCTGCATCTCTGGTTTTGAAATCCTTTTTTGTTCCTTTTTTTCTATTTAAGTATATGTGGGCTGGAAATTCCCACTTCTTGATTTTTTTGGGGTTTTTTTTGACCATGTAAGGATGTTGGGATTAAAGTGTAGGGAGTGTTACTTTTAATAGTTGTCCACAACTTGTTCATGATTAAAAAGCAGGGAAAACAAAGATACTTTCCTCTTTTAGATATTGAGAGTGAGAAGATGAGGACTCAGATTAAGCAGATGATGGATGTCTCCAGGGTATGTTGCACAAGTGCCTAATTATTACAGTCACATTACTGCTATGCCTATGATCATAAACTCTGCTCCTTTTTTCAGGTCAAAACGATGTTATCCATAGTTGAAGACGACAGAAATCTTCTGCAATCCAAACTGAATGATGAAGTAACAGCAAGACACGAGCTGGAAGGTAGGTTTAGCAAAATAACTGCTTGGATGACATGCTGTTGGTGGCTTAAAAAGAAACAGAGTGTGTAAGTGGCCGTCATGGTTCTTACTGCAACTGCTTCTCCTACAGAAAAGATAAAAATGTTGGAACACGATTCCTCTTTGCTGCAGTCAGCAAAAACTCAACTGAAGAATGAATGCAAAACTCTTCAGCAGAAAGTGGAGATACTTGGTGAACTGTACCAGCAGAAGGAGATGGCACTTCAGAAGTAAGTTTTTCCTTACTCTGTCTCTTGTATCATGGGCACTGTCCAAATGCTTTTTGCTCAGAAGGATCAAAGATCTTGGAAGTTGCGGTTGGAATGAGTGCTCGCCACTCTTTCAATACAGCTGAAGCTGGTATCCTTTCTTTACTTTTGCTACCATTCCAGAGATTCTAAAAAGACTGTCACTGTGCACACACCATATTGCCTTCTACTTTTAAATTTCTGGAGAGGGTGGGTGGGTGGCTTGGTCTGCAAATTCTGTGGTTGCTCTGTTCCATCATCCAGGAGTGTCAAGGAGAACATAGGGGCCATTAAGATTTCTTTCTGTTACTCTGACTTCTGTTCAGTGAATCTAATTCTCATAATGTAGAAACTTTAGTATTTCAGCCTGTGAGCTTCTTGCATTCTCAAAGGGCTAAATGAAGGCTGAATTGGTGATGGCAGCTGATAGGAATGAATTGCCAGTGGTGAGGATCTGCTCTATATGTCTTCATTCCTCATTAATTTATTTACTTACTGAAATGTCTGTAATACCATCTCAGTTTTGTGGGGAAAATTTGAGACTAGGATTCGGGGACATTCTCAGCTAAATTCTGTAGAAAAGCTGTAATTATGATGGAGAAGCAGTTGAAATTTGTATGGTTTAAGTGTGTTGGTTGGGGGAAGCACAGGGTTGGAAATGAGGCTGTAGTGAAACTGCTTGACCTTGTAACTTCCATGAATCCATGTGTAATAAACTTAGAATGGAGAGGTGGAGGGTAAACCACCCTTCACGGGAAACTTCATCTTGACCTCTATGAAGAATTTCTGTTCCTTCCAAAACATACAGGAGATGACACTGCCTGTTAGTACTTCTTGATTAGAATGAAGAACTTTGTGCATTTTTTTTTTTTTTCTGGAAAACTGCTTGGACTTTTAGCCAAGGAAATGGATTATGTTGAACTGGCTATTAGCATAGTTAACTTGCTCTTAAATGGTTCCAGTTTTGAGGGATAACTCCTGTAAGTTAGGAACACACTATAGATCTCTTAAATACTTCCAGAAAAATATAAAAAAAATTTAAAAAGAAAAAAAAAAAGAACCATGAGGTTATAAAAAGACTGTGGAAATTGTTTGTGCAGTGAATTGGTATGGAGATTACTTGGAAAAAGCTTCCCACATGGTTAATAACTATTGAATGTGTTTGTCACCTGGGCCCTAAATTTGCCCCTTCTCACCACACACCCATTTCTTAATTTCCTGTGGTTGGTGGATTTTGTTGTTTGTACCTTTGTAAATCTGGATTGAAATCTGTGGCATTGCTAGGAAAACTACAGGATCTGAAGGGATGACTGTCTGCAGTTGACAGATTCTGGCAGATCTTCAGAAGCTGACAAAACTTGCTAGTCAACTCTGTAGTTTTAAGGTTTTATACACAAAGGTATAAAAGTCTGCTGGTTTCAAGAGACAGGATTTCTGTCTCTCTTTCTAAAAATTCTCTTTTTTGTCTCTGTGTTCTCACATATTATTGTAGATTTTGATATTGCTGTCGTTGGCAGAGGAATACCTTGATTTTGAGTTACAATAGCTGTAGAATGCTGGACTATATGGTGCATTTTTTTCCCTATGCAGAAAACTAACCCAGGAGGAGTATGAGCGTCAGGAGAAGGAGCAGAAATTGTGTGCTGCAGATGAAAAAGCTGTGCTGGCCATCGAGGAAGTGAAAGTTTACAAGTAACATGAATTTCTGAAGGTTCTGATTTTCCTGTTATTTCAACTACCGAGGAAAATTTATTCAAACGTCTCTCCTTCCCCTCTTTTTCCTTTCGTACAGGCAAAGGATCCAAGATATGGAAGAAGAATTGCAAAAAACAGAGCGATCTTACAAAAACCAGGTAAACTTCTTGCTTGCTGGTTATTTTGTCATCTCTTTCTGCATCATTCCAGTGCTCTGTGGTGAGTTATTGGAAATACTGGTAGTTGAATAAAAACTAAATGGCTTCTTTCCTTCTCAGATTGCTGCTCATGAGAAAAAGGCACATGACAACTGGGTAAGAATTTTCATCCTTTTCTGATGCCAGCAATTTGTATTTGATGTCACATTGGTGCCATTAATGCAGTTGATTAAATTTTCCCTACCAGCTCATTGCCCGCTCAGCAGAGAGAGCTCTGGCTGAAGAGAAAAGAGAAGCAGCCAACCTGAGACAGAAGTAAGTACAGAACAGACACTCTCTATTGCTCTTTGAACATGCTGGGAGTTGCCTGGGGGAGAAGAAGCTCAGAATGTGCAGTGCATTTTTAAGTTACTAAATTTAACTATAGTTAAACTGTTTTGATGGTTAAAATAACATTTCTTTGTGAAAGATCTAACATTTTACAATGCAGTTTGCCTTGTTACATTATAATAGATACAACTTGCATGTGTTGTTTGAATAATAATGAGAGACCTTTATTTTCCAAAATCAGATTAATAGAGGTAAACCAAAAAATCATCATGGTTCAAAGACCAGTCATTGTAAAACCAACTCCAGGCAGACCTGACCGCCAGATCCCACCACGGCGAGGTAAATGCTGCTGGTTCTCCCAAAACCTTTGGTCTCGGAGTCAGTACATCATAAAAACATAGGCCTGTGCTAAATTGTAGAAAAGTAAATCAAGTGGTTTTATTTCTTTGGCACAGGGCCCTTAAGTAGAGATGGCTCTTCTGGCCCATCACCTGTGAGTGGAGGAAATCCATCCCCCACACAGATGATTGATGTCCCTGCCCAGCCCCTCTCTGCTCCTCGAAGGGAAGGTGCGAGGGGTGAATTTGGTAAGCAGTGAAAATCTCCTTTTTTAACAACTCCCTCTTAGGCTACCAACCCAGGAACACTAAGGTCAGATATTGGTTCTAGGAATGTTGATATTGATGCCTGCTTTATTAATACACTAATGAGTGGTTGGTAGTAGGTTTTCATTAATAGAAATAGCTCAGGCTTGTGTTATTTAGGGTCTCTGGGGTTCTTGTTTCCCTTAAGGTACAATGGTAGATGGCCCCCCTGCCCCACGAAGGCCTCCAGAGCTACCTGGAAGGATGTCAGTTCCTGGTAAGTTGTGTGGTCTGCAACCAACTGTAACTAACTTTTTATTCTTTCCGTTCAAAAAGGCAATTTCAAACCCACCTTCCCTACTCTAGGCATGGTAGGACACTTATTCATGGCTCTCTTTTTAGATATCGGGCCTGCTGTGGCATCCCTGATCAGCAGTGAGCCAAGAACCTCCTCCCCTTCCACAGCAATTGATGGAGTGGTGAGTAGAGAACACCCCAGCATTCAGGAAGCGTTTTTAATACATGGTTCACTGTACTTCCTCCTGCTTCTTTAACTATGTCATGTTCTGTGTTGTCTGTATCCTGTCACTATCCATATTTGCTGTTCAAAAAAAACCGCAAAAGCAACCCTCTCCCAAAGAGTCTGAAGCCCCCAGTGTAACTACAGATTCACCTTCCTCCATGGAACCAGCTGCAGTGAGTATTCCATGGCTGGACATGGTGATGCTGCTTTGATGGAGAGGAGGAACAGGCTTGGTGTTCTGAACTACTGAATAACAACTGCTCTGTGGAACTAACCAAGGGCTGGTTCCTCTGTCTCAAAGTGCTTCTCTAATGATGAGCAGTTGCTCTCTGGTTTTTGTGTGATTGAGGCAATAAGACATTTCTTGTTAAGGACTGTGGGCAAACACTTTGGAGTGACTACAACAATAATCCTAAGTAGCTGACTTACTTGTGGTGTTTGAGCATAATTCCATGTATAATTCAAAGTTCCAGGTCCTTTACCAAAGGGGTGTCCACCAAGGACACCTCAGCAGGCCTTGAACTTTTCTTTACTACAGCTACATCTAAACAAACTTGTCTCTCTAAACCACTCACTCCTGGGTCGTGCCAGCAGTGTTCTGGGAGAAGGGATGATGATGGTAGAGTAGCTGTCTCTGTTTTCTGCCTGGTTAATGTGGTTTGGAGTGTGTTGGGGTCATTTTTCTTTCTTTCCCCTCCCCCTTATACCTGTTTGCCTCTGGGTGAGCGGTTGGGTTGTTCAGCAGTGTCAGTGCTTGTCTGCTGCAGTAACTCACTGAAGTGTAACCTCATCTTGTCCAGGGTAACACTAGTGCCAAAGGCCCCTCTCCTTTCCCTGGGACACCTCTGATGAGCTCCCCAGTGATGGGGCCTCCGCTGCTGCCACCCACTTGCTACGGACCACCACCTCCTCCTCTGCGGGGGCATTTCGGGCCTCGGCCTCTCCCTGGGCCCCCAGGTATGGCTGCAGGGCCCTTTGCTGACACTTCACTTCCTGGAGCCTGACTGCAGGACCCAGATCTGCTTTTTCTAAGCACACAGCTTCCTCGTGCTTCATAGGTTTTAGCTGGCTCAGTAAGCTAGGACTGGGTGGGTTTTCTCAAGCCTCCTTAATGCCAAGGTATTTTTCCTTGTTTACTCTAAAATGGAAACCAGCAGCCAAAAGTCCCTAGAATAATTTATGGGCTTTGAAGTCCTGCATGTGACAGTGATCCACTCCAGAGCTGCTCCAGAAAATGACAAACTGAGGAACTAATCAGGAGCTTCTCTGTTTAGGTTAAAGCAGGATTTCATTTAACTCCATGATTTCCTTTCCTCTAGGTTGTGGTCCTCCCTTGCCACCTCCAGCTGGAAGAGATTTCTTACCTAGTCCACGCTTGCCTCCTGGCCCACTCCCACCTCCCCCTGATCCCAGAGGCTACACACGTGGGCATCCTCCCTTCCACCCCCTCGGCCCTCCTGGCCCCAGGGATTACCCTCCAGGCCCTCGGCTACCCCCGAAGGCTTCCAGGGACTATGCTTCTCCTCCCAACAGAGACTTGCCTCCGCCAGCACCCAGGGACTGAGGGCAGCCGGCCCCAAGGACTACGCACATCCCCAGTGCAGGATCCCTGCCTGCAGCGCCCGGCTGGGCCCACAGACCCGGCTCCCGTGTGCACAACTCTAGGAAATGGCTCTTGGTTTGAAGACATTGGTCTCATTTCAGTATATCTTGGCTTTTGCAGGGTTAATTTTTATCCAGTTGCTACAGACATGTGCATTTATGATCACAAACTCATCCATCCACTTGGGCTGCCAGAACCTTTCTGTGATGGACTTGAACCTACTCTAAAAGTGCAATAGGAAGGAAGTACCTATGTGGAGAGTTTTAAGTCAATGTAGCCTTTGTAACCAGTTGGTGAATGAAGTAATTTCGTTAAAAATGTAAATCAAATAATTTCCTGTGGAAATAATTTTTAAAGTAAAATGCTATCCAACCTGCCTTCTCCATCACATCATTGAGCTGCAGTTACTGTAGGCCAGGGGTTTATGTGAGGACTATTGAGGTTCTGGGGTTTTTTAAAAGAGATGTCTGATCAGAGATCAGAAGCACAAATGACACTGTATTCAAAGGAAAGTTATAATAAAAAGCAAAATTCCTTTTGCTAAACCTCGAAGGCTTTGTTTCAGTGCCATGTTTTGTTCAGAAAGGATATTGGATCAGTAATGTGACAGAGAACGCTGCAGTTCTGAGAGCAAGAATTGAATCAAGACCAAATTGATGCTGCTGCAGGGTAAGGACCATGTTACCCTCATGCTGATCTACTCTGACACTATATGGACTTGCTTCGTGTAATGAGGACCATGGGGGATACAGCTTCCAGAGCTGGAAACCTTGATGAAGTGGAGTTGACCTGTGTTTCCACAGTGCCTCTCCACTAGAGAAATTTAGAACTTCCATAATTGTTTTCTGCTTCCAAGAGCACCTCACAGCATCAAGTGATGTTTGAGAGCTTGAGTTTTCATCTTCCTCAGGGTTAAGACCAATTCAGCTTCTTTGAAAGGAAGACTGGATTTGGAGAGCCTTTTTTATTTCCATCAGAAAAGAAAGTAGCTTTCTGTAAAGCAGAGTGGGGGTATATAAACCATGTAACCATCTACTGCAGCTACCACCACTGAACAACTTTCAAAACACGCCCTACACTGGCAGTTCAAGTGTTAGTGCAAGCATTTGGAATAGCAGGCTTTTGCCTGTCTTGGTGAGTAAGATTTCTCACAAATGCACTGTCCAAAAGGCAGCCTGAGGGAGGAAAAAAGGAAAACAATGCAGAATAATAAAAAACCCTACTGGGATGCCATTATAGCTTTACTGCCAGAGTACAAGCAGCCATTAAAGTTGCCATGTAGGTGTTACATTCTTACAGTACAAGTGTAAAGCTTTAGATTTCAGGTGAAAGACAAACTGGGACATCACTGAAGCATAAAACAATCCCAAAGCCTGTGGTATGTGCAGCAGCAATCCTGGCACTGAGTTCACAGAAAAAAGGCAAGGGATAGAAGCAACTTTAAAAATGGTGTTTCACACTCAACAGATATTAATTCACAATCAGTTAAATACAAAGCTCTACTTGTGTATTTAACAAAAATACTTCAAAGTTGACATTTCATATAACTGGCATTAATACAGACATCTACAAGCTGGGGAAGGGTCCAGGTAAGCAGCAGAAATGATGGGTTTATACTTCAAGGGACAGTATTTCAGTTTGCAGGGTGGCTGATGATACACATATTGATGAACATCCATAATTAAAAGTCAAGTTCTCAAAGTCCAGGATCTTTCCTTTTCCATACAAGCCTTTGTGATACTCAGCCTTTGTGATTGATGAACATCCATAATTAAAAGTCAAGTTCTCAAAGTCCAGGATCTTTCCTTTTCCATACAAGCCTTTGTGATACCCCCTTGCCCATCCCAGCTAACAGTAACAGAAGTTGGATGGAATCTCTCTCTGGATGCACCAGCATTCACCTTGGACACACACACCCAACTGCAGTGCTTACCTTGGATGGCAGAGCTGGACCAAACTCCAGAGCCAGCCCTTCCACCTTTCATGGACACTCAGATCCTGCAATTCCTTGGTCAGAACAAGTCCTGAGCCAGCCAGGGACCACTGACAGGTAAATGGGCCGAGGTCAGAGAACTACTAACACTTTGCTCGGTCCTTTTGCAGCGTTCAGAGGATGATTTGTATTTGGTTTTTAGCATTGTAGGTATCCTCCTTCAGTCTGGTGTCCCGAATGCTGCATTCAGAGGCATTTCCATAACTCACAGGGATATCTTGATGGTCACCCATCAGCTATAAAACCAGTGGGATATTGCAAAGATCCATAAACAGGACAATTCAACTGCCCTTTTTCCCCTCTAACCAGCAGTGGAATTTGAGAAAGTGTTGCTGACTTTTGTTGTAACACCTAAATAATGTCATTCCTAGTTATACCAGAGCAAAGAAAGGCAAGATTAGGACATTCAAAACCAGCTTTTTATCCTAATCAATATGGTAAAGCCAAAAATGCTGAACAGCTGAGTAGAGACAGACAAACAGAATGAGGAAAAGTAACATCCCTTCCCTTAACACATGATGTAACATCTTGGGTTGAGGTGACAGAAAAGAGGAATGGATGATACACCTGCATCCAGGCTGTTTAAAATAATCGACACTATTTTGGGAGCTGGGTCTTTAGTTAGCATAGCAGAGTATTCAGGCACTAGTTAGATATGCAAGAAGCTTATCAAACCATAAAGTATCGTATTAAATACCCACGGAAATATATGAAAGATTTGACTGGGTTCTACGTCTTTCCCTTTTTCAGGTCAAAAGGTGAATGCAAGTGTGTCATAATAAGCCAATGTCCTGCAGCTTATTATGCACCAAATAAAAAATACAGAAAATAAATGATAATCCTATCTACTTACATAAAAAGGTAATTTTTTTTGAGTAAGTTTCCAGACTTTCACAAAATATGCAGAAAACTGCATGCAATCAGTTTCCATAAGAACAGCAGTTTCATGTAAAAGGTGGGTCAGCCTGCTAGCCAGACCTACTTTATACAAAGCTTTGGAAAATTGACACTCCTGTCACTGAAATGGCAAAACACCCACTGCCACCAGGACAAAGCCCTGGAGAAGGCCTCTTTATCCCCCACCCACATTTGCAAACCACTCTTTGACAAGATACAGAAAAGAATAGCTCTGTTAGGGAGTAACAGTGACTGAAAAGATTGTAACATGCATTCAAAACTCAGGCAAGGCTGTTCCATCATAGTTCCTTGTTCTCATCTGCGGTTGTCCTCCTCCTGACCTGACCACAGGGACTCGTGGCCACCCATCCAACCCGCATCCTCCGCTCCCTCACTTTAAAGCACTTGCAGTACCTCAAGCTCCTTCCCAGCCCACCTCATCCTTCTCCCAGTCTTCTGTCACCCTGACCCCTCCAGAGGACTCTGAAAGGCAGGTGAGAGGAACTACAATAGCACAGCAGTGTAAACAGTTAGTATGCCTGCCACATCTTTATTGCTGCAGGTTTGGCAAAAGGGCACTCTCCATCCTCAGGGGGAGCTTGAGGCAAAAGGAAAAGAACGGTTAAAGATAAAAAGTGATGAACAGCAAACTTAGGAAAAGCAGTCAACCTATATCAGGGCTCTTGGAAAAACCTGTAGCTGGAAGTTACTGAAAAAAATCTTGCACTTGCATGGTGGGCTTGTCCTTGCCCCTGAAGTAGTGCTGTGCAGTGGGTGATGGTCTCATGTGACTTACTGGCATGAACAGAGTCATCTTCCCGCCCCTAAGAGCCTAAGGCTACTACACAGCTACCAGGACTTGTGGTTCAGTTCACAGAGGTCTCACAACTGGGGTCATTCCTTGTGCAATGTTTGATGGAGGTGAAGGTAAAGTGGTTTCTTGGTCAACAGTTGCAATTTCTTCCTTTTAAAGTCAGTGGGTTTTTTGTACCTGTAACCACAAGAAAGTGCATTAATCCAAGTGCTAAATGCTGTGCAGGAAGACGAAAAGCAAACTAGAAAGCTCATCCTGTACATATCTTATTACCCTCACCTTTTAAATACATGTGACAAGGCTTGCTGTAAGCAACAGTAATGAGTAAGTTTACAGGAAGAAACGGTATTTTCTCTGGATGATTGTTTTACAGAAGAAAAATTTCAATATTTAAGTGAACGTAATATTTTTGTAAGGAGATTCCCAACATAATACTCTGGATTGTAGGAGAGACCCAGTATCAGTAACTCAGTATTTCAGAAGTACTCCAGCTTGCACAGACTAAGCACTCTTCCCAGAATTGCAAGATTCACCTTCCTCTTGAATAAAAAATACAAACCCCAGTCCTCAAACCCCTCCCTCAGACCTTCAGTCACTCAGCAAGGAGAGGATGCACACCACAACCACTCAATACTGCTTTGAAATGTTCACAAAGTTAATTGCAAATTGGTATCTCATGCCTCAAATCATATTTCCTTTGCAGAAGTTCTGTACCAAAAGACTGAGTTGATTATTTTTTTAAATATAGCCGATCTGACAGTCAGGCTAAGCTCCAAATTAAATTCTCCCCTACAGACTTCATTTAATTCATAGAAAATTAAATCAAAAACACCAGCATTTTATTTGGAAACTGGTCTAGTTTCTGAGAAGAGTCTCTAACCATCTTACTTGCCTAAAAGCGTTTTATCTTCCCCTCTTTATTGAAAATAAAATATTCCTTATGGAAGTCAATCTAAGGAATACAAGAAACCTTCCTTAATACAACAAGCCACACATTGTAACTGAAGGCTAGTTCATTTCCTCTGTTATTGTCATCCATAATTGTGAGTCACTTACAGTTCTATAACAATTGCCCCAGGTTTAATTTCATCCATCTCCATGAAAGCAAAGCACTTGGTGCTAGTAAACCTTTTCTTAGGCTTGTAGTGTTTGAATTCAAAGAAAATAGCTGCACCTATAGGGAAAATGAATAGAAAAGTTAGCAATTATGGCTAAGAGTTATCTGAAAACTTATCTGCCATTAAGTTGCTCTACTTAAATTGAAGGGAATTATCTCCCACACTTCTGTTATTTACTCAAAAGCTACACAGTGTTCTTACAATGCTCATCACACTCAAGAATTCAAACTCTTCACTCCATTGCTCACACCCAGGTACCAATGACTAAGCAGGTGATATAGCAGCTCAATACCTGTGTATCACAGCAGACTGCTCTGTTTTTATCTCTTTTCATTTCTCCCTTGCCTGCGAGCCATTCCAATGACCAATTTAAAAGGGACAGGATGCAAAGGTCTATTTTTATCCGTGTCTGGATCTTGAGCCCTGCAGCAGCAGCTCAGGAGCAGCCCAGTGTCTGTGCTCCCAAAGCTCCTGGGCCTTGTTTCTGGTCCCTGGTACCACATACCTTTTGTTAGTCTTTCAATGTGTTTCTGAATCTCAATGTCCACATTAAAATGGACATAGGTGTCCTCTTTCCTCAAAGCCACAGGAGTATCTTGCACAGGAGTCAGATCTATCCCATTCAAATCTGCAGTAAAGAAGCAGCATGAGAATAGTAGAAGCTTCTCAGACTTCAAGGTTCAGCTTTAAGAGACTTAGAAGTCTCTCCTAATCCTGCCACAAAAAGTTAATCCACACCTGGATGGTTCCACAAAACTTAAAAAAGGGGCAATCATACCCCATCACAAGCAGTTAATTTTCTTTGAGTACAACATGAAAGCAGCTAAAGTTCCAGCAATATTTCAGACAAAAAAATTGGAATTATCTCTCTTTTTATTTTTAAGAGTACATTTCTTTCTGCTGTCAGCAAAAGATTCAATTCCCTATGCACACAGGACTCCAGCAGAGCTCCAGCCCAAGTGGGATACACACCAAAGACTGCCCTCCACACAGGGTCTTCAGAGCATAGCTCACACATACTGTGTGTGCCCTGCTTTGTCCCTAGACACAACAAGCATTATTCCTCTTGGATTTTCCACAGAGGCATTGTAGGGCTGTGGGTTGGACTCCAGCTCTCAGCACCAGGCTCTGGTTTTGCTGCTCTGGCACAGCCATTATTGTTTCTCACTAAACCTCTGCTCTTTCCAGGGGCACATTTGTCTTCTGTCTTTCCTCTCATTCTCAATCCCTCCGGCAGAGGAAACTGCTAAGATTACAGGTATGGAGTGCACATGTTGTGCTTGTAGCACAGGCTGAGGCCCTGGAGCACCAGTGATTCCTGTCATCCATGACATGGGCTGGGATTGCCAATGCTGCATCAGGAACAAACCTCTCTCCAAACCTGCAGAAGAGCAGCTTGGTTTAAAACCAAGGAAATCGGCTACCAAGTGTCTTCAGACTCCTAAAAGTGACAAAATGAGTCCTCAGGGTTACTTTTCCTGGCCAAAAGTCTTGGGAAATAAAAGTATCAAAAGACACCATTAGCAGACTCAGCCATACCCTGCCCACACACTCACTTTTTGATCCTATTTTCTACCTCATTACTTGGCAGCCACTATTTATAGGTAAATGAGTTTGGAAACAGGGAGCATCATGTTAACAGAGACTTGTTGGGAAAGCAAGCCCAGCAATACAGAGTCTCCCTTAGCTCCAGAAGGGAAATGAGAGCTACAGCAGCACTTTTAGCAGTGAGACAAACACTTCAGTGGCAAAAAACAAGGGATGTTTGCTTTACAAGCCCTGGTAGGTATTAAAGGGATATTTGATGCTGTGAAACTTCCTCCTGCCAGAGGATGTCTGGTGGAAGAAGCACTGATCACACATCTAACAAGTGTTTCATCCCTACATTTAGTATCCAATAGCACATCTCAAGAGGACACATACAAGGTCATTATCACAACTGAAAATAACAAGAGGCTCAGCTATAGATTTTTACATGATAAACAAAAATAATCATCTGCCTACAAAGACTGTAAAGAGAAGCTGAAGTAAAGCAGAATACAAGGCATGGGTAAGCAGCTTTTGACTACAGGGCCTTCCTGCTAAGAAGTGCAAAATGGGGGACAGAGATACTCCCACTAGAAAGAGTGTGAATATCAAAAATCTTAGCCTCAAAATATACCAATTATGTTACCACCTGAAACAGAGAAATCCTAATGTTGCCTGTCCTGGACTGACAGATAGGTTCTTCCAGATTTATGGAGGCTTTCAGCCCACCAGGCTTTGTCTGAAGCATTTCACTAGCCAGGCTAACACAATTTTTATTTTATTTCACTTCCAAGTTTTGTTTCCCAGCTTCATACCCATCCCTCTAAACCTCAAGCCCTGGAAAGATTATATTTATATTACTACAAAATTAATTTAATGAGAGGGCAAGAATGGAGTCAGTGGGCTGTGGTTCTTCACCTCCAGAAAGCCCAGAGACCAGTATGTATGGGGAGTGCACACAGTCCAAGCAGATCTGTACCTAAGAGTCAGCTGCAGAAGCCATGATGAAGAAGGAGGGCAAAGTCACTTAGCTCTCAGCATGGACAAGCCAACCCTGAGTGCACAGAGAGAAAGTGCATCCTGCAGATATTCACCTCCCAGCAGCTGTCAAATATAGAATTTTTCCACTTTTGATTAAAGCAGAAGCCCTACATCCACAATAGAAGTGCCAATGAATGTTTTTCCCCATAGGCTGAAAAACCAATAGAGCTTTCAGAAAATGCAATCTCTCCAAAGCAGCACTGAGGAGGCAGAACAGAAATCATTACCCTTTACACTGACTGTGATGTAAGGATCAATGCACTGCCCAGCATCTTTCAGACCAATTTTCTCTATGTTGATGGTGAGTAACGTCATCCCGGGTTCAGATGGCAATCTGGGCAATAAAGTACCTGGAAAGAGTAAAGCATATTATTAACCCTTGGTGTCATCTCACAGCAGAGGTCTTGCTTGTCCCATCTTCTCTCATGGAAGATGCTGTTCTTAGGGGGCTCAAACTCCAAAGATTCCTATCCCAGTAGTTCAAACCACTATGGGAATGTCTGTGCACAGACACACAACATCCTTTGACAAATTTCAAAGCCCCTCAGAAAAAACCCAGGACTGCCTCAAGTCAAATCAACTGATAAAAAACTAATGCCGTAAGAATAGAGAGGAGCATTGTTTAAAGTGTTATTTCTTGTCTTCATGCAGAATAACCATTCATGGAAGTCACTTGATAGCATTTTTGAGGATTAAATTTGGGAGGCTGGATTCAATCTGCAGTTGCAGGAGGTTTAGACACTTGATCAGGAGTCCAACCCCACTGAACATGACATGGCTTCACGTTGAACATTTAGACTGGGAGATTAAGAAGGAAAATGGCATTGCTGCAAATCACACAGAACATAAGGGAACCAGAAAACTGATTCTTAAGTGCTACTGACCTCTACTTAAAGGGGGGAAAAAAAGTAAGTGTTTACATCCCCCATGCTCCCTTCTGCCTAAAGGAAGGAGTCCCCAGCTCTGCATTAAGAATATTTAGCATGAGAACTTGGTGGTCATTTTAAATGAATCCTCACAGCGCTGAGGAAGACAGTGCAGCTGTCCAGACTGTTCAAACTCATTAAAAGTCATGATTTCTGTCATCAAACATGAAGTAGGTTACTTCATGTTGAGTTTAGCAAAAAACTGGCACACTTCAAGCCCTTCTCCCCTACTGGATAAACAAGCACCAGGATAGAAAACACTCAGGCTCATAAACAAGTTTGAGTTACAGTTTTGGTTTTCTAATGAAAAAAAAAAAGAAGTTATCCTAAGGCTTGATATCTAAAGAATGTAATAATTTCCTTTGACAAGTCCAACACAGGTTTTTTTCTTGACACATTTTTTCCTCTCATCTGCTTAAGGAGCTGTGCAACCACAAAGATTTTGTCTTATGAGAGATTGTCTTTGCAAGAGGGACCTTGCATTCTGCTCTGAGAACTACAGGCACAACTTCAGCAAGATTTCATGAGCATTCCTGCATCCAATCCCTCTCTCAGAATCATGTGCAAGACTTGAATTTCCATCTCTGATGCTGTGTGTTTCTGTATTGCCTGTCCTGAGGAGACTCAGGGCCTCCTAAGCACCATATCTGCACCTCTCAGCACAGCACAGCAAAGCTCAGCCCAGTGTTCTGAGCAAAGGGAACGGCTTCTGACTGCAGTGGGAGAAATGTTAGAGAGCAAACTTAGTAGAGAGCCTTCATTTTTGCAAAGCAGCTCACGCTGTAGTTAATCTTTCTGTTTCTTTCCTAAAGAGATGTTCAAATATAGAGTTCTTATTTTAATCTAAATGAAGGAAGAAGCAAGCCTTCTCTTTGGCACAAACCTTTGCTCCACCATATGTCAGTTGTCTCCTAAAAGCAGCATGGCCCCCAAGAGCCAGGAATAACTGCAGCCTTCAGCTTTCCTGTCCATCATTCCATCCATTAGACAGAAAAATCACCTGAAAGATGCCTCAGCCTGGTGTTTATTATAAAAATTCTGGCTTAAGAGAAATTATTCTGTTCTTGAAGAATGCTTTCCAGAATGTGTGAAATTGCAGAGTTGCAGTGGACAGAAGGGTCAAACTCACTTCCAGGGGACAAGAGAACAGTAGGACAGAGAGTATCCAAGGAACACTGTTTCCTTCCTGCCCTAGTAGGAGGAACAGCCAAGCCAGCAGTGGACTAGCGCAGCTGACTGTAACCTGTCTCACATGAGCTACAGCCCCAGGCAGGCCTGTGCTGGAGCCTCTGCAGCCAGAGTAGGTGGCAGTGCCCTCTCCATGGTACAGCTTTCCTGGGCTGGGCACCACCCCCCTGTCAGCCACCATGGCCTGGGCCCCTGAGCAGGCTCACACTGAGGCCTTTCAGGAGAAAGCTGCAGCCACTCCAGACACAACTACAGGGAATCTCTGCCAGAGGGCAACGGGAGCATCTGCAAATGAAGGATGTGTCCTCCTCTAAGTGAGTTTCAGGGACAGACAGTGAGCCAGCCCAGCAGCCCACTGCCACCAAGACACAGACATTCAGGCTCTCTCCTCCCAAACCACAGTTCAGAGAAAGGGGGAAAAAAGTGCTAAGTCTTCTGCTGGGCTCACAAAGTGAAATGGCTCACAGAAGAGCACAGCACTGGAATAAAGTCATATATAACCAGGAGAAAGGCAGGAAACCTCTGCTGTTAGAGGCAGTAAACCATTGGTCAGCTCCACACAGCACAGAAGTCTAACTACACAAATACTCTTTGTGTAAGATTTGCCATAAAATGTGTATTCCAGTAAATAAAATCCAGCTACACCTACCTTTGGCTGCACCACAACCCAGAACCTCTTCATTAGTACAGCATGACCTCTAGAGAGCTGTTTGAATCAACAAACATTACCTTCCCTTTTCTCCATACTGAAGGCAAATGAAGACCAACAGATAGGTGCCCAGTACTGTGACTGTTACCAAAAATTGTGTTGTAAGGATTGGCACTAAGAGCTGGATGAAGAAGACCATAAATGTGAGCACAAAAATTACTGTACATACTAAAAGGTTCTCATACCTTTGTTGGTTCCTGGGTTAGATGAATGGGGCAATGTGATAACGATGAAGCCATGCATGGAGAAGACAAGACCATGGTCAGTTAGACAGTACAGTCACACACTATGGATTAAAGGCACATCAAAGCAAGGAGTGCAACACAACTCTGTCAATGTCAGATAGGGAAAGTTCACTTTACTCATAAGGCTCACCCCAGGGCCGCAAACTGCTTTTTTCTGAAACTTCTTGCTTTACTTGGGACAGACAGAAGGCATCTCCATAAATGGATTTATCATGATGAATAACAAGGATTGAGACAGCAAATGTCAGCAATCAATATCACAATATATTACAGCCTTTTTGGGAGCTTGGCATGAACAGCTGTAGACTGTGCATGTCCATATCAGGTCAGCCTGCAGGGGCCATATTCAGCAGCATGCTTGGGATCACATCTGAATATCATCTGTTTTCTCCAGGCATAAATAATGCAACACCCCAGCTCTTCTGATCATTATTGGTTTCCTTACTTGTTATCTCATTCCTGAAATAGAAAGTTTGCCAGCCAGCTCTGAAACTAGCAACTTGTTTTTTCTGCAAAGAAATTACACCAGGAACCTAAAGAAACTCTGTTACAACATTTAAATTGTCAAAACCTGAAGCTACAGGAAGATCTTCTCTAGAATCTGTTGGTATATCCAGTTCGACAAAGTGCTTTCACATGGACAAGGAGTTCAGCTATGAAAATCAAAACACCTTCTTTCTCCTCTCACAGACTGGCTTCACTCTAAGCCACTGTCTCACCAAACAATGCAAACAAAAATAAGCAGCAACAACTTCTCACATCTCTAGGAAGATGTGCTGCTCCTTGCAGGAGAAACATTGCCACAATTTACATTTGAACACATTTGACACATATGCTTCACATAGTTAAAGTGCACCAGGATGAAAATACCGAGTCTGAGTAAGGATTAAAGGCTAATTATTTGAGGTAGATGGTACCAGCCTCTCAGTTTCTCCACACAACTGTTTCACAGTAAGATATTGTTTGCTGGAAAATAAAGTTCACTGGCCACCCTTGTGGTTCTCCAGTTCAGCATTAGGGTTTGTTTACATGAGCCTGTAGCTTCCCACCCAAACCTTTCAAATCACAGGTGGAAAAAGAAGCTTTGTAAAGCCAGAGCTCAGAGATGCTACAGAGGCTGGCATGGCAAGGCTAGTGCCCCTACCTGGAACTCTTGCAGGAAAAGAGTTTGGAGACCCTGCTCCAGCTCCTCCTTCCTCATCATCCTCCTCAAACTCCAAGTGTTCCTCTTCTCCAGGTGCTAAAATCTTCCTGTAAAATAGAAGAAAGAAGAAATGAGACCAACACTTACTCATCACCTGGCTGTCAATTCACAAGCCAGCACCTGAGCATGGACAACACTCTTTAATGTAATTTCATACTTCTTAACTTCTACCTCTACCTACAAACTTTGACAGAGATTGCAGGAGCTCAGACCAATAGAAAGCACAGAGCCTAAAGCCAGGAGACGATACTGGAAATTTCAGAGAGATGTAGGGATGTACCAAGTACTGATTTTATCAAAAGTATGGTCTTGATTTTTAGGGGTACCTAGACAAACAGAGTTCCAAAGTTCTTTTATTAACCAGTTTACACAAAGCAATCTGGCAAGCAGATGGCTCTAGAAATGTGTTTCAGGTACATAGCAGGTCCAGGCAGTACTCCCTTTCAGGTACATATCTGTACATGAAGTGATGTGCACGAAGTTCTCTCTTACCTGAGTGGGACAGGCTGAACATCAAAGGGGAACTCCTTATTGTAAGTGAGGATATTCTTTAAGACTGCAGAGAAGGGAAAAAATAAAAATCCATACTCATAAACCAGCATTAATTCTACGGCTTTGCACAGCTATGTCCATTCTGACAACATCTTCGCACACAAATAATAATATTTTTAAAACAATCAGATCATACAAAAAACACTCCTCTCATACTTTAAACACCAGCACAGCTATGATCAAAGCTGTATCACTATAACATTCAGACAGATGAACTGCAACTGCAGTACAAGATTACTACTACCACATGCACACAGACAGAGACGATAAATGTGGCAATAACCAAAATCTTCAAGAGAAAAAGATACAGCTCCCAGGGTGAGGGTAGCAATCTTTAGTAGCTATTGAGAGCAGGGTGGTGGTGTTACTGGCATCACCTCCAAACAGCTCCTTGTTATTGGCATCAGCTCCAAACAGACTGAGAACTCCAGAGCAGACATATGTGGATGCACATTCAGGCAGCCACCATGGAAGACCAAGTGTGCTGCTAGCACAAAGCTTTGGTGAGATTTTCTCTTTGTTCAGTTATGTGGTTTGGGGGTTTTGTTTGGTGGTGGTGGCTTTGTTTGTGTTTTCTTTCTATCTGCCTTCATATGTCTGGGCAGATTGCTGAAATTCAGGAGAGATAAAGTACAATATCTGAGCACCAAGCCTCAGAGACACTGTCTATACTTTCAAAATTTCATGGAGAATGGCTTTGCTGTTTATATTGGAAATTTACTCACATTTTAGTAATCCCAACTTTAGATGCCATGTCCAAACACAACTACTAGTGAAAGAGAAAATTCCAAAAACATGTGAAAGAAATAAGCATTTCATGATGGCTAAAGGGCCTAAAAATTTACAAGAGGACACCTGCAAGGAGAGGCACTCTCCTACCAGACAATGAATATCCCAGATTGGTAGGGGAAGCAGAGAGAAAAAACTCCTGACTCCTCTCACAGAGCTTCACTTCACCATAAGCGCTCTCAGAGCAGAGGAATTCTCCCCTTAGGACTACTGAATGGGAATAAAACTCTTTTCAAACAACATTCAGATTACACAAATACCAAGAGGTACTTAAATACCAGTTATGCTTAAGAAGCCATTGCCAGGCCCCTCTGACCACACTACATCTCAGCCAGTGCAGGAGAGCTTCCCTGTCTGCCTTCACATCACCCAGCCTGGGCTCCTGCTTTAGCTTACCAAACACCATCTAAATGCTCTCAAAATAAATTATCCTTCTGGGAAACTATAAAGAAACCAAAAAGTCTTTCCAGTCTTTACTCATACTGGTTTTTTTTCTGATTTCTGTGCTACAACATGGGAGGTTAATCAGTGCCTGATCCCAGCCAGTCACAATACATAAACACAGAGAAAGGTCTAAAGTGCCTTCAGTCAGAGCTTTGATGAGAGACAAAACTGATGCCACATCTCTCTCTCCAAAGACTTCTGCTCTGAGGGACCAGTAATGCAGATCTCAACATGAATCTGAAGAATCACAGCCACTTCCCACCAGAAAAGCAGCTGATCAGCAGCAGACAGTCACCTTCCAGTGCTGCTGAGGTTAAGGAAAAGAAGGGGATTTTTATTACTATCAGAATTCCCTAGCTCTCAGAGAGATACATCACATCAGAAATAGAAAGTGAAACTACCCCAGGAGGAAAACTTTAGTGAAGTGAGATCTCTTACAGATTAAACAGAAGAGACAGGCATCACAGTAGCTCTCCTCCCACTTTCCAAAGGTTGGTAAGTGCCAGACTCCTCTCTTCTAGTAAGCAGGTCCCCTTACAAGCAAAAAAACCCTCCTCCTAATCCACTTCAGGCATCACTAGAGGGTCCAAAGAGCTGTACTGACATGAGCCCAGGCAAGAGGCAAACAGTTCTACAGTGCCTGAAATCCTGCTGCTGCTGCCCAAGGCTAAGCACACCTGTCCAGCCAGAACAAATGTGGTGCTGAATGTTCAGCTCAGAAGCAGAACCTCTTGCCTTTTGCTGCACAACGATGTGGCTCAAGTTTTCAAAAAGCTTTCAGTTCTTGTCTCACCACCAATGGCAAATAATTTTGCAAAGCTGTAACACAGCAATTTAAATGCTCCTTTAAAGATCAACAGGATAAGCAACAGGTCCACCACACTCAGCCTGGTGAAATACTTATTCACAGCCACTGAGAAAAAGCTAAGCAATAAAACTTTGAGGAAAAGGAAAATCCTCTTCTCATCTGCGACAAGTGTGAGCCTCAGTTGATTCAAATAAAAATACCAGATCACAGGAAAAAAAATTAGGTTAATACGAACAGGAATCTCCCTTGTAATGTTGTGTAAGACATCCAAGCTTTAAAAAGATGGTTTGGGCTTTTTTAGATCTCTGTTTCATTTTCAAAAATACAATTCACCTCTGGGAAAAAAAAAGCCCTTCCCCTCTGTAATGTTGCTGCTTGAGAATGCGATTCTCAGAAAACTCTCCACAAGTGCAACTAATGTGTAGATCCCAGCATCATGGCCTCCATCTGTGCTGCATTTCCAACAGAAATCTCTTAAAAATAGTGTTCTGCAGGCTCTTGTGCAGAAGTTGCCTTTCCTTTAGTGACTTTGGACAGTGTCACTTTGATTTGCATAGAATCACAGAATCTCCTGAGTTGGAATGGACCCTCAAGGATCATCACAGTCCACCTCCTGCTCTGCACAGAACACCCCAAGGATCATGCCATGAGTCTGAGAGCATTTTCCAAGCACTTCTTGAACTCTATCAGACGGGTGTTGTGACCACTTCCCTGGGGATCCGGTTCCAGTGCCCAACCACCCTCTGGGTGTAGCAACTTTTCCTGATCTCCAACCTAAACCTCCCCTGACAACTTCAGACCATTCCCTCAGGTCCTGTCACTGTCACCACAGAGCAGAGATAGATGCCTGCCCCTTCTCTGCCCCCCACAGGAAGTTGTAACTGCAATAAGGTCTCCCCTCAGTCTCCTCCAGCCTAAACAGATGAAGTGACCTTAGCCACTCCTCACAAGGCTGCCCCTCGAGGCCCTTCACCATCCTCATAGTCTGATTTTATCAGCAGTTGGCTCTTTCTTGAAAGATTTCAAAAGAAATTATCAAAATAAGCCAGAAGATCAGGACACATTAACTTGGTAAAGATTGATTTAGATTTTCTGTGACAGTGATTTTTTATGATACCTATTTTTTAAATAAACAACATAAAATAATTCAGACACCATGCTCCCCAGTACAACCCAGTATCCACTTGTCTTATAATTATCACCCAGGAACAAGGGATGCCCCAGCCCATCCATTTGTACTGTGCATTCTAACACTGGTATTAGCTTCCACAAAGAAATGGATTTGAGATCCAGTGTGTTAACAATGACTTCACACAGCACAGCCTCAAAAGAACTATTTGTATGTATGGAACCTCCTGTAGCTTTATTCCAGCACAAACTATTCAGTGACAAATCCTATAAACAAACAGAAGTAGCCAACTGTTTCACTTTCTAATCTGCATGAAATGCAAGCTCAAGTAGGAAAAGTTAGAACTCAACAGCACAAGATTAAGAGAAAAGAAAAAAGTTAATCTAAGGGCCCTGGTTGTTACAACAACAGCAAAACCATTCTGACAGCTTCAGGCACAAAAGTAATTAAAACAAGCCAAATTGTGTGAATAGCTGTTTTGTATGAATAGCTGTTTTTGTTCCACCCTAATGGAATGGCTTGACCTAACAAAGGAATCACTTATTTGCATTGCCAGCCCAGATTTTTTTAGCTTTTTCTGGTGGGATGCAGAAGAAAATTGACAACATGTAAATTAAAACACTTCACAGTGCATTTTATGAAATGGCTGGTCTTGGCCTGATTAAAATTTACTCTATTCAAGATACACTTAAAAACCACAAAACAAAGGCACAATTCAGAGAGAAAGAGGCCAGAACCATCTAAGTAAGACAGCAGCATTAGGAGCATCAATGTTCAATTGTTATTGTAGAAGCACCTGTTCTCCTCCAAGGAAAATATCTGAGTGTATTTGAAAACTGATGGCCACACACTCTTCCTCAGTTTCAATACAGTTGCTTGTTGTATGAGGTGTGGGTTGAATGCACTTCACGCTGCTGAGCAGTTTTTTTGACAGCTAAACATCAATTCTGTGATTTAGGGCAAGATAAGCAACAGGACAGTTGCACCATAATTGAAATTTTGGAGGAGATTCCCATCTCTCTTGTATCATTCAGTCACTCACAGGGCATTTGCACAACGAAGTCTAAAATCCACAGTCATTCAATGATTATAACATTTTAAATACTTTGTAAACAGAGAGCAGCAGAAAAATCCCAAGTCAGAGAATTCAGAGGCCAGACATGCAACATGTAGAGTGAGGAAGACCGAATATTCCAACACACAGTTAAACCCTTTCCTGAATTACAGTCTTCATACATAAGACCCAGCAGTTTTGTAACACACCTTCACTTTGTACTTTCAGGGATCAGTTTAAAAGCATTTGGACTCTATGTTTTGGTAGAGATATTAGGAAGCTTAGCTCAGTGCTCCACTTCTTAACAAGCTCCCCTTGTAGGACCCTGTGCAAAGAAGCTCAGACTACCCATGAAGGGGAAACACTTGCCTACCCATCATATTTATCCCCAACATGCTGCTTAATGTTACAATTGTGTCATAAGCAAAATAAAACCAACTTCAGTCAGCGTGAAAGAAGCTCTTCTACATTTCCTGTTCCCTGAGAATTGCAGAAACATTAACATTCAGGATAATATTGCTTAGATGCAGAAGCTCTAATCATAAGGATGCTTTGAGAACAAAGCAGCCAGTGTTACAGGAAGGAAAATGAAGCAGATAAATAGATACTTCCTATAAGAAAAAGTTATTTCTGGATTGACATACCAAGACCTGACCCAGGATCAATTGGGAAAAAACAACAACATCACACAAAACCCTTCAAAGACTGACTCACATTCTCACTTTGACTCTCAATTTTGCTGGTCTGGTAGCATTACAGTGGGAGGTGATAGGTGATTGGCTACCATGAGCACAAGTTAAATATTTTCAGAAGAAAAAACAAATGTCATGCTGCAAGAAGAAAGACCACAAAGTGGTGAAATACAGTTCAAATAAGAAATGTGCAGGTAAATTATATCATGTACTACTGATAGCTTAAAATACTATTTTGTGCAAAAATTAGCAGTACCCAAATTGCTTATTTGAAAATTAAGATGAATATCTTATCTGAAACATTTGGGTTACTGTACTTTTAAATTATTCACATTACATTCCCTAATACACATCGAGTTTTGTCCATGTGGTAACAGACATTTGGAATAAGCACCTAAACCCAGCATCACTGTTGAACTGCAGTGTGGTTAGTCAGTATTCCTGCTGCTGTCATGTCTTCTCCTGTCATGATAAATGGCACTCAAAATACAAAGATACCACTTACTTGGTTCCAACTTCTTCAGATCCTCAAGCTTAAACTCATCCTGCGACTGGTTGGACTAGAACAGTACAAAGAAAGAGTCAGATCTTCAGATGTACCTTCCTCATCTCAGAATAAGCATGCAAGGTGCTTCCTTTGTTCAAGCACACCAAGTTACTACAAAGCTACATCCCCCCAAAAAATCTCCCCAACAAAAGGCAGGTTTACAGGTGAGGCAGAGACTATGTTACTTCTCACTTATTAAGAACAAACTTATCCAATATTCCAAGCTCTAATGACAAATAAATATTTTTAAATCAACTAGTTGCAAATTCTTCCTTACTGCACACAGGAACATTCACATTTCAAGACACGTGTCCAACATTGTGACACTGGCAGAAATTACAGTACACAGGATGAGCTTGACAAAACTCAGTCAAGAACTCACTGAAAATAGAAGAGGAATTCCCAACTTTCTTTTCTCCAGCTCTGATGATGCTTTCCTCCTCTGTCTGTGGCATACATGTACAGGTTTCAGTAAGCCTATTTGATTTACTAACTCAACAGAGAAGTTCTTAATTTTTTATTCTGAGGTAGCTCACCAACAGTTTGGTAAGGTTAGTTTATTCTGAGACAAGTGGCAGAGCTGGCATAAAAAGAAATGGAAAAAAGAGGATTGACACTGGACATTCTCTTCGGAGTGGATGGTCAGGTCTTACCTATTATGTCATTGCACCCTTGGCATCCCTTAAGATTGCCCATTGTTTTCAACATTTAAGGTCTAATGAGATTATTTTCTTGATTTTGTCCAAGAGTGAATAGGGACCTTCTGTCAAGACTGTGTAAGGAAACTAAAGCAGCTATACCCTTAGTGTTAGGAGAGTGGGAAAAGGTGAGCACACTCACTAACTGCTTTAACCTCTCCAAACTTTAACTGCATAACCTCTTCAAAGTGAAGTGGGCAAGAAGTTCTTGTACCCTCTCAAAAGGTTATAAAATCCTTGACTTACTGCTGGGGAATCAACAGCAAGGAAGGCTGTTCTTGCATAACATCATCTCTCCAGCTTGGCAGGTTATGACATGGCTGCAGCTTCTGCTGCTGCTCCCAGATGTGACCTGACCCACAAAGCTGTTCCATAGTGGAACATGCAGGCTCTCCTCAAAGTCACAGTGACTCCAAGGAAATGCAACACTCTTCAAACACCACAGGTTAGATCAAAATAGAATGACAGGCAGAGGTAACAAAGTAATTCTTCAAATTCTACACAGCCTCAAGACTGGTCAGCCCTCACCTCATGAGTCCAGCATGCTGTATCCCAGCCTTTCAGACAATTGAAGGCAGCACTTTGTCCAGCAACATGAAGTACTTGGTAGTGCTGCTGGGAGTAACTTGATACAAAATTTCCCTGTCATCACTCTTTCTTGGCAAAGAGGTAATCCACTAACCCAGGCTTTGATTTATTCCTTCCCCATCCATGGTCTTTTGGAAATTTCTCTCACTTGTTTTTTGTTTTGGGGATAAGCATGTGCTGAGAAAAAACAATATCCACTCCCATGACATCTACTTCCAGTCCAGAAAAAAAGTCCAAATTGTAGTTTACCAATTATTGTTTTCCCACATTTTCCTAGAGCACTGCCAGTTTTTATGACTGCTAAAGAGTAATTTTTATTCTACACACACATTTTTCTTTGTGGTCTATTATGATTTGTGAAGCAGCTGAATAAGTCTAAGGGTCATTCTAGTGATTTTTTTAACCTTACACACAGGTTAGGAAGAGAAACAAAACAGTCCTGAAGGATGAAAATGAGGCAAAGAACCAAAGACACAAAATGTGGAGCTAAATTCCTGTACAAGCACTAAAAAATACTCATATAAGCACTTGTGGTCTTTCTCAAGGCAGTCACCTGGGCCATAATGACAACAGCCTGGAAATTCCAAGTGTTCATTCCTTTTTCAGAAGTTTGGGTATTTCTGAAGACAGTAAATGAGTTCTAAAAAGCTCTACAGTTACCTGCAGATAAAGTATGAAATTAATAGGAAAAAGAGCTATACCTGTAAAGCTGCACTCCTCAGTTCCAAGCATGTTGCAATTTTAGCTATGGTTTTCTGAAAGGGAAAAAAAAATTTAGTACTGAAACTGTATTTGTCCAGATTGACACTTTTAAAGAATGTAAACACAATCAGTTGCTTTTGGGTTTTTTTTTGCACAGATTTCAGGTCTATTGTTCAGTATCAGACCATTGAGCATCAAAAGCTTTTTTTATAGACAAGCAGGATTTGCTGAAAGCACAATCGATGAAAGACATCTGCCACTTAACTTCCCTCCCACAGCCCAACAACACAGATGGGGGTCATTCACTCCACAGAAACTGTAATAATGCCTACCACTGTTTATAAACTGTTTATAAACTCAACTGCTCTCACGTGATAGGGGACTGAAAAAAAAAAAAATCCAAGCCAAGAAGTGTATTACTTCCTGAGAACCTGAGTGGGTTGTGCTGATTTGCCCTTTTAGGAGCCAGGCCTACAGCTCCTCTACCAGGCTCCCAACTTCAGCAGATGAAGTCCACCCACATCAGATATTACAGCAGCCCAGTATCTCAGCCCTAAAAAAAACCACAGCCCACTCCTGTGGGTTTCGGTGGGAGAGGAAGTCTAAAGGTGGAATATTTTTTTAACTATTTTTGTGATTTTAAGAGATTTAAACTCTGAGTGAACAATGGAATATATGCCTGAATTCAAACTTGTAAGCAATCTAAAATATCTGTGAGCACAACTTTGAGGTAATTAACTGTAGAAGAGAGGGAAGGGCTTCAGAATAGCCCCCTGCAAGCAGTCTTCCTTTGAAGACAATTTTAAGCTTTTATGTCTCACAAAGTAAGACTTTCCAGCAAGTCACATTTGTTTCTGTTACTACCAGCTGAAAGGGGAAGTTAAGACTTCCATTAGTGACATCAAGAGGAAACAACTGCCCAGTGTATTTTTCCTGATCATCACAAGTTTGTTCATTGACTAAAACCTTTTTGTGAAGAAAAACTCACACGATGTGCAGAAATTAGTGCCAGATATAAACTCAAAATACTCTGTGGAACATTTATAGGGCAAGAAAACCAGCAACAATGAAGCTAAAAAGAAAAGAGGTTTACTTTCAAATTTAATTTCCCCCCAGAAGGAAGACTAAAGTGAAATACACACCTGTAACTCATTCTCTTTTTTTAAATCAGGCACTATAAAAACAGTTTCTCCACAAGGTGGATGCAAGGGGAGGAAAAGATTTCCAAGAGCACAACTCAAGCATCAAAGATCTTCAAGAGTATGGGCACAGGGCAAGCTATGCCATGTCAGTCAAATCCAAAAGGAGGGTTATATTTTTTGGACTCCAAGAGGTTGGTAACAGCAGGTAAAAATTGCATGCTTTCAAACGTGTCTCCCCCATCACCTGTCATGGCTCTCCTGCAAAGCGGTGTCACAAATCCTTCTCAATCTGCTCCTAGGTCCCCAGTAATTACAACAAACTAAGTGACTGCAGTTTCAGTTCACCTTAGGCCACACATAAAGTTGAAAGAGTTCAGGATCTGAATCATAAGTAGGTCATACATCAATACTTCAAGGGCAGACCCAATAGCTGGAGTGTGCAAAAGCCTCAGATATCTGATTTTCATCTGCCACCACAGGCTCATCAAAGTTCTTGAAGCCATTACTTGCCAGTTGGCATCTCCCCATAACATTGCTACAACATGGCACTAGGCCAGACTTTACATCTTCATAATTTTTATTACTGTCCATTGTATGGCAACCTTTCAAAAATTTTAGCTCTTCTGAGCACCTTCCCAGAAAGCAGAGAGTGATGCCTATTAACACAGGACACATTGTTCAGTCAACAAACTCCCTCCGCCCCAAAATAAATTCTGCTATACAACAGAGACCCATGACTGGATCTCCAGCACAGCTTGAAAAAATACAGGTATTTGGAAATAGAAAAGAGCACATAGAGTCCTGAGTTCACTTTGAGACTTTCAGACCCACACTGCAAATGTGGGTGTTGTGGATTTGTTTACATGCACTGCCAGGCTGGGTGGGAGGACACCAAGTAGTACTGCAGAAGCAGATTCTCAGTGCCTAGAATGAGAGCACACTACAGCCATCTAATCAACTGCAGTATAACAAAAGGAATTCCTTTTTCTGTTTGTGAACATCTGGGAAAATATATTTGCAAAGGTAGATTCTTAAAAAAGAAGGTGTGAAATGGGTAAAAGAAAGGAGTCCGAAGGTTCCCTAGGGAAGGGAGGGGAATCTCTGAGGTTTGACTCCAGCTCCAGCATTTGCAAAAGTCCAGCTGTTCCAATGGTTTCGGTGTTGACTGCTGAGAAAAGAGCATCAAAACTCCACCGCTTGCACAATAGAAAGAGGGATATGAGTTTGCAGGGTACCAGCACATAGCACACTGTCTCCACACCCCACCACAGAACTAGAATACGTAAACAGATTTTCACCTGGCTCTGCCCCTCCTGGTCTCTTGTTAAGCCCACACCATAAATGAAGTCGCAGAAGCACTGCTCAGCCCCTATCTCTTTTGTCAATTCACTAGTAAATTCAACAACTCCACTATTCCCTATCCTGCAGATTCCTAACTGTGTGTTCTGAAAACTGCCTGAACTAGGAGCCCCCTCACAGAACAAAGAGCAATACAAAATGTGTGTCCTGGGGGCTGAAGAGCAATAATGGCTCTAGAAACAGATTAAGAGAGTTTGGGAGTCTTAAAATAGTAAAGAATAGGTTTTATATGGAATCTATTGAAATATGGCAAGCTCCCAGCAGGCATTATTCATAACTATTTTTTAAGGGACCACACCCAACCCAAAAGTTAAAAATGCAGCTAAACACTGCTATCATTTTCAGCTGCAACTATCCCATGCAAAGGCTCCTTTTTGAAGCTGGGAAAACATTCTGCATCTCATTAGAAAGGCTGAAGATATAATTAACTTAGCTAGTTTAAAATAGTTTAGATTCAGTTTTATGTAAACTCATGATTAGAATGGGGAAAAGTCAGTTCATCTTGTAGTCAAGGTTTCTTCAGAGGAGTTGTGTGAGTAATGACTGTGCTAACTGTAATGCAGGCAAAGATGTTTGCACAAACACAGAGCCAGAGCAGAGCTTGGCTTTAACCAGAGTTTAGGCTGTTATAAGACCAGTAGTTTAATGAATCATGGTAAGACTGTTCAACAGTGCTCATATTTCAGCAAGTTATCATTGCTTCAAAAGCAGGATTTTCTAACACTGATGAGAACTCAGCCTAGCACAAAAACAGTTACACAAGAAGCAACAACTGTGGTTGGAAGAGGGCTTTAAAGGTCACATTTATTGCAGAGAACTGGGTGAGAGTAACTGTAGCTGGAGGCAAGCTGACAGACACAGCCAAACAAACTGGAACAATTCCTATCACAAAACACAGTGGCTGATCATGAATGAAGATGGGAGTTTTAGAGACTGGAAGTAAAACAATGAACAGCAGTATTCAAAATGTTAAGACTGATGTAAATTCACCAGTAGCTGTATCTCTTAGTATTCCACACATGCTGACTCTAGGTGATAAAACTGTTGCACAGCCTCTTTATAGCTGTTGAAGGGAGACTAAACACAATGATTTGCTGTTTACAGGATCTGCAGAGAAATTCTTCAATAAAATTCACAATCACTAATGAAGAGTCCAGCACTGTCAATTACCCAAATCAAGACAGAGAACAAAATCCAGAATGATTTCCAGCAATAGTTATAAAATGACAACCCATCACAATTTGTAAATATAGGAGTGAACAATAAAATCTGTAGTCTGCTCTATCAAGGCAAGTAGCATACAGTGTTTCAAAACTGATTCTTCAGGAACAAAAATGAGAGATACGACTATTTAAAAGACTGAATTCTTACCATAAGCAATACATGTATTGCAAGATAAATGATAACTGGCTCACAGTATGACCAGGAAACAAACTGGTGGTATTTGTCAAGTGTTCTTAGATTAACAGATTGTATGATTACATTAACTAGTAACACACCATCAATTTTTGTGCAGTCATATCTGCACTGTAACACCACCTGTGATGCATGAAATAACCCCAAATGTGGTAGAAGTTCATACAGGCAGATAGGGATAAGGATTTGAACTTAGTCTTGTCCTTTCCCTGCAGCTGTAAAGAAAGTAGCATCTCCTTGCTACAGAGGAATCACTGCTGAAATCCACCTTCCCCCCACAGGGTAGGTCCAGTAAGAAACAACAGCCTCACAAGAATTCTCAGCAGTATGTATGGTCCTTTGGAAAACACCTGACTGAAAATCTACAAAAAAACTGCAGTAAGGGTAGATTAAGCAAGTGTAAATCATAATTGGCTTCATAGCCTTTAAATCTACAAAATTCTGCACGTAACCTTGGCCAGTGACATCAGATAAGCAAACCCTGAAGGTTACAGATGCTTCCATATAAAAAAAAAAAAAAAAAAAAAAAAAAAGGAAAAAAAAAGTGACTAAGTGACTCATGTAACATACAGAGCCTCAGAAAGTCAAGATATTAGGGAAAGAGATTTTTGGGAACCAGGAATAAAGAGCATGCTGGTGGGTGCACTGTCAGGAGAACAGCTGAGCAAGTTACTGATTTGTAGCTGATTTTTAGAAGGGCAGTGGGAAAGAAGATACATTTCTATTTAATCAAACTGTTTGTAAACCCAGCAAACACCAAGCCCTCCAGCCACATGCCATGTGAATGATATAGTGATGATAATAATTAGTCATAATCACTAGATGATATACTGGCTGAGCTTCTGCAGAAATAGAGAAGACAAGCACAGCAAGGAGCTTTACATCAAAGATTTTGCTGTGCAGAGTTTTAAGTGCTTTTTCTAAGCAACAGCAAGACTCTATTCACATTTTTTTTTTGTGACTAGCATTCCTCATGGAAGAGGAGATAAAGTGTTCTTTCAACCAAATGTTGGGGAAATGCTTTGTGCATGTGGCTAATGAAACAAGCACTGCTATTTGATAAACAGACTCAAAGATTCAGTGCACCAGCCATGTAATGATCTGCAAAAACCAGCAAGTGATAAAAATGCTATCCGCTTTTATAAATTAAATCAGCTTTAGAAATGGGTATCACTCTGCTAGGATGTAAAACCACCACCCATTACTTTTTTTCTTTTCAGAAGACTGTTGCCTTAAGACATGACAGCACTTGTGCATGAAACATCTGAGGTCAGTTATCTCCACTTCCTGAGCCCCTCAGGCCTTCCCTCATGGCTGATCTCATTCACTTCCACAATCTGGTCCAAGGTCCTTTTCATAAGACTCAGGGAACATCTGGAGGCAAAGCCCTGTGTTGTTCTGGTTCCCATACTCACAGGAGATGATGTCTCCAGAAGTGAGATTAACAGCTTTGCCTTCATGAAGTAACTACATTTTCAAAAGTCTCCACAGAGGAGAAACATGCAGTAAAGATGACTCCAGCAGAGAATGATGGAGAAAGCTACCAGCAAGGGAGGGAGAGCAGAAGAATTCAAGGAATAAACAGCTGTCCAACATTAACAAGGCTCTCATGGCTTACAAATTAGGAAAAGCGGACCAAATTCTTCTCCAAAATTATGGCCCTGTTTAAGGCAATCATGAGCATTATCATCTTTACAGAAGGTAAGTAGAACATGGAAGACCAGGTCTTTACTTTTCATATTGGTACACATAGAGAAAACAGCTACAAACCTCTCTCAGTCTATGTAAAGGTGTATTTCTTTGAGTTTCTTCACACACATGAAGTTTATCTCAAATTTCTGTAGCCAGCACCTGTTTTCAGGACTTACATTCTCAAGCACAGCTCCCATTGCTGTTGAATCCTATTACTATTGGTGAGACTCTGAGCTAGCAAATGTCAATTTTCAGGTAACACCATTGCTCAAACAAGTGATTCTATGACATGGAAATCTGGAAATACATGTCTCTAGTTTTTTATTCCTAAGAAAAATATGTCTTTATAGAAGACAAGGAAATTTAATAGGCCCTCATATCTCAAAAGATTTTATTTTGCAGTAAATGCTTGAGTACATGAGTCCACTTAAATCCCATCACAGAGCTGCAGTAGTATGTTGCTGAGACAAGAAACAACCTTTTCAACTGAGGGGAGAGAGGGAGGAATAATTTCAATATTTTGAAAGATTATAAACAAATAACATTCTAAGAGGCTGCTAGGGAGTATTCTGCCAGGACCTTTCCCTGTCAGGTGTTACATGTTAAGCTTTCATCCCCCTCACACACCCTCAATGTCTGTAGTTCAAGATGTTTTGTATTCAGAACTCAAAACATAAATTGTGCTAATGTTGAATAAGCAAGTTAGCAAGTTATCAAACATTGCTCCAAAAAAAAAAAAAAAAAAAAGAAAAGAAACACCCAGGTTATGAAAGACACTGGCCTGCATGCCTGACATTCAATAGCACAGCAGAGCATCCCTCACATTTAACGACAACAACCATTTTAGCTACGCTGGGCTCTGTTGCTGTTTGTGTATATTGAGGGAGGAAAAAAGGTCTCATAAGACTCTGACCTGCAAGATAAAAAAACATAACACACATCAACATCTATGAGTCAAGCTCCTTGTCTGAGCAAACAGCAGTACTCACCTTTTGATCTTCTGTGAATTCCGAGTTGTTGTGCTGAGATTGCGCCTCTTTCTGGAGGTGCCTGGCTAATCTGGATGGGGGAAAAGAAAACTGTAAAGTGGGAACACAACACAAACACACACACCCCAGCTCCAGAAAATGTGTCAGCCAAAAGGTTCACAGACTGCTGCTCCAAAGAGGTTTGGGTTGGTTTTGCTGTTGTGTTTTTGCTTTGTTTTTGTCTTTTGAAACAAAATTTTCTATAGCCATGGTAGTTCACACTTAAGAAAAAACCCCAGAAGGTGGACAAAGCGTGCAACTACATCAGGTAGGAAAGACCAATGCCTCACAAAGGGAGAACAGGTAAGAGGGTCCTTATAGCCAACAGCCCCTTTTACAAGCAATGACCTTCTTCCTCTCACAATCCCCTTCTTTCATAATAACAAACCACAGCCCTTGTGAAGACCCACTGTGGTGCAATCCCACGCGCATTTCCCAGGGAGAGGCTGAGGCAAGCGAGATGCCAGGGAGCTCGGGTGGTGGCAGCACCCTAAGCCATGGCACACACTCTCCCAGCACTGGAAGCCAGGTACAGGCGGCTTGGCCCAGGCTGCCGGGTGGATCCGCTCACATTTGTGTCTGTCAGCATCACAGTCGGAGCACAAACCCCACCCCTTGTCTTCACCAAGGCAGTAGCAGCAGGAGGTTTGGAAAGTAACAGTAAGCAAACAGCTCGAGAAAGCGAAAGGAAGCTGGAGGGAAGCTATGGGAAGAGTTACAGTTTCCATCCCGGGAGGAAGGAGAACAGTGAACAAGCAAAACCTCTGGGCAATTGTTGCCATTCCCTGTAAATAATTTTTTACAAGCAGAGGCAGAGGGAGGACAGGGGTTGAGGGGAAACCCAGGGACATCACAATAGGCTTCCTCCTGGAACCTCACAAGTTTGCACTGTAAAAGGGATTCTGCTTCTCTCCACCACTGCTGTGGGCATTGGCCTAGCTTTAGGAGAGGTTTATAAAATAGATACACCAAGATACATCCAGCAGAACAGACTGTTGTCAAAGCCTGTGGCAGGAACAAAAATCAGAATTCAATTTCTTTGCTTTTCCTCAAAATAAGCTCTCAAAAAATGTCCATACTGATTGAGGCCACTTAACTCTTAACTCAGCTTTTAAATCTTACCAGGAAAAACACAACCAAACAGGATGAGGTAACTGCACAGCTTGGTGGTATTGTCCCATTTCAAAAATGTTGAAAGACTGGGGCTGAGAAAAGACAAAAAGCATAAACATACTTGAACCCAAAAGTACACTCCTTGCCTACTGCCCTGCCCTATGATACACAGGACACAGAGAAAGGGCATTTTAAAGTAATGATTTAAGAAAACACATCACCATAGCAGCAATATGCCACCCACAACAGGCAGCATCACAGCATTAACATGTCTGCAAGCATCACTAGCATAACCCTCTATCCATTTGTCTCTAATACAAAAAAATCCACCCTAATCCAAATAAATGCATCTGGCATTCCCCTTGAAGCTCGTTCAAAGTTGGATGAGACCAAGTTCCATGATGGGGACATTGAACAGGGAAGCCACTGCTGACAGCTCAAAGGGTTCCTGCATGAATAATCACCCGAATGACTGAGGGCCAATCTTTGTACCAAGCTTCTTGTACTTCTAGGGGTAACATGAAGACCTGAGCAGATGGACACAGGAGGTACATAATTGTGCTTTACATCAGCAGCCATCAGGACTTAGATTTTTCCCAAATCCAAGGTTTCTCAGCACCAGCAAGCTCAGTGTAAACAGCTTCTCTCCAGGATGCTTGTGTGGATCAGCACAGACTGTGTTGGTAGTTCACAGAACCTGGACATGAGCAGCACCACACCTGTTCATCCCATCTCATGGTGCCTTTGAGAAGGCAACACCATAAACCCATCCTGCAAAGTCTCTCCACAACTACAGCTCTGTATCTTGCCCTGTGCTGCTTGTTTGCAACTTCTATCCTACAGCTTGATACTGTTATTAATTTACCTGCTAAAGATACAGGATAAAGAAGATATACACACAGAAAAGGTTTTGTTCCTCCCTAGGAAATACCTCCCTGTAATCCCTTATCTTCTCTCTCCTTTCTACTCACTTCTCAGACCACAGAGTTCATCTACTGACAAATATTTGGTAGAAACTCACTGATAAGAGCAACTTCAACCCAAGAGAAGCTTCCTTAGAAAGACACCACACTGCTCCCAGGTCAGAATAGAGCCAGGGTCTCTATGGAGATCATCTGAGGTCTCATCCAACACAGCAACAGTGAGGAAGGCAACAGAAGTTGCACTTCAATTCTCAAACTGGACTGTCTGCAAATGTTTAGTGACTTCACTTCTCAATGAAGAGAGCTCAGAAGGAGAGCCCAAAGACTTCATTCCTAAGAAACATCATTATATGAAACTCACTGCTCAGACTGCTTAGACAATTTAAAGCATTAGGATTCTACTGAACTCCTTGTAGACATCCACATAAGGGCAGCTAGTAAAAATATCTTGTTTTACTTCCTGATGATTCTTTTTTTTATGCCAAGATAGAGATCTGGAAGAAAACTTCTTTTTATCTCTCTGCCGAGGTTTGTAGAGTAACAGCTTGCCCTTCTCTAAAGGCCATCAGCAAACTGCATATCACTGAACTTGCATCATCCTTCCTGGTGAGTGAATGAAATGATGAGATTACAGCTTCTCTTGACCACCCGGTACATGGCCAGCAGACCAGTTACTCTGACGGACAACTGAACTGGCAATTGGTGTGGTTAGAACCCAACTTGACCAGTCCTGAACAGTGCTAAAAGATCCCTCAGGGGGCATCTCTTCAGCTGACTTTCTCTTGGTGAACAAGTGCCAACCCTCTTACCAACTTCCAGAAAGTTCACCATGAAAAGCCCGGCCTGAAATACTCCAACCATGAAGAAATAACTTCCATTGTCATGGCGAAATGGAATAGTAGGGAAGAACATCTGACTAAAGGTACCAGGTGTGTTTCCAAGGAGCCCATCATCAGTGCCCTGTAGCTGATACTCCTCTGCTGCCATAGGATTAATGGATGGTGAGGTGTCACCCTGTGCCAGCAAACCTGACTGGGGCTGCCACTCTCCCACCCTGGTACCACCAGGGACACAACACACAAGCATGTGATGGACACCTTTGCATTCTGATGGGTTGGCAAGGAGGTGTTTTGGTTAAGGCTGATACTTAGACAGTCCATTCACCAGGTTGCTCCGTTGCCACAAGCGTGGTGCCAGGGCAACAGAGTGATGGGATGGGGGCATCCCGGTCCAGTGGTGCCTCGGGGGCTCCACCAACCAACCGGCAGCCCACGCTCTCACAACCTGGTTTGGGGTGGAAGGGACATTAAAGATCACCTTGTTCCATCCACTGCCATGGGCTGGGACACACCTTCCACCAAACCAGTTTGCTCCAAGCTCCTCGCCGGCCACTGCCGCCCTCCCAAGAGAGCAGGACGGCCGGCTCCCGCCTCGCCCCTCAGCCGGACACCCCCCGAGGGGACTCCTCGGACCCTTGCCCCACGCCTTGGGGAAGGGCCGGAGCCGCCGGCGGGGCCCCAGGGGTGAGGGGGCCGCGGCCTGGGCCCGGCGGGGCCCCCCTGCCCTGCCCTGCCCCGCCCCAGCCGGGGCCGCTCCCTCACACCGGCGCCTCGCCCGGGACTCCGGGGCCGTGCCCGGCCCGCACTCACATCTGGTACTCGTCGATCGCCTCCACCAGCTGCCCCCAGGAGTCGAAGTCGGTACCCTTCCTGAAGCTGGCGCCCCAGCGCTGCAGGAGGCTGCGGGCCGCCTCCGACATAGCCCCAGCGCTAGGGCACCATGCTCACCCCGCGCCGGGGCGCCCACTGCGCCGGACAGCCGCTCCCGCCAGCCCCGCGCCGCCGGCGCCTCCCGCCCGGCACAGCCCGGCCCGACCCCGGGACACCCGAGCGCGGCGGCGCCTCCCGCCCGCACCGCCCAGCCAGGGAGGCGGTGCCGACCGCGCCCGCCCGCGCCATTGCTACCGAGGCGAGAGCGCCACTTCCGCCCCGGTACCTGTCATGGCGCCGGTCACGTGCGCATGGGCGGGGCCCGGGAGGAGCCGCTCCGCTCCTCCCTCCGCTCCTCCCTCCGCTCCTCCCTCCGCTCCTCCCTCCGCTCCTCCGTCCGCTCCTCCCTCCGCTCCTCCCTCCGCTCCCGGTCGTGCCGCCGCCGCAGGCCCGCCCCCAGGTAAGCCACGGCGCCCCCCTGCAGCACCGCAGGCGGCTCTCGCCCCTCCGGGAGGGCAGGTGCCGCTGCTGGTTTGCTGGCGTCCCCGCTCCCGCCGGTGTTGGTGGCGTCTGGCGGTCCTTCTCACGGGAGGACTGTGGGCCCCGGTCGTGCCAGCGGCCGCTGTCCCGGGGGGACGCCCGACACCCGCGGGGCTGTTGTTGGCGGCGGCGGCCCGGGGACTCCGGTGGGGAGGAGGGCGAGCGGTGGGGTCGATGCGATCGGCCGCGATGGGAAGGTGCCATCGGCTCTCGGCTGGCGCTGCCTGCGGCGGCGGGCGCGTGACGCACCGCCGGGAGCGGCGGGGCCGGGCCGGGGTCCTGCGGCCTCGGGATCCTCTGAGGGACCGTCCCGGGCTGGGCCGTGACACCGCGGGGACAGCAGCGCTGCGCGGGTGGGTGGGCACGGCGCGACGGCCGCTGGCCTGACGGACAGACCCCGGGAGGTGCCGGCACGGTAAGCACGGCGCGATAAGTGCCGACGCGATGAACGAGCCCCCTGCTCGGTCAGGAGGGTCTGGGCAGTGTCGGGGAATCAGTGCTGGCTGACCTTCTTGTGTCTGTTTTACTTTTGTTTGTTTGTTTGTTTGTTTGAGCAAAACTGCAGAATGTGTTTCTAGGGATGAACTGAAGGGATTCCAAAAGGACCAGGGATGATGGAGGTCCTGGCGGGTCTCCGGTCCCGCGTCCTGCTCACAGCAGGGACAGCTCCGAGGTCACTCCAGGGCCTCGCGGCTTTGTCCCGTGGGGTCTGGAAAGCCTTTGAAGATGGAGAGCACACAGCTTGCCTCTCAGTTTCTCTGTCCTCATGGTGACCTTTTGTCTAGTAGGGCCCTCCCATGTACAGGATGTGCCCATTATGTTCTATCACCCCACACTGCCGTTGTAAAACTCACTGCAATGCTTGTGTTATATTTGGCTGCTGAAATTGAAGTGAAAGAAAAGAGACAGTTGGGTTTATCTCTGCTCTCTCAGTCTTCCAGGTCTGATACACGTGTGTAAATAGATCCATGTTTTCAGTCAGGGTTTGTGGTTGCAGCTTCGTTTATACCAAAGGCTCCCAAATACAAGTTATTCACAGATGGACCAGACACAGTATAATGATTTCAGTGAATTGAGATTTAGCCTGGAAAAGAGGAAGGAGGCTCAGGGGTGACCTTATCACTCCTTACAACTCCCTGAAAGATGGTTGTGGCAAGTTGGGGATCAGCCTCTTCTTCCAGGTATCAAGTGACAGGATGAGAGGAAGTGGCCTCAGGCTGTGCCAGGGGAGGTTCAGGTTTTGCATTAGGAAGAATTTCTTCACAGAAGGGGTTGTTAAACATTGGAATGAGCTGCCCAGGGAGGTGGTGGAGTCACCCACCTCCATCCCTGGAGGTGTTTAAGGAAAGGCTGGACATGTCACTCAGTGCCATGGTTAGTTGACATGGTAGTGTTCTCACAGAGGTTGGGCTCAGTAATCTCAGGGTCTTTTCCAACCCAATTGATTCTATAATTCTGAGCTATTTCTCAAGTAATTTACAGATATGTTCAGCCTTATGCACGAGGTAACAAATGTGGAGGTTTTTTTCCTAGCAATGTGTATGCTCACATAGAGCAAAGTAGGTGGTAGCTTTTTGCCTAACTTAAAATAGTTGCCTCAGAAAGCATTTATATTTCAAGAGAGTGCAATTCTCACACGAAGCACATGGATGATGAGCACAAGGCATATGGAAGCTTGGCATTTCAAATGGGAAAAAAATTAATTTCAAATTAATTTCCTGCCTACTTGTTTACATTTGGAATATCTTTTTGTGAGCAGAGGAGCAGGACATGTGCAGCACCTCAGTTGTACCTGTTCCTGCAGCTGTTCTTTCCTTTCCACTCCGTAGGTTTGGCATAAACAGCATTACAGGAAGAAAATGACCCACTGGTTCCATCGCAACCCTCTGAAGGCTACAGCTCCTGTTTCATTTAATTATTATGGGGTAGCCACCACTCCACCTGCAACAAAGGTTTGCAAGTAAGTGTACTTGGGACTGGCTTTACTCTGCCTCTTACAGTTTGGGGGACATCCTTAAATGTAATGGTTGCTCTTCAGTTTTTGAGCGGAAGATTACTAGAGATGTGTAGGCAGGGAGGCAGTAAGACACTGCTAGCACTGAACACTTGCTTACAGAGAATGAATTCTCCAGTTTTCTTGTCTCTGAGTGCACAGCAAGGCCAATTACAACAATGCAGAGGCAAAAGACTAAACACTTCATTGTCTTTCTGATGACTGTGCATTCCTCTGCAAAAGATTGCTTAATTTCCATAAGTGGATAGGGCCTGACTGTTCTGTTGTGGATAGGAATATAATGAAAAGGGATCTCAGCCTATTTTGCAGATCTGTTCTTATCTCTTCATCTCATCATCCCATTCTAATGTTGAAGAATGTTCCTGCTTGTTACTTCCCTTTCCTCTCTGTGCACCCAACCTCTTGGTAGGTAAAGGCACAGTTATTTTAGTTAGTGCTAGAACATTAGATTGAGTACTGATTATCCACTGCTGTGTGTCCAGTCATATGTATCCAGAGGAGAAAGGAGGATTTTTCTGTATTAGTACATTTTAAAATAAGATTTCGTATGTTTTTCTTTTCTTTTGTTTTTTCTCCTCTCATTTAGTGACTTGCGGTTATCTAGAACACGGCTGTTGGAGCTGTTTACAGACTCGAGTTGTAATCCAGAAATGTTGAAGAATGCAGCTGACTTGTACTTCTCACTCCTGCAAGGTAGGGAGATTTATTAGCAGTACTAATAATTAATCAAGAGAAGTATCAGTTCAATTTTAATGGCACTTCTCAGAATTGTTAATTGTGCTGATCTCCTGTAAAGAAGCTTTGCACTTCTCAGGAAGGAGAGTATCTTCATGGGTTCTGTGCTTGATACCAGTGCTAGCTGCTCACCAGGCCTCTTCTCTAAGTTTCAGTGTCCTTTGTGACCCTGCCAGTACTAAGTGCTGGCAGCCCTGCCCTCCTGCCTTTAACCTCATTCTGCTTCCTGTTGGAGGAGAAAACATGTGTCTGTCTTTTAGGTGGTGGTGAGTTGATCCCTAAGTACAAATTGAGTCTATTAATTAGTTGATATCATTTACTATTCAGTGTAAACTGCTGGCTTGTCTAATACTAAACCATAAACTTGTTGCAAGTTGTCCTTCTACTGCTGCTTGTCTTAGGTGTGTGTATATGTAGGTGCTCATTAGCATGGTATCTGCATTTTCAGTAGATGGTAGATTTCAGCTGTGCTGACACATTCCTTTGAAACCTTCCTTCTGCCTATATTTGGGTAACCGTCTCTTAGCAGTCAGGTGCTTGGCCAGGTTTCTTAGGACTGAGTTTTCAGGAATCAGCTGATTTGTGGAAAGTGGGATCTTTCAGTCTGTGGGAAGTAAATGTTGGTTTAGTGAGCTTCTGGGAGGTTGTAGGCTAATGTCACATCTAAAGGTCAGATAAGAATCCCTGTTGAAACAGTCAAGATTTGGAGAATTTCTTCAGGAAAATATGCTTGGGCACTAAAATCTTCTGCATGTGAAAGGAACAAGTATTTTCTGATTTTATAAACATGTGACACACTGACAGGTGTAGCCCCAGTAGCTGCTTTGGCAAGCTCTTGACAGTCTGTAAGACCTGATCAGACCAAGGCCCTTCTTTAGCGTCCCTAAAAAATTCCTAGGTCTACATATGCTAGGATTTGAACATCCCATAGCATGAGCTTCATCCCACTAACTGCTGTTTCCTGGGCTACTGGACATAAAGAACCAGTTTCCTGTAGCCCTGGAGATAGATGATGACTAGTTCAGCCCATGCTTAGAAGCCCTTTTCCCTCTCCCTGTTGACCAGGCAGCTTTTCCTGGAATTTCCTGGTTGCCACTATGGTGGCTGAGACAGCCACTCACCTTGAACAACCTCAGCCATCCTGTACCTGGGCCAGTCCCACTCCCAACTTGTCACCATATGGGACATGCAGACATCTGCCAGGTTTTCCTTGAGCAGGCAAGATTCTCAGAATTGAGTTGGTAACATGCTAGGCAAGCAGTTTCCTGGAGTAGCCAGTTGGTTTTTTCCACATTTTGTTCTCAATATACTGAGGAATAAAAACCCCAGGAAGTAACATGGGGTTTTGAGGGGTTCAGCAAGAAACATTCCTTTATTTATATCTGTATTCATGTTGATCCATCTCCTTCATTACTCATTTCTGTTTCCTACTTTGAGTTTGCCTGTTTTATTATTCCATAGGTTTTATCCTTTCACTGGATGACTCTTCCCAAGAGTGCAAGTTGAGGTACATTCAGAATTTCAAGTGGACAGACACATTACAAGGACAAGTCCCGAGGTGTGTGTGCTTTTCTGGGTGCGGAATGTGCAGCCGCTCTCTGCTGCTCTGTTATACACACGCACCTGTGCCAGCACAGGCCTGAAGGGAAACAGAAATACAGCAAGGTCTTGAACACAAGGTAGTTTCTAAAAAGGTGTTGCTGTGTTTTTGGTAACTTCTGTACTGTGTTAAGTGTTCTGAAGTGTGCGTGGCCTTTATATAAAGCTGTAAGAATGCACAATAATGCTAGAAGTATCCATTGGGTCTCAGTTGATCTACAAACTGAACCTGCAGTTGCAGTACAAAGAAGAGCCTTGAGGCTATTAGTGAGTTGAGCATGGAAACAAAGCTCACTGCAGTTTAAAACTTCATTTGGCACTATTGTTTGACCAGGAACTTCTGTGTGTTTGGAGGTCCCAGTGTTGCTGAAGATCTGATTTTGTTCTTGTTCTCTAAAGCTCCGAGTACATGTCCTCTTGGTTCAAACAAACAAATCTTCTGTTTCCAGGAGGAATACAGATCTGTAACCTTCTGAATTATTCACTTGTCTCTTGCTGTTGGAGGTAATTGTGTTGTATAATCATGCCTACAAATTTGTCAAGCTTTAGCTAGAAGTGCTTGACCTCCTCAAAGCTTTAATTCCCCATGGAAGAAAATCTGTTGATTAGGACTTTCTTCTAATTTTCTCACGGTCATACACACTTGTACTTGTGCCAGCATTAGTCTTCCCACTCCCATATCTTTCTTTTTAAAAGGTTTGCTAGTTCCTAAGCTAAACTGAGCTTGTGATTGCAAGTTCAGTCTTTTCAAAGACTCTGTTTTTAGCTTTTGAAATTTCCTGCTATTTGCACGTGCTGTTTGTCTGCAGTTACATAAATAATCACAATAACATTCATTTGAGAGAGTTATAACAGACTCTGACTTATTAATTTAGCAGTACAACTTTAAAGTGGACATTCCAGGGCAAAGTTTTCCACAAAATGTGCAATTAAAAAAAAAAAAAAAAAAAAAAAAAAGAGATGCAAAAATGTCAGCCACACCCAAAGCTAAACAAAGCTCAAGTTACAGTTTTAAAATAAAAGTTCCCAAAAGGGAAGGATGGGCATCTAAATGTGGGAGATTCTAATTATGAGTTCTTAAAGGAAATAAGTAAAAAAATGCAAGTCTCTCTTAGGCAGTTCAGCAAGTAGGAGGTTCAGAATTGGAAATTGTTGACATCTTAAATGAAAAATGGTTTATGGAGAGAAATGTTGTCTTTTGCTATGTGAACTATCAGAGAGAGATGTGAGAACAAAACTGAATGCATTAAGTTTTTGAGGGGTTTTTGTCTGTCTTTCTTTAGTGCCCAGCAGGATGCAGTGTTTGAACTGGTTTCCATGGGATTTAATGTAGCTCTATGGTACACAAAATATGCATCAAGACTCGCTGGAAAAGAAGAGTAAGTGGTTTTCTTTTCTTAACAATTCTGCTGCAGCAATACTCCACCAAAGATTTAGCAGCTTCTGGGGGTTGCTGGCTATAGAAAATGTCCAGCTCAGACAGAGGAGTTCCAGGAGGCAGTTGGTCTTTACACACGAGCACTTCAATCCCTTCTTGCCTCTGTAAACTGAGTGCAGTAGTACCACATGACTGTGATACAGAGAAAGTGTCAGTTGTCACTAAACCCTTCATCAGTCCCCCTCTAAATGTCCAGGTACAAAAGAGATTCTTAAAATCACAGCTCTGCTGACATTTAACCCTACAGACTTCTAAATCCTTGGCTTCTAACACTGAGGTTGCCTTTTACTTGAGAGTTATCACAGGATCTTACATTTCATTTTTTTCAAGTGAGTTCTGTATGATTATTTCATGATTGGACACTCTAAGAAACTCCTTTACTCTGAGGGTAGCACATCCATGGGACAGATCACGTAGGGAATTAGTGGGCTCTTGTTTCTTGAAGGATTTAAGATACATCTAGACAAAGCCATAACTGACCTGATTTGCTGTTGCCAAATGTGGTGCCCCAAAGCAGGAGGTGACACTAAATGACACTTAAGAGTCCCTTTCTAACTATAATTTTACTGATTCATTCTATTTTCTCAGTATAACAGAAGATGAAGCAAAAGATGTTCACCGCAGCCTAAAGATAGCAGCTGGGATTTTTAAACACCTGAAGGTAGACGGACTTTCTTTGCTGTCTGTTCTTCGAGGTGTCTCCAAATACTTGACCTTTTGTCTTAGAGAGGCGTTTGCTATACACACATACCTGAGAGCACCTGAATGATGCAGGAAACAGAAGGGTATTAATATGTTGTGGTACCACTCAATCCCTGCAACTCATTCCCAGTGGCACTGGAAGAGTGGTTTGTCTGTTTGCCCATATCATGTCTACAGTGCTGTCTTGGGACCTTCACTCAGTATGTCCCATCCATTTAGGAATGAGGCACTTGTTTTTCACTGGTATTAGGCCTAAACTAACTCTGAGACTTGCTCTGTATTTAGGAAAGTCACATTCCAAAATTAATTACACCTGTGGAAAAGGGAAGAGATTTAGAAGCTCGACTCATAGACTCCTACATCATACAGTGTCAAGCTGAAGCTCAAGAAGGTATCTTCAAATATACATTGGTTGGGTGTGGGAAATGACACTGTGGATCACTGCTGTCTCATGAATTCTGTTTGGCAGCAAGGCTGTGGGTTTTTTATTCTCCTGAAGTACTGTGGCATAATGGGGCGAGTTGCTTTTAAAGAAAATTACATTACAATTATAGAAGGAAAATACAAAAAATCAGTCTGATATTAAAATTGTAATAGGGAATATCTTTCACTTTGGAAGAACTTGTGTGGGGCACTACTCCTTTTCTTACGTTTTCCTTTCACCACCATGCTTACCTAACAGAAACTCCCAGTTCCTTTACTTTAAAATATGTGCCGCTTCTGTTTATTAGCTAATCTTAAGGCTAAAGTTCCTTCAGTTTTTCTATTAAATTGGAATCATTCTATCCAAGAAACAATCTGTCTTTGTTCTGCTGTTTGCTTGACTGCACATCTATTTTCTGTTCATGCAGGGGTTTTAAAACCCTAAATGCCTCTGCTGATTTGATGTGATGGGACATTTCAATTAAACTTAAACCATGGTGTGGAACTATTTTTCAGTGACAATTGCTCGGGCTATTGAGCTAAAACACAATCCAGGCCTAATAGCTGCTCTTGCTTATGAAACAGCCAACTTCTACCAAAAAGCTGGTGAGTGTCTTGTTCTGTGTCCTTAGTGACTTGGCTTATGCACTCTTGCCAGATACACTTCACCCTCCCATAAATTGCAATATTAATGCTGTTCTCAGTGGATATGGAGTGTGTATTTAGCTTCTATTTTGCACATTTAAGGCTTCAGTTATCAGCATGTGTTTTGATAAGGCTTTTTGGTTTTGTGGGAATCTTGTTCTATAGCTGATGGTAGGAAACATTAGTGAAGGAAGACAGACTAGCAGCAGACAAATGGCCTGATGTCAGTGGAGTGTGTTCCAGTTGCATTTGGATAGCAGATCATGATGCAGAGAATGGAGAGTGGAGTGGGTTCATTATGTGCCACCTTCCAGAAGAATAAAATGATCTCTGGGACTACTGAGGCAAGTGGGAGAAGTGCAGGAGTATGGGAGTCACTACTGGAAAGTAAACTAGGAACAAGCTTTGAAATGCTGCCTAAACATACTTAAAGAAATAGCCATCCACAGTTAGTGGGCAGCAGTTTCAGGGATTCTAGGGACAACTGCATGATAGCTACATATTTTTGGGGATTTTCATGGTTTTCCTGTGCTTTTGCAGGAGGAATTTTTGTCCCTTGTTTCTGGATACTTTAGAGTATGATCTATTGCTAAGTTTAAGAATTCTGGTTTTTAATGTGTTTGGGATTTTTCTTTTTGGAAATGTCTTAAGAATAACTTTACATATGTGTTCACAGATCAAACATTATCCAGTTTGGATCCAATCTATGCAGGTAAATGGAGGAAGTACTTAAACTTGAAGAGCTGTTTCTATATGGCCTACGTAAGTATTTTGGGTGGCAGCAGTCACAGCTCGTTGTCTGTCTGCCAAGGGCTGCATAGGGAATGGGGGCCAAGTATTGCCTTGGCTTTCTTTGCATACTGTGAAGAGGAATTGTGCAGTGTCAGTGACATTTGAACTGTTTTTGTGGAGCCAGATGAAATTGCAGCAGTGTGGATTTGTTGTGATCACAGATCTTTAATTGAAGCCATTCAGGTTGAGCATAATGGTGCTCTCTGTTATCTACATCACAGTCTGATCCTAGGCACAGTTCAGAGCTGAGCATCTTTATGAAGGCCCTGAAAGAAACTGCATCAAGTACCAAAAGGTTCCATTCCAAGAGCTGTCCCTCTTTGCCTGATGGATCTCCTAGCAAGTACTGCAGTGCCCTTGAGATCCTCAGCTGCTCAATTTACTGTGTCTTGTAACCTGCCACAGCCTGTAATTTGTCTTTTTTATCCTGCACAAAAGGCCCAAGCTAAGCAGTTTACATAATTGTCTTTCTCTTAGGCTGAACCTGTAGCTAAAATCTGCTTGCCTTATTAGCAGGTTTGAGAGGTGAGAGAAGGTCAGAGTTGTGTACTTCTCCTTTTTTTAAATTTGAGTGATCTGGGCAGTGGTAGATTTAGATAGATTTGTACTGTTAGAACAGACACTAAAGGAAGGGGGGCAAGGTGGGCATTAGTTGATGGGATTGTTCCTTCACCTGTTGTATTTATTAGTTAAACTCAGCTCCTGGTAATAGAACATAGGCAATTCAGTTCTCACTGTAATACAATACCACCTTCAAGCACAGGTGTGAAGGAATGGGACTTTTTGGGGGTGGAAAAGGTATTTGGACTATGACAAAATATCTCAGACAGCAGAACACCTCATCTCTTCCAGATTCAGTGATGTTTGTCGCAGATGGAGTTTTTGAATAGTTCAGGTAGTTTTAGTTTTCAGTCTTAGCTTTGTAAACTTGCCTGGGGTTCATTGTCTCTCTGTGCTGGGGCTTGATGCTGCACACTGCTACAGTTAGAGTTGGGCTGGTCTGTGTGCCGGTGCTTCAGGTCAAACAGCTTTGTGCAGCTTAGTTACTCTTGGCTAGAGCTGAGACAGCTCAGTTCAAACCAAGTGTTAGTGGTTCTGGTTCACAGTGTTAATGTTGAAGTGCATTAATGGCTCAGTGAATGCTGCTTTGACTTGCATTCTCCAGCTGTCAACTACCTGCAGGGAATGGCAGTTTCAAAGAGCTGCAGCTGCTGTAGGGAGCAGGAGAAGTGGATTGGTGCTGGAAGTGCCCAGTGATGTTGGTAATGATTTCGTCCTCTCCCATCAGGCATACTGTTACCATGGCCAGACTTTGCTGGCAAGTGATAAATGTGGAGAAGCAATCAGATCTCTGCAGGAATCAGAAAAATGTAAGTGTGGTTGAGACTGGAGTACAGGGTCTGATGATGTCATGCCTGTTCTGTTTTGCTGTAATGTGTTAATCTGCTCTCCCATAAAGATTTAATTTGTCACCTGATGGAAATCCAGCACACTTTTGAAAAGAGTGATTTTTTTTTTTTTTTTTGTCTTACCAAATACAGTCCTTCATAACATTTCTGCAGAAAATTTTCATCTTCACTTCTTAGCCTGGCTTAAAGACTGGCTTTGAGCTGCCTGCAATACACAGTGTAAAAACCAATGATCTGGTCATCCTGTTTTCTGGTCTATGTTAGAGTAGTGCAGCCATTTCTGCTTTGGAGGTTAAATAGTAAATCTAGATCATGCTTGTTTATTTTTAAACAGTTTCAGTAACTTCTTTTCTGTTCATTTGAAAGGTATATTCAGGCACGTTTGCAGTAGTTCAAGGTCTTCTGCCTAGTCTTCTCTCTTCAAAGCTATTTCTACCCCTGGCCTGCCACTGCATAACTTTACTGCAATGTATAAAAATGCTCAGATCTTCAAAGTGGAAACTTTTATCTCAGTTTTAAAAATAAATTAAAAAATTATTAAGTGCAAACTAAGTTGGATTTCTTGGAGTAAAACAAATACTGCTCTGCTGTTCAGAGAAGAGTGCTTCTTCTCCCACTCCTTATCAGTTATTGTTGTTTGGTTCGGGGCATCAGCTGTGTGTGGACACCTTCATACCCTCTGTTTTTCCCTACCATGTTGCACAGTTCTTGGGCTTATTGGTGCATTTTACCCCACACAAAAGAATGCTTTCCTGCATCTTCCCACCCAGAAAGCTATCTTTTTCTTTTCCTGTTCCTACTCACTTGTTGGATGCAGTAAATCTTGGCTGTCTTTGAGCTGGTTTGGTTTTGTTTCTAAGAAGAAAGAGGCCTGACTGGATTCAGGTGTCTTCTAAGACTGAAGCACTGTAGAGCAGAACCATGATTCAAGAGGGTCATGTAAATAATTTTTGTTTCCTTTCTTTCTTGCAAAGTTTTTGCCAAGGCTGAAGCATTGTGCAAAGAATATGGAGAAAGCAAAGGGCCTGGAACTACTGCCAAACCTTCTGGACATCTTTTCTTTAGGAAATTAGGAAGTTTGATTAAGAGCACATTAGAAAAATGCCAGAGAGAGAATGGATTTATGTAAGTAATTCATGGTTGGTACAGCACTCTGCATGAAGTGTTACTACCTCATTTGCATTTATTTCAGGATGGGATGGTAAATTTTACTCTCCAGTAGTTACATTCCTTTAGGGCATGGCATGTAACTTGTAGATAAATTTGCAATTCTATAGTTTTCTCTTGGCAGATTTGCAGTGGGTCTGTGCTGTCCCACTCTGTGTCCTGTGCCAGTTCAGCAGAGTGGGCTGGACTGACACCTGGAGAGGTTGAGCAGTTTTCTTCCCTCATTCCTCAGCCACATAGTTACTTTTCCTTCTGCACAGGACAAAATCTGCTGAAGTTGCTGTGTTGCTCTAGTGCTGTCTTCCTGTCTCCTGGGATCTAGTAGGGAAAAGAGGACAGAGGGGGAAATGGAGAAGACCAGTAGGTGATTCTGCTTTGCAAGCAGGGAAGTCAAAACATGGTGCTGCCTTCAATGAAGATCATGCTTAGGGTGCTAGGAGCTTTACTAGTCCAAGTATAGTTAATATTGTTAATAGGGATTTCTGTTCATTAATGTCCTTCCAAAAATGGTTTGGAAATACCAAGTTTTTATTTCACTTGAATATAATCAAGATTAGTTTGTCTTTAGAGTTCTTTTGCTCATTTATTTCTCCCCTTCTCTCCTATTACAATTTAGTGTTCCATAATAGGTTTGTTATTTCCATTTTTATGATATTTAAAGATCTGCATAATAGGGGAACTGACTAAATGGAAAGGATGGTCAAGTACATCAAAGTGAACTGCTTATAGGAAGAGAAATGCTCCGCTCTGCTTTGGTTCAAATACACATTGTCAGAGCTTACCACAACAGCATACTGGAGGTTTCAACACATCTGTGTCCCTCTAGAACAAAACTTGAAAAGAGAAAGCAGTGGCTGTTTTGGGAGAGCTCTTTGCAGCACAGGAAGTGAGGCAGAGTGTGTCAGTGTGTGAGCCACTGCTGGCTTGCCAAGGGCAGAGGGACACCCCGAGTCAGGCTTTGCCCTGTAGCCAGTCTTTGGGGGGCTGTTGTGTTGCCATCATCCACATTATGTGCCGTCATGGCACATTAGGACTGTTTAGGAAAAGAACTGTCCTCTTCATCTTTGGAAAGTACTTTAAATCCTCATTTGTATTTTGAAGGGCTTTTTTAGACAAAAGATGCTCTTCTTATTGAAGTACTGGGAATAATGGTTATTAAGTAGGAGAAAACCCACCACATAATTAGGGAACAAACAACAATACTAGGAAGGAGTTGCTTTTGTTCTTGTTCTTGCTGGCAGAATGCGTGTTAGGCAGTGCCTTAATGAAATGGAAGAGAGCAGCAGTGCTTGCCCCTGTGAAAACCTCGATTGTTTTGTTTAGAATTGCAAACAAGACTTGCAGACATGGTGCACTGTATTTTAAATACATTTCTGCATTCTGTTCCAGCTATTTCCAGAAGGTGCCAGCAGAGGCTCCCCAGCTGGAATTGAAAGCAAACTATGGCTTAGTAGAGCCTGTTCCTTTTGAGTTTCCTGCTTTGAACGCACACTGGACTCCTGAAACAGTTGCAGCATTTGATCTCACCAAGAGGCCAAAGGAGGACACTGTAAGATAATCCCATGTGCTGTTCTTTCCCTCTGGCTTTATTCTGTGTATCATACAGAGTTAGTTTGACTCTTCCGTAACATTCCCCAGCTCAGTGTAGGAAGCAGACACAAGGCTACAGCCTAAGCTCATGCTTCTGTTGTGTCAGGGGCAAGTCAATTAACCGCTGTCACACTGCCAGCTTCTGGAAAATCAGCTAATTTTTTACCAAGTCCTGTAACATTACAGCATGCTAGAGAAAGATTATTTTTTAGAAAACGATTCATTGAAAGATGCTGAAACAGAGAACAGTTGTCTTTTCCCTCTTGCTTGGGGCTTACTCAAAGTTTTCAGTTTTGAAAAGAGAGGGGACTATTAGATTATAACATGTAAAGTTAGTTGTGCATAAATACTGTGCAGACACAGTGGTTTGTACTTGAGGTATTTAGCTGGGTTTTTTTTTTTCTTCTTGTTTGCAGGCTAAAGCAAAACCAGATGAAGATGTAAAACCTTTGAAGGAACCAGATATAAAGCCTCAAAAAGATAGTGGATGCCAGATTTCTTAAATGCCATAAGTGCTTTGAATTCACTTTGAAACTCTATTCATAGGACTCTGGGGCTTTAGTTCTGATCTCCTTTTTTTGATTCCCCTCTTTTCATTTTGAAGACTAATTTAATTTACTTTTGTTAACGTGTGTCTATCTTGCTTAAGAATGTGGTGGATTTCTAGGAGTCTATTTATATCTGAGTTATTTTTGGTTTCAGTGGGATATCATAGAATGAGTGGGCTTAAATGTCCCTATTGTGCCTCTAGGGAGTTTCTTTTTGTGGGTTTAGTTTTACCCACAAATAGCAAAGGAAGTATCATGATTGTAATGCTTAAGGGTTTTTCCATTACCTTATATGCTATATCATGTCCAATTCTGCAAACAGAAGTTTGCATGAACAGTTATATTTATTCAAGTTTTGTCATTCAGGCTTAACACCCTGTTGTGTTTGAATTCACCTAATTGTAGTGAGGGAAGAACTGGGTTTGGTTTGTAACAGTCCTGTTGTATTTCACAGGACTTGCACAGAACTTGGGAAACCTCATGTTCTGCATAACAGGAGCACAATTTATGTTCTGAAACTATTAGTCTCTGTTCTTTCCTCTATAGATTAGGGTTTTTATATCAGAATTTGTAGTAATGAACCTTAGCTTTGTCTGTCCTTTAATCCACATCCTTTCATATCAAAGTGTATCTGAAAGTGACGCAGCAAGCAATATGGAAGTGCTTAAAAGCAAAGCATCCCTGTGTCATTCATTCAGAGTTTTTGAATCTTCAAAGCTTTGTTAGGTTTGAAGGCTGCAGACAGTTCTAATCTCCTGGCACTGAAATTCCTGAAGCTGTCATGCTAAGGTAATGGATTTGGAAGTAAGTTGCTGTGTTTCCATCTAGGTGGTGTCTGTAAGAAGCTGTCAGGAGAGCAGGGAGGAAAGACAAGCTGAAGAGTTGATGGCACAGCTGGGAAGCCAAGCTCTAGATTTCCTTTATGCCCTGTGTAAACAGTGCTGCTTCTCAGCATTTGCAGTATTGCACTGAAATCAGCTCTTTCTGAAGAAGAGTTGCCAGAAGCCAAGCCCAGTCAAGGCTGAGAAAGAAAGGATTTTGTAGAACTTGCTGCTTCCATTTCTGCCTGCTGTGGAAAATGTGACAGCATTCTTTAGTGCTGAGCACTGCAAAACACCCTTGACAACAAAAACATCTTTCTGATTTGCTGCAAATGCAAAAGCATATGATGCACGTGTTGAAGTGAGAGCCTTGCTATCCCTGGGTACCAGTTGCTGCACTTCTCTTGGCCTGAGAAAGAAACTGAGCAGCCTGGCAATGTTCACCCTTCCAGCAAACATGATGGCCAATGCACTTACTGTGATGTAAACTGTAAACACATTCCTCACTTTTTACTTTTTGTTCACCGTCCACTGTGCTGTAATTCAGTGCTTCTAAAATCTTTAATGGGGCTTGGTGTCACTGAGCTTAGAGAGTAGGTACGTAACTCCTTGAAGGCCTGTGGAACAAAAGCTGCCAAGGAGGTTCATAGGGAACTCAAGATTCTTCCTGAGATACTGGACCAAGTTACAAAATTTGTTGATGCAAAAGGCAAAGAGACTTTTAATGTTGGCTGCTGTGGGTTGATCAAATGCAGATCTCCTTGCTTCCTGTGATGGATTTTTCTTTCTGTCAGTTCTGCACATAAAACTAAGTGTAAATTGAGCTGAATTTCTTTGGAAGAAGTTTCTGTTCTGCAGGGGCCTAGAGGATAATGAGTATCAAGAAGAATACATACCTGAAATGGCTGCATTTCTTTGGTGCTGCACAGGGACCTGTAATATGTTTCATGAAGAGTTACTCAAATCTTTTCCTAACTTGATCAGCTGACTCATTAGACTTCTTGCATTGTTAAAAGACCAGCTTAGGTTTTGCCAGAGTAGAGTGTGGAGTTAGTTTTCTTATATAGATTTTAATTCTAAAAATGTATTCCAGCTATAGTCATCATTTGTTCAGACTGTCCCCTTTAAGGATCAAGATACAGTTAACTCAGTTTCATAATCACATTTTTTTTTAGCTACTCATTGTTTTTCAGAATTCTTTGTCAATACGTACACATCTCAACTGAATTAGTTTTCTTTCTGTGCAGACTAGATCCTGTTTTCCCTCCTCCCCTCAATTTCCCTTCCATCTGCTACAAACTGTGGCACAGACTTGCCCTCATTTGCTAATGCACACGTAGGTCCTGGGACTCATTTCCAATGCAGCTTTTACCCATGGATGGGTTCCTGTAGAGAAATATCTTAAAATCAAATTAACAAATAATGACTAAGTCGTTCCCAAACATCTTGGTAGGAAAGATTATTTTATGGATTTGGAATTCTTTGGATGCTTTCTCAAACTGAGTGGTTTGTCTGAATCAAGTTCACTGTAAATAGTTTGAGGCATAACCATGTGAATTGTGTCAGATGATGACATTACTTAAGCCTAGCTGTGTAACCTCTTATGCCATAGCTGTTTCAGTAAATATGTTGTAGTAGTTTAAAAATAGAATAATGGAACAAATTAATTCACTTAACATGTGTTGCTTTTCAAGACAAACTTTACTTGTAACTGAAATCCTGTGGCAAACATTGGATGGTTTTGCCAAAAAATAAGAAGCTGGAGACTGTTTAGTTGGCAAAGTAGAGAGAGCTGTGAGGCAATGAGCAGCTTTCTCTTCTGGTTTTGTTGGGTAGTAGCAGGAATTACTGTAAATAGGATATAGATTAACTGTCCAATATGCTTAAGAATATGGGTGAATTAATTGGGATTTTCAGTGAATCTGGAAACCCAGCAGCCGTGTTCCTTCTCTAACAGCTCCCTTTAGTAATTTTTAAGAGTGAGGTATTTTGAATGGTGACTTTTTAATATTCTAATGCTGCAAGAGCCTGTTTTTGTGGCCTCTCTCTGGTTTTAGAGGCTCTCATGGCTAGCCTGCAAATCTTGTTGGTGTAAATAGTCTTTAAAAATTTGTGCCCCATCTGAAGCAGGACAGAACTGCAGCTGAATAAAATACGGAGTGCTGGGCCTTCTGTTTTGTGCTTTAAGAAAAGCAGTGATTGTCTTTAATCTACTGTAAACCAAACCATTAAGCTCTTTGTAGGATTTCTATTTAAATACCTCCCTCCATGTATTTAAATACACCTCCTCCATGTACTTAAATTAGCCTCTTCCATGTTTTGTGTTCCTGAGTTTTCAGTAGTTACTCTCCTTCCAGCATATGACACACCTACATCTGAGGGACTAAATGTGCCCCCTGGATGCGGATGTCTGCCTCCCACTGGATCTGGTAGAGGAGTTTTGCCTATCAGCCTAGGGATGGTGTTTGGTCACTTGGATGATCAGCATGGATCTGTGGTGTGTCTGTAACAATGGTAGTCATTTGTACAATAAGCAGGAAAATGGATCTCTGTGTCTGTGTAGAATAGAGACAACTTTGCACTTTAGAATTTTCTTGTCTTGCAAATTTGGTACAACACCATATGCTTGTAAATACTTCTTCCTGTCATTTTGTTGCACTGATTTCAGTACTGTGCTATTGGTAAAGTTTTAATGGGAAACATTACTAAAATGTATTTTTAATTGTCTGTGTGTAAAACAAACTCATGAAGCATATTTCTGCCTTTAGTACTGAACATGAGAGGAGGCAGTAGCTTATCTGTCTTCCATGGAAATTCCAAGAGGTGAAGACTTTCTGTCTGTTGGCTGCGGGGTGAAACATTTCATCCCATCCCTGTGTCTGGTATCTAAATTGAAGTTTCAGCATTAACATAAATCCTGTTCATGCCTGTTAATTATCCCAAAAAAGTTTCTGTCTCTAAAGATCACTCTTAAGTTACCATAGTAGCATAAGCTGCTTTTTCCCCCCTCTTCTGTGTTTTTTTCTTGTCAGTGGCCCAGCTGAGGGAGGAATAAAGCACAGTGAGTAAGACTGGCATGGAAAAGCCCCTGCAGAGTGTACTTGTCTCCAGGCTGTGAGTGCAGTGTAAAGGCCTTTCCACAGTGACCCTTGGCTTGACTCAGACCTTTCCCTGCTGCTGATGTTCTCAAATTCAGCAAAGGTCCCATGGCAACCCAGGGGACTCTTGATTAGCATTTTATGTAGGAAGGCCTCCCTCCTTTGGTGTTGGTGCCTTCATGGATTACAAGCTTCTGGAAGCCATCCTGTACTCTGAGTAATCCCACTTCAATGGAATCAGCTCTGAGATCACTGACTGAGCAGCCTTACTTTGTGAAGACAGTCACCATGCAATCTTAAGCTTCATAGCTGAAAATTTGTATATAGCCATGAATTTCAGAATACCATTTAAAATAAACAATCTTCAAGTATCATGTGTTATTTCATTATTTAAAATTTTACACACAGTAGCAAGAAAGAGACTCTGTCTTGAATGTTACTTTCTGCAATTTAATCTGTAGTAGTAGCTACAATGAAGCATGTCAAGTCCTGGGACAGGAAGAGAGAAGATGGGCTTCCCAAAGTCCTGTTTAAAAAAGGAAAGTAATTAGGCAGAATTTTTACAGCTGTACAAAATCTCAGTACTTGCTGACGTCTGTGACATTGTGGGATATTCTATACACTGTGTGACGGGGTTATTTGGGAATAACTTCTCTGATATTCTGGATGAAGCCTCACTAGCACAGCAGGCTCAGTCTTCCCTATCTGAACCAGACATGCATCTGCTGCTGTCGCCAGGAGTCCCATCTGTCTCTCAGAGCCATGTGGTAGTCTTTATTAATTTTGTTTCATGCCTCCAATCTTTCTGTCTGGCTTTCCCAAAAAAGGACTCGTTTGCAATGTCCCTGTAGAGGGCCCTGGATGTAAGGCTGCCCTTGAGTTGCTCTCAAATCTGAAGGTTAGGAACCTTGTCCTTGTGACACCTGGACCCTCTTGTCTGCTGGCTGTGCTTCCCCAGTTTCTGTCAGCACAGTTTAGTCAATACCTTCTCCCCAAACATCGTCAAAACCTGCATAACAGCACCAACAGAGCCCTCTCGAATGGATAAAAAATTCCCACAGGACCCTGCTGGAGTGATGGCCACCAAGGGGCAGCAGAGCTCGCATTTTCCTGCAATTTTTCCACTCAGCTGCCCAGCACAGACGGTGCACACCCAGGAACAGCACCACAGCTTTAAAATGGTAAGAGGTGTCACAAGTTACACCTTCTATAGTAAAATGCAGGTGAATCTAGTGGGAAGAAACTATGATGTCCAACTCCAGTTCAGAAGGCTGAATGATTTCTTTATTATAACTATGCTAAAATACATTAATATACTATATAAAGGAAGATATTCAAACTACAAACCTACTTGTTCTAACTATCTCTCTAACGCAACTCATGACCCTCTGTCGAGAGTCCAGACACAGGTGGATCTGATTGACCATCAGGCTCAAACAATCCTCACCAGAATGTAGTCAAGTAATCACCCCAGGTAAACAATTCTCCAAGCACATTCCACATGGGAAAAACAAGGAGCAGAAACAGAAATTGTTTTCTCTTTCTTTCTCTCTGTGCACCTCTATGAAAAATCCTGAGAGAGAGAGAAATGTGCTTGCCACACACCTTCTACATCATTTTATGTGGAACTTCTCTGTAATTACTGACAGGGGGACATCCAGGAGCCCGTGCATGCTCTGTGACCAGGAAAGCAGCTATCCCTCCATCGAGAACACTGCCAAAGCCATGGAGCAGGAGCACTGACAAACACAGACAGTCTCTTGCCCTGTGTCCCAGCAGCTGCTCTGTCCCAGTGACTGGAAGCCTCTCCAGGGCATCTGCCCTTTGGGAAGAAGATGCTGTGTACATCTCTGTGGGGTTTCTCTGGGGTCCTGGCCTGGGTTTCTATGGCAAGGATTTGAAGTGGGAAGGCTGCAGGGGCAGCTTCTGTGAGTAGCAGCTGCCCTCATGCTGGCCAGAGCCTGTTCCAGGCAGCCCCAAGACAGTGACACTGCTGGCCAAAGCTGTGTCCATCAGCTGCCTGCTCATGGCGGCGGGGAAAAGGCTGTGAGGTGGGCAGTGAGGTCTTGGGCAGCTGGAAGTGTGAACCAACGGCTTCTCTCCTCTGCACACTGCCCTGCCAGCATGCCTCAGTGGGCTGGGGGTGCACAGGAGGATGTGGGGGCACTGACCCCCCAGTGACCAAAGGGATTTCCCACAGCATATGATGCCATGCTCAGCAATCAAACCATGGGGATGGAGACTGGTAGAGGCTCACTTGGCTCAGAAACGGGCTGGGCATCAGTTTGTTGTTTTTCTTGGGTTTGGACTTTTCTCCCTCTTCCTCATGTTGGTTTGGTTTTTTTATTTACTTGTTTTTGGTTTTTGTTTTGTTTTAATTTAGTTAAACTGCTTTTATATCAACCCACCAGTGTTTTACCATTCCAGTTCTCTCCCCCAGGGCTAGGAAGTGAGTGAGTGGCTGTGTGGTGCTGAGCTGCCAAGCAGGGATAAATCATGACAGTCCTCTGTAAAACCATAACAGCAGTGCCCTGTGCACACAACATCTGAATGATGGGAAACAAGCAGCATCTGCAGATCAGGACTGCAGCAGGAAACAGGAGCTTTAGCTGTGGATGTTTAGAAAAAATCATGAGTATGACAAGAAATCTCCATACAAGAAAACATCAGTATTAAAAATTGAGACGGTCACAAAAACAGGAACTGTGGTATTTACAAAGATCGCCAAGTGAGTCTTCTCATAACCATATTTAATATGACACAAGTGAGGCTGATGTGAACCTTTTGTCTGGAGAGCTCAGTCATGGAGTTGTGAATTTGTGGGATAAAACACGGAACTTGGCAATTTTTGTCTTGTTTGGTTTGACAAATTGGCAAACAGGATACAGGTGATGTATCTCCAAGACTTGGGTCTTTCCAAATTCAGATCTCTGTATGGCTGTTGCATACACTAACTATTCTATCAAAACCTGCCACCTATGGTGGGATTATTTAAAGTGAATAATATATTAGCTAAATCTGGCCAGTCTGAGATTAATTAAAAGAGGCTACAGGTTTTCTTTGCAAAGTGGCAGATCATATTGCAAGCTGAATGGCACAGAACTGTGTTTGGTGCAACTTCGCAGATTAACTTGATTTTAAGCTCAACATTAAAGCTTTCTTCTTGTTTCTGTAGTTCATAGTTGAGTCTGTATCTCTGGTTTGGGACAGTTTGAATTGCAACCACTTACTTCCTTAGGAAGTTAAAGTTCTTTCTTTCTTTTTTTTTTTAATTTTAATATGATTGATTAACTTATTTAAGGATGGATTAACTGGAATGCAATCACTACTCAAGCAACAAAGCTGGCACTTTGCTATTTTTTCTCCTTCTTTTAATACTTAGTGGTGGTGTCTGAAGGGATTATCACCAGGATTTAAAACCCTTGATTTGTAAAATTAGCTATTTTCTTTTGTTCAAATGATATAAACTCCATCAATACAATTCAGACTACACTGCATAGTGTCAGCCCATCAGCTTTTTCCAAAGGGTACATTTTACAATACCCACAAAGGAGCTTTTGCATGCCCAGATGCAGCCTTTGTGGATGAAAACAGCAGAAACCATGGCTATCACACAGGTAGACAGCAATCAGTGTGTGGTATGTTAGGTATGGTGTGAAGTTTGGGCAAACTTCACAGTTAGACCAGCGTGGCAGAAAGCACTTGCAGAAAAAACAGAACAGGATGATTCTAATAAAGGGTGGACCAAGAAAGATCAAGTAATTCTTGACAGGTTTGTTAAATTTGAGTCATGTATCACTAGGTTTAGTCAGCCTGACTAAGGACTTTCTTGCTCCTGTATTTCAAACTGCAGAAACTTTTAAGTATTAATGATTTGACCAGAAAAAGAATCCACATAAAGCTTAAAATCAGATTACATTAATTCCTGTGAAAAGTACTGTAATATATGGTATATCCTTAGGAATATAAGAGGAAATTAATGAACAGAGAAAGGGGAAAATGTTGAACTCAAAGCCACACATTAAAATTCAAACCATTTGCTTTTGGCAACACATCTTTAAAAACCTCCATGTTGTAACTATTAATGGAAAAGCCTTTCTGCTGGCAAGAAAGATAAAAAAATCTCCCTGCAGCTTCCACAACATCTTCTCTCTCCTGCTAAAAGAAAAAATCTTGGTAAGAAAACATTTTCAGGAGAGACTTTCAGGTAAATATGACAGAGTTACTGAGTGATATGTCTGAAATGAACCACCAAGGACTGTCACTGGGTTTCACCTTTTCCCCTCCATCAGCTCAGAGAACATCCTGACCCAGTGCACTTGGGCAGCACAGCCTATGGAGGTAACCAAGGGCATCCACCTACTGCAGGAATTCCAAGAGAGAAATAATTGTGTGCCCCTATGCTTGTTCAATTGTGGGGCATTCTAATTTACAATTTATACAGACATGGCTCTTTCTACCCAACAGATGCACTTTGCCTGTTTTTAATATCATCTGGAGATAACCACAGCAGAAATAATAATTAAGTGAAAGATAGGGGGTTTAGGTACTTTAAGAAACAAAAAGAAATTGCATTTGTGGCCATGGAGGTATTGATATTCCACAGCTACAGCAGTAACCTTCAGACTGCTCCTCCCTGCCACACAGAGTTGGGATGTATGTGAAGGCAGGTTTCAAGGAAAAATAGTGCATTAGATTGAAACCTGCACTGGGGCTGCAGTTTTAAATGGAGCTATAGGAGGAAACCTTCCCTAAGATTTCATGTGTCCAGCTTTTCTTTTGGATAAGGGAAATAATGCATAGTTAGAGTGCAGGAACAACTGATTTTGCAAATTGTTAATCAATAAATACTAATAAAATGTGGTAAATTTAACAGACTCTTGAATGCCAATGAAAAGTTTTGAACACAGTGCTGGGTATGCACAGAACTGCTGAGGGACCTAGCCTGAAAAAAACTCCCCCTGCATGTTGCAAAAACCAGCCTCAGCCACGACTGATTTTAGTGCAAATGAGCTGGTATAAATAAAGCAGATCTTTTCCCTCACAATTTTATCTTACTCATTTACAGTTATTCCAGAACTCAGACCTAGAAAAGCATGAAAAATTTACCACTGAATGAAAAAAAATGTTTAAATGGAACATTTGATTCTTCCTGGCCTGATTACAGGAATGCAAATAAGAAATTATTCCGTGGAAATCAATTTGGCTGTAGGAAAGTAATCTCAGTATAGCCATTAAAATCTATCACCCGGCGAGATACAAGATTGCCATAAATGTTTGTCTATTCCCCTCATTTCCACTTCCCATGAACAACACTGGAATGTGAAGTTAAACTCGGTGTGTTCTAACATTGCATTGCAAATAAGGCCTTCCTAGGGCTCCTGGACACTCTGCTGTCACAGGCAGCTGTCCAAGTCTGTGTTGGAAGAGGGACACAAAGCCACAAGGTTCCCCAGCAGGATGGTGCCCAGGAAGAGGCAGGGGTGCCATTCCTCAGCAACAGCCATGGCAAAAAACTGGACATGGTGTGGAGAGAAAGCTAAAGAGGACAACCACACTGGCTGTGCAGAGAAGAGCACTTGAGGGTCCTTACATACTACAAAGCCATTCTCTCCAGGGGAAAAACAACCAACTCAGCAGCTTTTATGATCTTATGTCAGGCAACCTCTTCCACATGAAATAGAAAATAGTTGAACCTTTATGTGCATCCTTGCAATAGGCAATATCCCAAATTCAACCTAATCCAAGAGTTAGGTGAGGGTTTTTTGATGTCTCACTAACTTCATGACAACATACAGGATTAACTTTGTCTAACCATAAAGACCCTTTGGGAATGTAGGTGACACAAAACTCTTCCCAAAACCTTTTTCATCTCTAAACCTTTTTCCTGTGTCAGGGTCCACAAATGCATGCAGAGTCCCTGATAGGTTCTTTTTGGAGATCTCAAAGCACAAAAGACACAGCAGGGGACACACCACTTTGCTTAAACAAAATGCACTTTTATTTAGTGCCAACAACTGCGATAGTGGGAAAGAAATAAAGAGATAGAGTGAAAGATAGAGAAAGAGGGGAAGGGGATTATAGCTACCAGTCTGAAGAGACGAAGCCCTCGGAGCTTGACGAGATGTTCATAGGCTGTCTTCTCCAGGTGGGGTCCGGAAAAAGTCCTCAAAACTCTTTGAGTCTTTTATAGGGTTCCTCAAAGCGGGTGGCATCTGGCCAAAGCGGTGGCTCTCCTGGCTACATGGTGGGTGTGGACTCATTGTTTTGGGAACCAGTTGCAACCGTCACGTCGGTGCGGGACCAAGAGTACAGGACCGAGGGTACAGGACGAACTGATTAGGGCTCAGTCCACCATGACCAGTCCATTGTTCTCGCACTGAGTTCCCATGGCATCGCATACCAGTCCTTAAGGCTTGGCAGACTTTCTACCTCAGCCAGGCTAGAGCTACTTTCAGGGTCTAGGGTCTCAGTCCTTGGAGACAGTCGTGAGACAAACATGAGGGATTTTCGGACAGACCCTGACATCCTCTCACCAGTTCTCTGAAAGTCCCTAAAGTGTGTGGTTCTGTTGCAGAACTCCTGGTTCTATTAGTGGTGTTTGCTGTTGGGATAATGTAAGGTAACTCCAATTATCCTTTACTTATTCCTGCCAGTAAGAAAACAACCTGCCCTGCTTTGTTATGCTGCTAGACTGGTTACTGATGGCTGCAACAATGGTGCTGTACAGGGCATTCAGCTGATCCAAAGTAGGTCCCAGGACCTCTTGAGGAAACACCTCGTGGATGATCAGGTGGGTGAAATTTTGTAACTAAGGAAGCATGGAATGTGTGGTGGAGTTTTTCTAGCAATAAAATTCTACAGAAAAGATAGGACTATTTTTTTTAATGTGAAGGTAACAGATTACGGACTTTGTAATTTTAAATTCAGTTTTCATTTCCTATCAATGAAGGAATCTCAAACGTTGTAGAAACTATCTGACTCTGTATTTGAAGTTCTAGTTAGCCAGTTTAACTTCAGAGAAGAATCATACATGGGCTTTTGCAATTTCAGTGCAACACAACTTCCCTGAAAGCCTGAAGTGTAAGCTTGTTCCAGTCTGTGCTTTAAAGTGAAAGTCTGCTTTGGAAAAGCAGTATCTAAAACTGGTAGTGTAGTTTTCCAAGTTCTAGGTGTGATATAACTGAATTTTAGAACAGGACTTCAGCTCTGACAACATATTCTGAGATCTTTCCCTTGAGCTTGATTCTTCTCCATCAAATTCTATTCTTATTTCTCTTTATCAAGACGTAAATTTGAACCTATGATACATAAACCTACTTAACAGCAGGCTTACTTAGTGGAGGGAGTAATTTCAGAGGAAAAGGGTAGTATAGGAGTTGGGACTCTTGAAATATGAGCCAGAGGTGACTGTAGCTCACCCTCCCTGCTCTAATACAACTTCTTGCAGCTCTTTGCTGCTAAAGCAAAGCTGGTTTATTTCTGAAATGTAACAGCAGATTTGCTGATGGTGTTTCCACGCAGTTGCTTTTCAAGATTTATTTTAACAGTGATTTGTGGCTTCTGATACTGCAGACATCTTGTCACTATTCACCACGTAGGCTACAGCCATAAATCAGCCTTATGTGATGGAGTCTCAGTGCAAGGTAAGTGGAAGCACTGGGACAATTATCATTTTTTAAGTGTTCCTAACAGAAGACAACTACATTAGTTGCCTTTTTTCTAAAATGTTTTGCTGGTTTATCTTCAGGAACAAGGAGATAGTGGAGAAAGCTCTGAGGGAAATGACATGGACTTTTTTGAGTGACAAAAGACATCTTGGGGTTCAGAGTGTTGAAAATCAATAAAGAATACAATGGGTTTCTCACAACGTGCTTTTGCAAATATTAATGAAGATTCAGAATGTAACCCAAAAAGTGTCTCAACAACTAAACACTGATTGTTGCTGTTCCAATATATCTCTGATTAAAGTAACTTAATAGGCTAAGACTGAATTCTTACCCACTTGTGGCACAACACATCCCCTCCCTTTGCCCAGCCAATAAGATTTAATTTGCAGTAGAGAAAAAATCACAGTCATGGAAGAGGAAGGGAGTTTTGTGAGGAAGAACATGACCTGGGTGGCATCTACTGCTTGATTTAAGCTAAAGGGATCACTGGAGCTTGTAATCTGATTCCCATTAACTGAAGCTCTTATTTTCTGATGCATGGGTCTTGGAGCTGTCATTAGCTGATGACTTCTGAACATGGAAAACTTCTTGCTTGGGCAATTACAAAGGAATTCAATATCCTGATGTCCCTAAACCAGCCTGCAGAATCCTTTTTCAGTCTGGGCAAATACAGATTTTTTTTTTCTCACTCATCAAAGTAACCAAGTGGAAACAAAAGAATTTTGGCTAACTGGAAACATGTGAAATTTACCTATATTCAGCAAAGCAAGTAGTTGAACATTAAAAACAGTGATTTTCTTAATTCTTGCATGCCGGATTCCACATTTTTGTTGCAGATTAAAATGTTGGTAAGTATTCATAAAGAAGGTAGGTTTTCTTTATAGATCAACTAATCTAATAAAATAAGAATACTTTTATCCTAGTTGATATGCTGCTGCAGTAATCTCCTATGAGATACTTAATATTGTCCTAAGCTGCTCTTGGTTAGACATTTTTGCTTGCTGGTATGCCTGAAGAAAGGGAGGGGAACCACTGGATTGTGTAAAGTACTATGCAAGACAAGTTTTCTGGACATGTTTTGAAGACATATTTAAATTATACTTTTGCCTGACATTTTCATGGTAGTTGAGAAAAAGCATGCCCAAAATTTGGGTTTACATGGCCCTCTGTGGTTTCTGGCTAGCTAAACAGAATAAACAAAATTTTCAAGCCGCTGGGCTGTCAGTTGAAAATGCAAATCAGTGTTAACACTGTTGCCTCCCCTACCTTTTTCCTCTTTTTTTTTTTTTTTTTTTTCCTCTCAGCTAGGGAAAACCAAGACAGGAATACAATCACTGAAAGCAGACATTTCATTCATCCACATGCAAATTGCCCCCATAAGCCATGCTTGAGTCTCACAGGAAAGACTGGAAGTGATACAACCTCCAAAGCAAAACTAGGAGCTCAGTCTTTTTCTGCATAACATGTGCTGTGAGTGATTGAAAGTTGGGAATTTTTCATCTCTGTCTCTCACCAAACAGCTGCTGAGTGTCTCATTTCCTTTGCATTTTTGCTTTTTCCTAATTTCAGAATTGGAGAGTTGAATTTGTCACTTTTCAGCTCCTGCTGCATAAACCAGAGGTCAGAGGCAATAAGTGCCCCAGCTAAGATAGCACACTCCACAGGCCTGTCTGCACTGCTGGATGAAATAGCAAAACTGAAATTATTTCCATTACACAGAACTGTTATTTTATGATAATTCTGTTGCATATTCAGTCCCAGGATTTGAGAAACTTATTCTGTGGTCAAAGCAGTGGAATTTAATCCCATTAGTTGCTCTCTGTGTTTTCTTTGTTTTATTTTTATTTTTTAAATTTGACTTCTCTTTATAATTGTATGTCCACTGGAGAGAGAACTTTTACAGCTATGCTGCTCCTTGTTCATGTTCTGAATGACATCTTTCAGTGAGGGCTCTGATTTTTTTGTTTGAGCTAAGGCTGCTAGCACTGTCTAGGGGAAACTGCTGTCTTGACTGTACATGATAAACCTTGGGAAGGAAAAGCTATTTCTCTCATTAGTTTTGATGTTTCACTGCAAGGTAGAAAATGCCCACACTGCCCCTTTGCTCGCTGAGCTGTGCTTGTCTTTCTCCTGATTTCATAAGGAAGCAAAGCATAACAGAAGAGGCCTGTGGTCAGCAATTTCTATCTGGGTCATATTCACAGGAGGTTCCAGTTCCACCCCATCCAAGCTTTTGGCAGACTTGGGCAGTCTTCTGCAGCTTAAGGATTGACAGGTTGCCTCTGGCTACGGCTGAAAGACAGATATTTTCTAGTTGTTGACAAAAAAGAAAGAAAAAGCAACTCTGGGTCCCAGGCTATGTCCTTGTTAACCATTTAAAATGCTTTTTCTGGAGAACACCCAGTGCTCTTTCATCAAACCTGTTCTTTCATGGCCAGGTAGGAAAGGTAAGATTTGTTACATATAAATAAGGATCTGAATACACCCAAGACTATTGTATAGAATTCCAAATTCATATTCCTTTTGTTGTATTTGCTACCCACAACCGGCATCTTAATTTAGAATCTGAGATCTTCAAGGGGGAATTATCTGTACTGGCCATTAATGCTTTCTTTGCAGTAATATGGGGAGGTGACATAACTCCCTCATGTGCATCTCTCAAGTTTATGTGTTACAGTAAAAGACAGCCAAGGGTGTTTCAAGGTTAAGAACTATTTCATTGCTGATGAGAATAATAACTAGCCATCACTATAAAGAAAGGCATGAAGGGATAAAAGATAACAACCTGAAGTCAGATGATCTCTGGATAACCCTTTATCTCTTCCTCAAAAATCACCTTGCTCCTTTCTGTAGATGGATAGAAAGACCTGTTACTCCAAGCCTTGGAGATTTACTTTGTGATTTGGCTCAGATCTGGGGGGGCTACTCCTTTTCAGTAGAGCCAAAAATGAAGTGAGGTGATAAATTATTTCAGTACTTTTTTTAATGAGACCACTATTTCCCAAAGCAATCTAATTAATTACAGAGAACAGCATAACCCAAAGTAAATAACTGATATATATACATATGTTTGATTTGTGAGTGTTATTGATTTTAATTTAATTAATGTAAAATAGATTTGTGTCAGAATTTAGTGCCATAAAATAAAAATATGAATTTATATATCGCTAGATTTATATAGAGAAATATTGTATTAATATACCTTCTACCGGTGCCATCTATCAATTTCCAAAATGCATTAATTATAGCAAATCGATCTGATGAGGAGAATTTCAATTAATTACACCATCTCTTCCATGAGTGGGCACTAGATGGCACTAAAAGATAGGAGTTGGGGTGCGGAAATTTCTTGATGCTGGTGTACTTCAGTGGAGGATCACTGCATAAATGATAGCCAGTAATCTATTCTGTGGGGGGAAAAAAATAAAGAAAGAAAAGAGTCCCAGGAAATACAGCAGCTTTATTGCATGACTCATTTGTTTCTTGAGACTATGGAAGAAATTGTACAATTAGAGGCAAAGTGGCAGAACATGATATTAAGTGACCATGGCTGACAGCAAAGTCCCTTTGCAGATGGGAGAAATGGAATTTTCCCTCTCTCACTTGGTCATGATGCTTCATAGAAAAAATCTCCTCCAGAATTCATATGTTCCCTCGCTGTCACCACTGCACTCCTTGAGCACAGTTCTAGTCCCAAACTTGACAGTGTTAGAAACATCAACTTCCACAACATTTCCCGCTCGGCCTCTGCCCCATCTGACCAAAGGCAAACCCTTGGGCTGATGGAGTAGACATAGCAATGGCGTTCAGGAGAAGGCCTGGGTCAGAACTGGAGATTGCAATGAGCTCTCAATAAAAACCACTCCTAATTAACTCCAGAGGGAGAATTAGCAGGGAAGGAGGGGATTGGAGTCTGACTCAGGCTGTGGACTCTGGCTCTCAAACCATCAGCAGTCTGACCTGGGTGTTTCACATGCCTCAGAAGGGTTTTTAGAGAGCCAGTTACCCTCAGGATGGGATGAAACAGCTCATCACGTGCAAGGGATCACTGCAGATTATCCCGTGCGTTACTATGGTTTTAAACATTACAAAGACATACTTTTATTCCAAATGCAAAAGGAAGCGCTCAAACATTAGGAAACTTCGCGTCTGTGTTGTTTTGGCCCATTCTGTGTATGAAATAAGAAAGACGCCTTTTCTAACAGAAAAGTACACAACCATGTAATTAAAAACTGAGGCCTATGCACAAACTGGCATAACTATGTCTGGAGCAAGCTTTTCCTAGTAATTCAGCACCTGGTTTATCCGTATAGATAATGTTGTTTCCTCTGTGCAATTTCATGTGCAATGTTGACGTGTTTTTAGAGGTGAAGGGTGGTCCGTCGCATGGACTCTGAGCTGTGTCACTGCCTAGGATGACACTGACTGGGGGCCAGTGGCCTTCGCGGTGTCATCTCCTTAGACTACAGGGGAATCCTTTCAAGTCCAGACATGACTTTCCCACAGGTTCGCTACATTTTGAAAGTGTGTCTATCAGACTGTGGTTCTTTGTGGAGATTTGGACACGCTCCGTTCATGGCAGCCACTGCCCCAGGAGCCGGGCGGGCTGCGAGAGGCGGGGCGAGCCCTCACGCCACGCTCAAGATGGCGGCCGACGGGAGCAGGGCCGGGCGCCACGCTCAAGATGGCGGCTCTGGCCGCCCCGCCTTCCCCCGCCCCTCCGGCGGTTACTTCCGGAGGGAGCGGGAGAGGGCGTCCGTCCCATGGTAACTGCGCCACGGTGGGAACGCCGCGGCCGCCTTTCGCTTCCTGCTGGCGCCCGGCCCGCGACGACGGGCAGCCGCCGCCTCCGGGGCTCCGCCGCCGGCAGCCGCCAGGTCGCGAGGTGAGAGGAGCCCGCCGGGGCGGGCGGGCCCCGCGGGGCGGTCTCTCCGCGCTGCCGAGGTATCAGGTCGGGCCGGCGGCGCCGGGGAGGCGGCAGCGGCGGCGGCAGCAGCCGCCCCGCGCTCTTGTAGCGGGGGAGGAACCCTCGGTCCAGGGGCAGCGCCCCGGGGAGCCGCGCTCGCGGGACAGCGGCGGCCCCGCCGCGGGGAGAGCGCTGCTGGGGGCGGCTGTGCCCTTGTGTCGGCTGAGCCGTACCTTGAAATATCTTGTAAAATGAATTAATTCTTCACTTCAGAATCTTTTGTGTTTATTTTACTGGGACCTGGGGCCTTTTGCTTTCCTCGTTATTTAAAGGTGTTCAAGCACCTAACTTTTTTCGTTCGTTACGGGCTGAGATGTGATCAGCCCTTCGTGTGCTCCTGCCCTTTGTTCAGACACACGGTGCTTGTAATTGCCTTTTATTTGTTAGGAACAAAGACTCCTTGAGAGCAGGTCTACAGGCAACGGTTTCTAAAGGGAGCTCGTATGGCACCCTTTGTCTTGGGAAATAAGGATACGGTAATTCCCGACTTGTGGCCGCACAACCGATGTTGTGATAAGGTTGCTCATTGCTTCCAGTGGCGGTGCAAAACGCTGGAGGTGTGCTGGAGAGACCATTAGGGCAGATGTCTGTCCAGAGGGGTGTGGAATCCTCTTCAGTTTATGGATTCAGTGCGAGCAGCCAGTTCCCATGTTTTATGTGGAGTTGGCACCTGCAGCCAGCGCAGGAGCTCTCGCCGTACCCTGCTTTGGGAATGGCTTACTTCCTGCATCAGGGACAGCTCACCTGCTGCTTCTTCACATCCTCATCCTAGAAGAGACTGAGAGCGTACTAGAAGTTTAATGAAAAACTTTTCTGTGAGTAAGGCAATAGGACACTCCATCTCTTTTTCTCGGCCTCTGGAGAAGATGGAAAAATAGATTTTTGCTGAATGGTTGATCTCTCCTGAAGAGCTGGTTCTCACATCCATACAACGGGAACGCATTAAGAGTGCTCAGCTCAGCTTTAAGAGCGTTGACTGGTGGAACTACAGGCAAAACTAGGTACCAGGAAGCAGATGGCATGAATTGAGACTGGAAGGAATAAGGGATTTCTTAACTGGATAAAGGAATAAGAGCCTGAAACTAGCAACCTGCAGGGATGGGTGTGGAAGAGCTCTAGTGTCAAACAGCCAAAGTGGGGCCAGAGAAAAGTGTATTAGAAAAATATAAATATTTCAAACGTTGGTATGGCACTAAGGCTGCCAGAGTTCAAGAAGCCTTTGTGCAATGCGGTCAGGCACACAGTGTGATTCCTGGGGCTGTCCCATGCAGGAGTTGGACTGAGTGATTCTTGTGGTTCTGTTCCAACACAGGAGATTCTGTGATTTGGAGTCTCTTGTGGCTCGTAATATTTAAGATATTTAAGCTTGTAATCAAACTTTCACACTACATTGGAATATACATAACATTTACAGATTGTATTTATTTTACATATATTTGTTTTTCTCTGAATATAAAATAAATGACTTGTGCTTCTTCAGTTTTTTAGTAGCTCCCAGAAACTCTAACTAGTACTGAGGGGCTGCTGTGCTGATTGCTGAATGCTTGTGTAAATTGAAACACAAATTAAAGAGGCAGACATCCTGGTGGGGGCTTTTTTGCTTAAGTAATTATCTTTAAATGTTAAGGAAACAAAACAGCCTTTGACACTCATGTTCTGTTTCAGAATACAGTGGTTGAACTTTATAATAGTAGTGTAGGATATTTTTGTGGTCATTAAATAGAAAGAAAAATCAGATTCCACAGGAAGATTTATTTTCTCCTTCAGAGTAAAGGGAGTGATATCCTGTAATAATGTCATAGCCTAGTTGGAGGACACAGTTATTTTGAGATTAGAAGCTTAAATGTGTAGGTTTGTTACAAGCAGATGAATGTGGAAGCGGGGACTTGACTGTAGAGGGGTGCAAAGTATAGAAGAGTGCCTTAGGATTTGTAACTGTGTCATCACTCAGGAGAGGTTTTTTCCCCTTTCGAGGGACACAGTCTGTATGTAGGGAATAAAACTCAATGATTGGCTTTTTCCATTTTTTTTGGCCTGCTTTTGAACTCACTATAGTAAAGTTAAGGTTGTTTGCAGGTTATATGAAGTGATAAATAAGGCCACAGTGATGTCTGTTTGTCTTCAAGGCACCTGGGAGAGGGCAGTGTCTGTGGCTGGGCTTACCTGTCTATAGAGCCATACCTTTGCTTCAATGGATTTGCCTTCTCCTGCTCAGGTAGTGCAGGGGAGACACGGCTTGAGGATGAAGCTTTCTTAGCAGAGTCTCAGCATTGCTGAGATTGTGGGTTTTTTCTCTTTAATTTTTTTTCACTCCTTCTTTCCGAATGCGCTACCATCGCACATTCCTGGCTCTGTTGGAGCATGCCATGTGAGGCTATTTTTGACTGCTCAGGGAATTACTGTAGCAGGAACAAAGTGATGGGGGAGAGTGGTCCCAAGGGGCCTTGAGAAGAAAGAGATGGAATTCAGATTAGTAGCCTCCAAAAAAATCTTGCTGTAGAAGAGGTGAAAAGTAAGACTTTGAAAGAACAAAGGTAAAAACATGTGAAAACACTTAGTTCTCAAAATGTTACCCTTTCCCATGAGGAGGCTTTTTGAATGGGTTTCATAGTAATGTTTCTCATATGTTGACCATAGATTTATTTGGGCAGTAAGCTTGACATTTTTGCTAAGCTTTTAACAGAGATGATTGATTTACTGGCTTTGATAGAGGGATAGAATTACTTTCAAACTTTGAAATACATAATAAGCACCTCAGGTAATTAGCAAGCCTACATCTATCTCTCTTTAAAGTGATCAATGGCATTAATTTGGTTTGGTAACCATGGCTATTTTCTCGTTCAGCAGCCATATGGTATTTCTGAGTTTAGTGTGATTTCCTGTAGGTGGTTTTTACAGAGTCAGCTGGGCTTTGGTGTGAAGTGCAGCAAAAATGAAATACTATGGGAAGGTGTGAAAATGTTGTTATATTAAAAGAGAAAAAAAAAAGGTTGCTTTAACTTTGGGGTAAGAGTAGATTGTAACCTCTAAATCACATGTTCAGGGGGACTGTTATGTGAAAGCAGTACAAATTTGTAACTGCTGCTTGTTTGACACTGAAGTTTTTTAATGCAAATAATGATCAACAGATCAGTGTTTTGTTGTAAACAAAATACTTTTTGCCTTTTGTGTAAAAAGGAGACCCCTCTTTCAGTATCGTACCCTTTTAAGGGGTTTTCTTCTTGGGGTGTGCTACATTAATGCTGTTGTTAAATGTGTCATGACATTAATAAAACAGCCACAGGAAATTTCCATCTGAGTTCTGATTTTTTGAGGCCTGCAGTAATGAAAAAAGTGTGAATTTTATCTGTCACATGAGAAGTGGCTGAAGGAGCTGGGGTTGTTTAGTCTGGAGAAAAGGAGGCCCAGGGGGACCTTACTGCTTTTTACAACCCCCTGAAAGGAGGTTGTAGACAGGTGGGAGTTGGTCCTTTCTCCCAGGTACTAAGTGATAGGACAAGAAGAAACAGTCTCAGATTGCTCCAGAGGAGGTTTAGATTGGATATTAGGAAAAATGTCTTCATTAAAAAGATGGTCCAGCATTGAAACAGGTTGCCCAGGGAAGTGATGGACTCACCATCCCTAAAAGTGTTCAAAAAGCACACAGATGTGATGCTTACAGACGAGGTTTAGTGGTGGACTTGGCAGTGTTTGTTTAAGGGTTGAACTCAATGGTCTTAGAGGTCTTTTCCAACTGTAATGATTCTAAGATGGAAATCAAGAGCTTCTGAGAAACATTCTGGGCATCCAGGAGCATAGTCCAGCTGAGCTGGTGAAAGCTAGGATAACAGAGAGGAGTCTGGTTGGGAAGCTTGAAGCTGTTTCTGAAGCAGTTTTATAAAGGTGAAAAATCCTGGTTTTTTTAAGTTGACCTTTACTGTATGCTCATAAATAGCAGCTTAAATTTCTCTGTGGGAGATTCTCCAGCATTAAATATTAACAGAAATAAATCTGTCTGGGAGAGTTGTGAGAAGGGGAACCAGTGTCAGATGGTGAACTTGGAAGGAGATCTGGAAGTGGAAGCTTTCAAGTAAGGGGAGTGGGGCAAAGAAAGGCAACAAAAGTGGTGTTGGGAAATGGAATGGGGCAAAGCCAGGGATCACAGAAGACTGAAGGTTGCTGATGGTTTTGTAGAGTAGCATAGACCTTGAAAGCATAAGGTTTTCTGGTTAGTAAAGGTGGCATTGAGGAGATACAGAGAAAGAAATTGTGTGCTATATAGGCAGGAAAGTGCCATTTAAAATTAAGTAGAAATACATCTGAAAGATACCAGAGAAAGAATTAGTGACTGTAAGGTGCATGTTCTTGGGGTGTGTGGAAGGAAATGAGAACAGGGGCGTGTGGAGCCTAGGGACAACCTCAGTGCTGAGGTGGCGAAGCAGAGGTCTTGTGGTAGGGAGAGCTTAACACTTGCAGCCCTGAATGAGAGAAGCTCAAGAGGGACATGTTAGTGTGCCATGCTGGGTGTTCTCAGTGATGCACAGCCCAGAGTGCTGCTCACAGTGTGCACAGCTTATAGAAGCTGTGAAAGAAACATTCTTTCTGCCTTCCCTGTTCTAATAAGAATACCTCCCCCTCATCTTTATCCTCTATGGGAGATGTGAAAAACTTGCTTTCTGGTGAGTTGGTACAGTCAACATATGACTGGATATAACATCAGCTTTCTGCATTCAAGTTTCTGAAGAAAGGTCTTGCTGTGTATCTTTATGTATAGCATTGTTTTTGTAGAAGCAGACAAACACAGCATGATAAAAACATTCTTGTGCTTTCTGTAGTACAACATAACTCTTGTGCTATGTAACACAAGTTAATAAAAATGACTGAATTAAACCATAACGAATAGCAGATGGAAACTGTGGTTTAGTCTTGTGTAGTCTCTCCTTGTTAATGAACTTCACATGCAGATGAAATGGGAGGGAGATAGGCTTTAATAAGGGAAAATGTTTGCCTTGTCATCTGAAAACACTTAGGCTCCTGGGTGAAGTTTGTGTGCTCAGCAGTACTCCTTTTTTGTGCAGAGCCAGAGTGTTTAGAAATTAAACTTGTTATTCCTGGGTTGACAAGAATATCTCCCCCTCCTAGAACTTTAATTCTTATCTTTCCTCTTTATGTAACCAGGGTTGGTCAGGGACTGTAAACAGCCTTGTTTTAGACTTCCTGGTATTACCCTGTTCCGTTGCCATCCTTGCATGTGATAAGACGTGCCTGCTGGAGCTGAACCAGGGAGTCAATCTCAAAGGCACTAAGGTTTAATACTGGGCTTGTGATTTGCTTTTTAAAAGTATCCTGTCTGCTGTTTACTGAGTGTTTGGAGAGAGTCTCGAGGAGAATTGTTTCAGCTTTCGAAGTTTAAGTACAGCATCATCTTCCTGTGATTTGTACATGTCTGGTCAATGAATATGCTTGAAAAATATTTTGGACATAAAGTGACTTAAGAAATTGTTTCTTTGACTGCATCTCTCTTTAAGGCTTCTTTTCCAATGCCTTATTTATTTGTAACATAATTTTTCTTTGTTTTAACTTAAAGAAGATTCATTTGGCGATGAGCTGCCTTTCGTGAAGTGTTTGCGATAAAGTATTTATAGACAGGATGGAGCATCAGTAGTGAGATTTGAGAAGACACATTTTGTAAACACAAAATCCATTCCACCTGGAACGTGAGTGGAATAGTACAGCTCAGATTACACTTGTGCTTCGGGGTAGTGTTGGAATTAAAGCTGGGGTTTTTGGAGCTTGTTGTTTTTTTTTTCTGCAAAGCCTCATTTGTGGTCTTCCGAGTTTTGCACTTTCCTAATACTTGTTGTAAGACCTAGAGGGTGCTTGATACTTACAGGCTTAGATTGAAAATGCTTTTAGACTTGATGTGAATTTAAAAGATTTTTTAGGAATTTTCTCCCAGTTGTGTTTACTGAAAGTAGTTGCTGTGCACAGCAATACAGCTGATAGGATCCATTTCTAATGGCAAAAGTATTTAATATTGAAACACCCCTCTTGGGCAGCAGTACTTGAAGTTGCATCAAAACTGAGTGATGTGGAGATATCTTTGGGTGGGAGGAAGGAAGAGGGGATTTTGAGAACTAGGTAATTAATTAAAGATTGCTGTTGTTATGATGTTTTAGGCTTAGAAAATTAGAGAGTACTGTGCTACATACTTTGAATATGCAAGTAAGTTAAAATATTTTCTTTAATACATATGCTGTTCTAAATAATTATATAAAGCTGAAGGGAGTTTTTGCCTTTTGGAATAAACTTTACCATAGTCTTAAACATATGTTCTCACTTATTGTTTATAGCTTATTTAGTACTATAAAAAACTACAGCAGGTATTGCAAGAATTCAGTAACTTAATCTTAATCCTTTGAAGTTAAGTCCTGTGAAATGTATGTCATGCTGGTAGCTTTATAAAAACATAATGGAATTAAAACCAAAATCCATTATTAAAGCTAGAAGTAAGATCATTAATATAGTTTAGAACTCACTTCTGTTGCAGTGAAGTCTAAGATCCTGAATAGTCCTGGACACTTTCTGGGCCTGAATTTGTCATTGGGTATTTTCTGTGACAGTCAAACTTTACAAACTTTGATTACAAACAAGATTTGCTTTGAGGGTTTTGAAAATGTTTGTGTAATAATGTTTATATACCAAGACAGATGAAGAAAGTAGTTGTTGACTGTGAGCTGTAACTGGGGTTTTGCATTAGTGCTTAACTGTTACATCAGTAAAATGCTTTTCTCTGCTTTTCTTTGCTGTCAAGCAAAGCCAGTTTGATCTGCTGCAAACTGAGTACTTTGGCAACTTCTTCTCTGTTAAAGAAATGTAGAAATGTCATTAGTGGGAAAACAATTACTTGCTTTGTAAGTGGTGCAGTTGAGTTATGACTAAGTATATTGATTTGCCTGGCCAACACAAACTTGAGACAATTTTTTTTTTCATGGCCATTCCATAATAGGGTCACATGATGGTTTGTTATTGCCCTATACAGGGTTGAATTTTACAAACCAAACTGCTTTCTGGGGAAATTGAAAGGGGTTTTAATACTTTTTTTAAAATCGGTTTTGATCACTGATGTATGATGTTGAATGGATTGGGGAAGGCTTGTCCCTCTCAACTTTTGTTGCTTTGTGAAGCTCTTTAACTTCTCTTTTTTAATGGATTTACTAATTGCATACACAATAAAGAAGTTACTGACTTCCAAAAAGATAAGATTTTCTATTTTTTTTACTATCTAGGTAGGAGAAACTGCATCTGTCTACTTGTGCCAAACATTTTGTTTTTCCTCTAAACTGGCATTTTATCCTCTAATCCCCGAAGGCAATTTGAATATGCTGTTTAGAGTTCATTGCTGATTTTAGAATTTAGGATGCTAAATCTGTAGAACCTACAAATTGAAGGCTGCTAAACCTGTAAAACCCACAAACTGAAACCATAATAATGGGATTATGAGACTGAGATGAATTCTTAATTTTAAGTGCTCTCTCTTATGTACTGTACCTCTCATCATTGCCCTCTCTGGTTCAGTGAATGCTTTGGTGATCAGTGCCCTAGTGTAAAAGGTGTATTAGGTTAACATTTAGTCAGTTGATACTAATGGGTCTGAATGATAGCTCAAAACAGTTGTACTGCTTTACTCTTCAAGACATAACACCAGCCCTTCTGTCAGCCCTGTGAAGAGGATGTTCTGTGGTGTCTTGTTTGTCTTTTCTGGAAATTTGTGTTCATATTTGTGTTACGAATTTTCCCCATTGTATTACAGCTTTGAGAAGAATGACTGGAACAGAGTAGAAAACAGAAATGCAGCAAGTGAAAAGTTTGAATAAAATAAATATTGTGGTGGTTCTTAATTGGCTGTGGTTATCTCTTCTGTGAGCTGTTTCTGGGTAGCCTTCCGTGGCGTGTGGCATGTAATAAACCATGGGCCAAAACAAGCACTCGTGGCTATTCCATGGAGAAGGGCAGGTGCTTTGTTCCACTGCTTAAATTCTTCTTTTCTCACAGTTACCTCCTTCCAGTGAATTCAGACATGTACAGACAGCTTCCTTAGAGGCTGTCTATAATTAACAATATCAAATACTTTTAGGTGTAGATGTGGCTGCTGTGTGCAGCAGCTGTGCTCCGGTGATGTGGTCATCCTTTGTCCTTGTAAGGTCCTGGCCAGAGGCTGCGCAGAATGAGCTCAAGGCATGGTGGGATGTGCACCAGCATGGCTGGTGCAGCTCAACCAGGATAGGAGGCAAGAGACCTCAGTTAGCACCAAGGAGGTGTTTGGTGGTCAGTGAGATCATTTATGTCTGCAGCATAAGACTTTTTTTTCCCAATTTACTAAACTGGACTGTTGTTAATTTGAATGTGAAATTCTGCTGGGTGTTTATAAATCAGGGTGCAGACAACTAATGAAAGACCTGAGTGGTGAAAATATTCTAAAAAAATCAATTGGAACATTTTGGAAAAGGTTTGAATGAACTTTCTTCCCAGGAAAACATTAAAAAATTTTAGACTGTATGTTTAGTACACTTGTCTCAGATATATCTTTTATTACAGTATAAGCTGTAGTCATACCTGACACCAGAAACAGAAACATAGGACTTTTTCTTATATAAGGGAGATGATGAAGAGCACTTACAAAAGGGCTAATTTGGAAAGCAGGGGAAACTTGAAGGATGATTTGGTTTACCTGCCTCCTGGTCACAGAATCATTATCAGTTTCCATGTAGACAGATAAGGTTCTTTAAGCAGGGAGAGAAGCCAGGCCCAGCACCTGTATGTAAATGGGTCAGGTGGAAAAGTGCGGCAGAGCCCTCTTTCAGCCCCCCCCAAACTGTTCTGCTAGCTCAGCCTTGGGGACTTCAGAGGAGCAGTGCCACAGAAACCAGGAGAGAGAGGCTCGTTTTCCAGGTGTTTATTCTCTGGTGGTATGCAGGAAAAGAGACCGAACAATGGCGGGAAGGTTTTTTATCTAGGTCTGGGTCTAGGGGGGCTGGAGCTATCTGGCACTCAGCCAATGGGGTCTAGCTAAGGTTAAGGGTCATTCGGACATTCCTATCTGTGGGGCCCAGCTGCAGGGCACCCACTGAACTGCAACAGAAAAGAATGAGAGTTCTGGAGTCTACTTGCAAAAACATTGCAACAAATGTGAATGATTGGCTAAGTTTTTCAAGTAATTAGTACAAAAAGTGCTAAAAAAAGTAAGATTGGATTTTCACAAACCAAAATTCACAAGCAATCAAATCTCCTTTTATGGCATGGTATCCAGTCTTTTTTTTGGGAGGAGCAAATGTGTTCTCAGTTTAGTTAGTTATTCTAGTGGCTTTTTCTGTATTACAAGCAAGGATGTTTCTCTAAATTCCATAAAGTTGGTGAAAAGCCTTAGTTTCATAGATCACTGTCAGACCAGATAATGTGTCAACTGAATGCTCTCTGCAGGGTTCTCTCACTAATTGTGACTTAAGTGAAACGTTAAGGCTGTGCAGTATTAGCAGCAGATAGTATCAAGCTTGGAATTGCTGTGAGTGTGTTGGAAAATGTGGATAGGGTTCAGAGAGACTTGAGGACAGAGAAGAAGCAGTCTGGGAGGGAGAAAACCATGTGTTTTGGATGAGGACAAGATTCAAGATCCTCCATTTATCATCTTCATACAAGAAGACCATGGAGGAGTAGAATGAGTTTTGTGCAAAGAGTTGTGGGGATGATGCAATTGAGAAGCCAGATAGGATTCTGTGAACACATCTGCTGCAAGCAGCTTGAATGTACTGAGACATGTAAGCAGGATGAGTTTCTACATAGCACATAATAGTTCTTCATGCTAGGCTTAAACATTTCACTCCAAGAAAAGCTCGATTACAAGTCAGTGTAGAGGAAAGTAAAGAATAAAGTATTCAAAATGTAATTACTTTATTCACAGAAAGACTGAGAAGTGCTCCCTTACAGAATGGAAGACTACAGAGGGAAGGAAGAGTTTTCTTCAGGTGAGGTATAAACATGGAGAGCATTTTCCAGTTTAGTTTCTGACAACAGAACCACTGGTAACGTGCTTAAACTGCAACAGAGAGAGTAGAAATGGACTTCAAATTTCTTTTAATGGAAATTAAAAGTAGAAGAGACCTGTGACCCACTGAAACAGATTGCTTGGAAAGACTGTGGTGTTGCCATTTTTAGAATGCCTCATAAGGCACAGATTAACTATGTCTAGACCATGTTTTTCTCCCTCAGTCCTGAGAGGCAGGATTACCTGATTTATTGAGCTGCTTTTTAACCATTAGAGTATTAGAAAATCCTAGAAGGGTTTCTAGAAAGCAGGGACATTCGAATTAGAAAGGTATCAAAGTGGTTAATAGCACTGGGCCCATGTTAATCACCTTCTCATTTTGTGATAATGGGTCTTGCTGTTAAAATTGCATATCTGTACTCCCTCATTTCCACTCCCTGCTCTTCAAATAAAGTAATATTGCATTGGGGGAGAGGGGGGAAATACTTCTATAAATCTTCTGGCTCACTTCCATTTCACATCTGTAAATATCTTCCAGTTGATACACCAAGTGTATACGGATGGCTACAAACTTCCAGAATCATCTTTCTTCCCTAGCTGTATGTAAATTTGCTTTGGGGATGAGGGAGAAATTAGACTTTAAAACCCCATAGTAAGTTTGATATCAGATTCTAAGATTTCCAACTGCATAGCTGATTCCTCTGAGTCAGAATTAAGATATAAAATAAACCATTCCCTTATTAGCAAATAGCAGCCTTTATCTTGCATGCCTTTTTTTTTTTCTAAATCTGGCAATTAAAATGCATGAATAAGAGGCAGTGTACTCTGGTAGCAGGAACTTGGGCCTGGGAGACAGAACTGTCAGCATCTTAATCTTAGACATGTTGAATTATGATTTGCTGAAGGGTATGTTTAATTCCTGGCCCTGTTTTCCACACACAGAATGTAATGCTGCAAGGATTAATTTTTGTCTGTGGCTACAGAATTAAAACTCTCAGACTTGTCTTCCCACATTAAAAGTTAGTATGTAAGCCCAAGGTTTTCATTCATTAATTCCTAAGTTGTGTCTAAATTCTTCTGCTACAGTATCCTCAGGTTAAAGAACAGTAATTTAAAATGCTAATAAGGTTAAAAATATCTAACCTTGTGGTAATTTCCTTAGGTTTTCATGTATGGAAAATGCAAATTCTTTTTTCTTCCATTGCTTTTTTTTCCCCTGCTGTTGTTGAAAACAGCTCCTTTCTCAAAGACTTCAGGTGTGCAGTGTAGTTTTTTTATACTTCATTCATGATTTATAAGGATACAGAAAGATTGTAGAATTCAAATTTTACTGGAATTTTGTTATTTTCTAAGCAAGGAGGCTGCATTGGTATAACCTGGTTTGTCTTGGAGCACAGATACAGCAATACAGCCAAAGGATTTATTTTTTAATTTAAGTTGCCTTAGAGGCTGAGGGCAATGCTGTATGATGTTATTCTGGTTCAACAGACCAGTAGTGTTGAAGAGTGAGAGGGTGTGTGGGGTCTTTAGGTCAATGAAATACCTTTTCCAAGGCTGGTAGCATCAGGCTGAAATCCCTGTGGGCTTCTTCCTGCAGGTGCTTGTTTTAAGTTAGGTCTGCACAGACATTTAAATTTATTATTATGGTGTTACTCTACAGGGTTTATAGTTCTTTCAGTGCATTCTTTGTAAAAGAGCTGGCATAATTTTTTAAAAGGTTATGTTGAATTCTTGTTTCCTCAGCAAGTTGCCATGGATATGTCAGGTTATTAATGTTTGTTTACAGAGGAATGAGGTAGAGAAGGTTTATGGTAGCTATTTTCAAATGCACATTCTGCTTTTGACTGATGCTGTTCTCACTGGAGCTAACTGGCCAGTGAATGTGAATTCTGCTGTCTGCTTTGAGAATTAAGTTCACTTTGAAAAGAGTTAACACAGAGATGGTCATGTGTACATCCTTACTTTGCATTAGCTTGTCAGTTGTTCAGGTTGCTTTATTCCCTCTTCAGTAAAAAGACCCTGCTGATTTTGTGTGCCCTGTGTTGTGTTGGAGTCCTGTGAGTCTCAGCATTTCAAGCATTGAAATACAGAGGCAATGCTCACACCTAGAACTAAGGAACTGCTGCCTCCAAATGTGCTGCACCTCAGGCACCTGCACAAATCAAAGAGGTCCTAGACTTGCTGTGATTGGGAAAAGGCCATGAAAAAAGATTTTTTTTCTGGCTAAGAACTGGCATAACAACAAAATCAAGCCATAAAACCCCTGCATGCAGAAATGAAATACCCATGAGAGAGCATTTGTATGTTGTATTACATAATACAACACTTGAAGTATGTTTCTGGTCTGTCCTCTGACTTCCAAGTCATTTGTTTTGCTCCTTTGTAGCTGCACGCTTACTTTTCTTCCCTTCCAAAATAAAGCCCACAAAGATAAATGTGTTTATGTAGCGTCTCAAATCCTTGATTCAGAAATACAACCTGCTGACTTTGGAGCCCATGCAAATGACCTGCATGGCACCAGATTCTGCTGTCAAGTAACCACTAGAAAAAGTATGCAATTAAACCAGAAGTCAAACATTAACTTGTTCCTTTCCCAGGTCACACTGGAGGAGGTGTGGGCAGGCGTGTTTGAAGACTAAGGAAAACAAACCCTGTGTTTGTCACAGTGAAGGTGTCACTCTGTTCCTCATGTCTCTGTAAGCTGTGCAGTCCTTAAGGAGAAGACAAACTGCTGCAGGGCACTTGGTTCAGTTTTGGGTTAAATAACCAAAAGAGTAGCAAAAAGTCAAGAGGCAACATAGTGGAAAAGAATGAAAAGGTGAGTATCCTGTTGTGGAAAGTGAAAGTTGAGAGGGAAGCACCTGTTAAAGAAGCAGCTGCTAAAAATGGATGACCACTCTTAGTGGAGTAGAATTAGCAGCAGCTTTCTTGGTAAAATTGATCCTTGTGTACATTCTGTGATGAACTTTTTTGTGAAACTCCACAGCCACAACGGCTCTCTTCCCTTCCACTTCATGATCAAAGGTGGCTTCTTGAGTGGAGCAGCATACCTGGGCATGGTCAGTCTATGCCAGTTAGTTCCCATATAAGCTCTACTGTCAACCTTTTAAAGTTACCACACGTGTAAAGTTTATTAAAAGTATTTTGAGAAAAGTTTGGTAGTTTTTATGCCTTGTGTACTCCAAAACCTTGAAATGTCTCTACAAAGAAGTGTCTTGTGTGTTTTAAAAAGTGTAAATGAAATGCCCTCAGTGTGCTAATTTTAGTGCAGTAGGTCTGAGTTTCCAGGTGAAAGTGACAAGATGTTCTCTGGGTTTAGAATCCATAGCAATAGCCAGAGGTGCCTTTGTGAAGGGACAGGTACAGAGATAGCTGTGTTTGAAACTGTTTGTGTCTCACAGAAGAGCTCTTTCATTGCTTTTATAGATGTAGTGCAGAATATCTTGGGTGATTCATGTAAGCTGAATACCAGCCCCATTAAACATCTGCATTTTCCATTCAGAATGAGCAGTGTGGAGTCTGTACTTTCTGCACCTCTTTAGAGATAAAGTTTCATTGGGTCCTTCCCTGTAGCCAAACATCCAGTCAGGGCTGTGTGCCAGGGAGGGAGCCCTTGCAGAGCAGTGAGACAAACTGTAGTCTAGTTTTTTTCATAAAAGTTCAGCTTCTTTGGGAAGAAAGTGGGCATTGATCTGAAGACATGCCCAGGACTAAATGAAGTTGTGAGAATCTTTACTGGAATTGCCAAGAAGCGATTTCTGGCTTCATGTTGTGAGGTCTGATGTGGTACTGGCTCCACAAGCTGCTCTAATATAGCCCATATCCCACAAATGTACAAACTCAGCAGGATGCTAAAACATGACAGTGCTTGGGGATGAATGCCTTTTGCAGTCCATGCTTATTTCATTTTATTAGATATTGTCTTAACAATACCAATCTGTCTCTTCTGCTGCTAATCATCAGTGACCAAATGCTCTTGGGTTAGAACGCTTTTATGGCAGTTCAAGCCTAATTTCCAAGTAGATTTCTAGGTAAAAAGCCACTATGTTTTTGGTTTTGTGCATTGGGTTATTTTTTCAGTCATCCCATATGTTGATTTTGCATACCTGGAGATTGTGCTCTACCCAGAAAGTCCACATGGCCCTAGTGACAGGGAAGAAAACCCAAAGTGCTGTGTACATCTGTGTGATTATCTCATTTTTCATCAATTCTCTTGGCCTGACCAAACAGTCAGCTTCCAAAGCTGACACTACCAACCATCAAGATCCTAATACGCACAGAGTAATCTCTATTAAATGCTTTTGGGTTAACCCTTAATACACTGTGAGAAAATGCCCCAGATGCAGAATATTGGGATAAGTAAAAAGATACTTAGAATTTTGTTCTCTTATTCCCAAAGGGGTGACTGCTCCCATGAATGTGGCAGTGTGAAGGAAGCTGAGCAGCCACCTTGTTCTTAAGCTCTTCTTGCTTCCCTCTTGCTCTTCTGGAACAGGTCGTGTGATAGGGGTTATGTTTTGAACTGAATTAGACGAGGCTTTAAAGTGAGAATGCTCAATATATGACAAGTGTCAAGTTCTGTTTTGCCGGAAAATATTTAGTACTTATCTTTTTCCTCAAGGTGTTTCCACATGAAAGATCCCCTGTCACATGCAAGAATTGAAGCTTGTTCTATGAGCCATAAAAATCAGTCTTAATATTCTGAATTAAGGAGACTTAATTTTTCAGTCTTGCTGTTTCTCTGTAATCTGCTTTTGGCATGATTATTTTCCTTTGAGAGAGAAATGAACTGGTTAATGAGTCATATTTGAGAATTTTGTCCCAAACCATAGGTTAGGCTTTAAAACTTAAAAGTTCCCTCTGTATGCAGATGGGATGTGGGAGTCTCCTGAGAGTTCGTGATTTGCCTTTCTGTGCTGCTTTGTGCAAACAGTACTCCATAGCAGGAACTTACCTCCAACTGTGTTCTTGCAGGAATTTGTTTTTTTTGATCTCAGGAGATACTGCTTGTTTGATCCATATGCTCTTTATTAATCTTCTGTGCTGAATGCCTGAGAGAAATTGTGATAGGCAAGTATGGTCATTTTAATAAATGAAGGTGTTATTGTATCTATTTGAAATGTCACAAGAGGACCTCTTTGCTGGCTAGGTCTGTGACTCTTGTAAGGCTGCCAGGGTCTGAGAAAATTCATATTGAGAAATGGTATTTTTGAAGGTTCTTGAAGGGTGTGGTTGAATTCATACTTCTCTTATCCACATAAGAAAAATAACTATCTAGACTGTATGCTGTGATTCTTTCTCAAAGTAGTAAAGATCAGGTATCTGGATTTACAAATAAAGGAATAAGAAATTATTCTCAGCTGTTTTTGCATTCTCATTTAAATAGCTGAACTATTTGATCTTGTTTCCTGTTGCTTTTAATGATAATTTAGCTGAAACTTTGAGAAAGGATTCTTTGCTTGTGGTGCTCGTGATGTCATGTCCATCTTCTATAAAGTCGTGACCAGGTCAGAGACCTATGGCCTTGGAAGACTTTTATGTTGCATTGTTGTGGTTTTTTTTTTTTTTTTTTCTTTTTTTAAAACATAAGTGTATTAATTTTAAGTATCTGTTTTTTTCCTGTACTATTCCTTTCTCCTCCTTTTGGGATTAACAGAAAAGCAATTATTAGCTACTTAGTACCATAATTCTGCATTCTAATTTCTGGGAAAAAAAAATCTAAATAGAGAAATCAAGTGAATTACTGTAAGCATGTGATTTTTTTTGAAACTCTGAATTAGGCATATAAAAATTCACTCTTTTCAATATCTTGCTGTGCTAGAAAGAAGGATTTTTACACAGGGAGAGTTCTGCATACTTTTGAAAGCATGGCAAGAATGCCAGTGTTCATAAGTAAAATGCACTTTCAAATATAGTGGCAATGCACTTAAAGTGGATATTACCAAGTTTACTTACTTGGTCATTAGTTATCTATAACCTTTACTTTCTGCTAGATATCAGTTTTTACACATTTTGCAGAATAAAAAACTGATGGTTTGAAATTCATTCTTTTAAAATTTCTTTTTGGATTGGCATTTGTGCACTTGGTGTCACTTCTTGAGCATGCTTTTTGCTCTGTTTTCTCTTTCTGGCTAAATAGGATAGATGTGTATGTTAGGGATGTATACTGGGAAGGCTCTTCTAGGGATTCCTTAGGTCTGTAAAACTCTGGAAGTTCACAGACAGCCTGCTCACCCTCCTGGCCTAGAAGCAGTTGTTGCACAGAGGCACTGGCATTCCTGCAGACAGAAACTCTAACTTTTGAGTTATAATGGTGGTGAAGAGAGTCTGTAAAGTGCAAATTCACATTACTGGAGTATTGTATGTGTTATAATAACTCATATTTAGAAAAAGACCGTGGCTTGCCTCAATCCTGCGTAGCTGCTGTTAAACTTTTATTTGTTTTCCCTGATATTTTAGACTTTTTAGCAGCTGTCATTAATCGTGCTCTTGAACAGTGTGAGAGCTAGTTGGAAACAGGTGGTGCATGCTCCAAATATCGTGAGATACAAATGATGGTCAACAGTGTTGTTACTGAAATGTAGATTTTTGTGCCAGCTTGTGTTGGTTTTGTTTCAGCAGACCTTCTGTATTATTTGCTTTGGAGAAGTACATACAAAGTGTTAAAAAATGAATTTAGGCATAAAATTCTGCTGAAGCATCAATTTATTTTGCATTGCTATGGCTGTACAAAACCAGCATAGAATTTGCTGGCTTTATTGTAGAAGGTATGGATTAAAGCAGCAGCAGAATGTCACGACTCTCAGCTGAAAGACAGCTTTGTATGGAGCATTTCATTTAGCACGCTGCAGCTCCCACCTCGAATATTCCCATGTCCAGTGAATGTGGCATGTGTATAACTGGGAGATACATTTGCATAGCACAGTGATATCCTTCACAAGCAGGCACTTTGGGAAGGCTCAGACTTCAGGCAGGATCTGGTATTTTGTACCTTATTCCATTTGCAATGGCCTATCCTGTGGCACAACATTAGTTTTGGGTCTTAATTCGGTTTGCAAATTGAACCTTGTAAAGTTGCAGCTAAAAGTGCATAGTTTTGAGCATGCTGTAATTGAGGACTTTAGAGAAGAAGAAAATTGAGGTGATTAACTGGGCCTCCTTAATTGAATCTTATTAAACCTTTTAAAAATATTATCCGTATCTCTGTACAATGTTGTTTTGCTAATCTGTTCAGTCAAGTAAATGAGGTTGATTCAGAGTTTTCTTTTAAGCAAAGTCCCTAGACCATTAAGCTGGCTAAAATACATGTAGACTTTTGGTTTTCATTACTGTTGTAACTGAAACAAAAACATTTTAATGACTGATCCCAGAGTGTTTTGAAGTTTGTGCAACTTTGGTAGGAACGTATTTAAACTGTAGTATCAGTTGCAAGTTGGCCATGAGCCAGGGTTTCAAAGCTGTTTCAAAGTAAGATGTTGGGTTTACAGAGCGTTACAAAACAGGAAAACTTTGAGAGGGGAGAAGTACTGGAAGGTAGTTACAATAAAATTTGCACTGGTGAAATGAAATTATCTGCTAAAAGGAGACAGTGAAAATGTTCATGTACTACAGTTTGCTGCTTTGTTAAAGAGGTATTTCAGTTATTTGGAAAGAAACATGATTTTGAACTTTAATGCTTATATTAACAAAGAATTAAGTTTGCCCAAGAAATAGTGTGAGTTTTTAGGTGGGCTTTTGGTATCTTAAACTTGCATAAAATGAGATCCTGCTTCTAAGGGAAAGATCTTAATATAATGCTTACAAGATCTAATTTAAAAAGTACTTTTTGGGAAAATATTTAGGTTGGTCTTGAAAGATGATGGCAGTGAAATAGGACAAACATTAGCGTGTGGTTTTGGTCTTGGACAAATAAAATAATCTATAGCATTGCTTTTGTGGGAGAAGCTGGAGATTGTTAAAGTGCTGTAAGATTAAGGTTGCTTATTCTGTATCATACTGTAGTCACAATAATCTCTCAGGGCAAACATGCAGAAATTGTTGAAATGTTCTGGGTGATTGGGGGGTCAGTCAGGGAGGCAGGGACTGGATATCAAGAGGTTCATCATGGCCAGATTGCATTCTTGTGGTTTCTGTTTGGCTTGGGTACCAAAAGTACTGTTTACCAGAATAGTCTTAAGTTTTGGTATTTCTGTTTTATTTTTTTGTGTCCTTATGGTTGATGTGGGTCTAAGTGGCAATTAGAAAAAGACTTCAGATGGCTTCATTTAGAATATTAGAAATGGGAGCTATTTGAGCTAGGGAAAATTAGCATTTCTAGCAAAAAACTCTGGAACTTCTTAGATGGAATTACAGAACGGTTCATCTAAACATATTTGAATTTTGATGGGTTCTTTTGCATAGTTATAACCTTAGTGATTTGTCTGTAGTTGACAAAAACCAATGAAGAGTTCTTACAAAAATCCCTCTGTCTGAAGCAAGAAGCAGAGATCTGAGAGTTTCATCCCAGTTTTTCAGTTGGTATGTTTATACTCCACTTTATATATTCACCTTCTAGGCATAGTGTTCTTATGTAGAGATTTTACCTATCATGAAGGTTTTATTTGAATGCCTGAATTAAAGATTTTTACAAATGTCAAATAATGAAATGTTGCTGCCCTTCTGGGATGGGTCGGAAAGGCAGTTTGCCTTTCCTCTTCTCCCATATTCTGTCTCCAGGATATTTCTTTTATGGTTTCACTGCTGGGATGTTCTAGCCGATTTGTCCCATCTTCTAAAGCTTGTGGAGAACATTGTGTACTTACACCTTCATGTTCTGCAAATGGAAATAAGGGAGCAGATGCAGATGAATGTTTACTTTGGTTCCTTTAGCTATAGGTTACAAATATATACACATTAAAGTTGGTTTTGCTAGGCCATGAAATTAATAGTCATCTGACCACAAAATCATAACAGAGATAAAAAATTTTGCTGAAGATGCCTTGCCTCAGCTGAAGATTTTGTGTTGTTCTACACACGAGAAGGAAGAATATGTCATAATTCAGTTTAAGAAAGATAACTTCTTTTTGTGATTATGAAATGCTAGAAGCTCATCTGTAATTACGCTGTTCTTTGAAACCACTTCAGTCAGTTTTCCTTTTTTTTTAATACTTTCCCCCATTCTAATAGTCATAAGAGGTTCTAAAAAATACTACTTTCAAGTCTAATTTTAGAAACTATTTTCTTGAGACTATTTAGTTGAGATTTATTACTATTTGGTAGCACAATAGTCTTGGTGTACTGAAAGGAAATACTAACTTGATGCTAGTACTAGCATGAAGAGAAACATCTGATCTAGTCTAAGGCATTAAAAACCTTATTAGAAAGGGAAGATTTGTTTAGTATCATTTCACTGTATGATTTATTCACTACTTTTTTAAAATATTGTGATAGTTTGAGGAGAGATGAGCTGGAGATGGCAGAGGACTGAATAGCTGTGAGAAGGCAGAAAGAAGCCAAATCCTTATTTGTACAAGGCCTGCCAGAGTACTGGATGTGTATAGGAGCAATTGTGCTTTTTGCAAGTGTGGAGGAACAGAATAAGCAGGAGGAGAATGCACCATTATTAAACTGGAGAAAAGGCAAGTTGAGGAAGAATGTGGAATCTTACTATCTCAGAGTGTGAAGTTATTTGAGCCAGAAAAGCTTAACGTCTTAAACAGCAGATACTTACCTCTCTTCAAATAGTCCTTCTGTTGGCATTAATAGTATGAGCAGCTAAAAGTTCCTGACAACCATAAAAATTGGTAGTGCACTAAACTTTGCTGTATTCCATGGTTAGCATCATGTGCCAGGGAATTTTAAAGGCTGGTTGATTTCAAAGACATTAAAGTGCCAAATTTAGATTTTTATTGAATGTTCTCTTTTCAGGAGCAGACAACTTGCTTTGCTTCTGTTGTATTTCTCTCCACTGTTAGGCTGCAACTGGGAGCAATATTCTTTCTAATGAGACTCCTGAGCATGGAGCTGCAGTAAGAGCAGCAACATCTGGCTGTAATAAGGCTTTACTCTCTCTCCTGCTTTGTTATTTCCATATGCCAAATATCTGGTGGCTTCATTCAGCTGTATCTTGCTCAAACCACGTGAAGTATGGGGAAGAAAATGAAGGTGCTGTGTGCAAACCCTGGAGATGGAGGCAGCGGAGGGGGAAACAATGTAAGGTGGGAATAGAAATTGCAAGGTCAGGAATGTGTGAGGCTCTTAAGTCTTTGAGATTCTGAGGACAGAGTTTCCCAGTTCTGATGAACTTCTCTGTGTGGTTATTCTCCATATAACTTTTAGTAAGTACAGCACACTCCTTTTTAAGGGAAATAACTTCTCTAAGTTCAGTGTATTTTGGTATGGATGGGCTTTTTTTTTCCCCTCCACACCTGGGAAAGTCATAATGACAGGAGTGTTGTTTTACTAGGGAAAATTAGGATAGAGGGTAGATGGAAATTCTGTGATTGGGAATTAGTTTCTTGATGCTGATGGAGAAGAAAAGCTTGGGGGAAATATGCTGCAGTACTGACATGAACTTTGTTTTGAGAGAAGGATCTGAGGAATCAATCAAGAACAATGATGAAGAGGTTTTGGGTGGCAGTTGCATTAAAGGTAAATTTTACAAATACAGTAATTGACTTTTAAATAATAACTGTTCAAAGGAGCCATTATTATCTCTAAAGAACTGCACACAGCAAAGTTGAATGTATGGGGTTTGAAAGGCAATTAAGTAACTGAGCATTCTTTTAACTGGATCTTTCTGTTATTTTCATTGTTCTGCTTGTAATTATTGTTATATCTGATTTGACTCTGTTAAAAAGCAGGTAGAACAATTAAATTATTTAAAATATAGTGCAGAAATAAGTGCAGCCTGCTGCAGAAATGCAGACCTAATGGATATGCTTGGGTGGGATGGAAGCTGGGCACAGTCTGTGGAGGGTGAGGTCCTTCAGCAGGGGAGGGTGTGCCACTAAAATGACATCAGTGCTTCACTTAAACTTTGATCCTGTCAGTGGAAGCAAAACAAAAACTGTGTGATTCATGCAATTGTTGTCTTGTTGGGTTTTTTTCCTTTGGTTTGCCTCATTGCTTGGGTAAGTCATGAAGGTGGCTATAGGAATACTTACTTGAAATTTGGAATTAACCCTTTTTCATTTGATTTCATTTCTACTAACCTGATAAATATTGGAGAGAACTGTGTTATTTCTGTATTGATTTACATGTGATTTCTCCTCCTAAAGGTGCATGCCTGTCTAAAAACATGCAAATGAAACTAACCTGTCTTTAAAATTCTCAAGAAAAGAGACTTCTGGCTCACTTTTGTCCAGCAAGGAGATTCTTAGTTTTCTTTTTCTTGTTGAATGTTTACTTTCAGTGGCCCACTCCTGCCACTGATGATATTCAAGTTTCCAGAAACAAAATTTTAACATTATTAACCTAACAGATTAAGCAGAGATTAAGTTAGAATTTCTTAAGCATTCTTGGTTCATGAAAAGTAGAGCAAATCAGCAGACTGTGAAATAACAATCGGTCTGCCTTGAAGTTTTAATTTGGGAGTGCTGGAATGACAGATTTCTGCCTCCTCCCTGACTTTTACTTTTTCAGACTTTGCACTGCATTTTTTCAAAGAAAGGTCATGAGTAGGAACATAGTCCCCTGCTATTCCTGAGTGTTCAGAGTCTTCTCTGAGAGGAGAGTGAGTGGGGTGATAAACTGCTTTCCCTCTTTCCATTACCTCATCCTTCCACCTCCTTGTTTTTCCAGTATAAGCCAGTGTTGCAGACACTACTTTTTTTTCATCCTCCTACAGTGACCTGATAGGCAGATTGCATGTTTTAATGGTTTGGTACAAAAAGCCTAGTTCTTGTTTGTGCTGTAAAATAAAAATGTGCACTTTGTGTTTCTGCTTAGCTTAGTGATTACAGGAAGAAGTGGTGTTTGTATTTGTCTTTTCTCAGAGCTGGATGAGTATCTCTGCAGAACTCATTTCAGGAGATGAAGGGAGAATGACAAACTACCTCACTACTTGCATCTACTTTCTGTCACATCCAGCTCTGCTGCAGTCCGTAAGAGCAGGTCCTGCCTAGGGAATAGAGCAGTTTCTCAGATGCATTTTAGCTCTGTGAGTTTTTTGGAAACAGCTGCTTCCATCTGTGTCCATGTGCAGGAAGAGATGTTCAGCTGAAGAGGCAGCTTGCCTTTTTATTGTGGTGTGTATAACGCTCACATATGGTCTCAGTTTGCAAAGCTGCAGAGTATGACAGATTTTTAATAAAGCTCATTGAGCAAAATATGACTGTAAGAGTGTGTATGTTTATATTTAAAAAGAAAAAAACCAAACAGCTCCAAAAAAACACCCCAGATCTCATAGTGGTAATTGAAGCTATGACCTGTTTGGTCATCTGTCCAAATGAATTTCTGTTATAAAGGGCAGATACATTATTTTTCTTTCTGTATTCCACCCTAAAAGTGAAATACTGTTTTCTCTCAAGGTCTCCGGAGAGGGAGCCAGGGCTTTTGGCCTGCATTCCCAGTTCTGACAGTGTACCTAGACTCTATTTGCAACTGGCTGATGTCATTACAGGAAAAGTTTCAGTTCATTGAGTCTTTGCACATCAGTCTACAAAATATATTTTTGATGCAAATATATGTTTGGGCATTGGTATATATAGAGACTGTGGATTTAGTTATTAAAAAAAAAAAAGAAACCAAACCAGTAAACTGAGAAGTAGATATTTTGTTTTAGGATAAAGACAAGTGAATTTTCACTTTTCCTTCTAAAAACATCTGGATATTGTATAGTACATAGAAGTCTTTTTTTGCTTAAACAGTGGATAGTTGCCCTACTACTTGTGTTAGCTATTGCTTTGCAGCATCAGCTAACTTGGAGCCCAGGAGCCAATTCTTTTCTCAAATACTGTGATTAAACACTTGTTTTGTTTTACTTGCGCTTGCAGACAGAGGGGAAAGAATGGTGTACGTCCTACTTCTGCACCAGACAGATTAATATACTGACAGTTTAGCTTTTGTGAAGAGGAGCTGTGACTTGGAAAGCTTCACACTTGTGAGCTGTTACAGGACAAGCTGAGGTGTAATGCTGCCGTAGGTCAGCAAGAGGGAAGATAAACTGGACCTTCAGTCACCTGCAGTGTGCACAGAGGGGTGAGGAAGCATGGCATAACTAAAGTTTAAAAGCACAGTAATTATGTTAAGGTATTTGGAGCCAACAGTTAAGTTCTGGTGGTTCCAAAGGTGCTTTTGATACAGGCATAAATAATGTTAGCTGAAAAAAATGAAAAGCAGATCTGCTCAGATATTCTCACAGTCTGTTCTTATGTTTCCTGTAGAGTACAGATTTTTTTTTTTTTTAATTCATGTTTTATTCAAATGTTGTTAGAAATACTGGTTCCCTTTCTGTGATACTGTGTGTTTCAGTGATCAGTATAGACATGTCCCACTTTGAAGTGGTCTATATCTAATTACCCTGTTAAAATTCCAAGCAGAGCTGCACTTAAAAATTTACACTGAGATTCCCTCACAAGGCTGATCAGTTCAGACTGTTTACTTTCAATCCAGGTACAACTGCTTTTTAACTCTAAGAAAAACTTGATTTCTTAGAAAAACTATGTAGAAAGTGTGAAGTGGCATGGTATTCTGATAATGAGAAACTTTGTTCTGATCTTTCTCATAATTATCCATTGCAGACAAGTGATTTTCCTAAATGAGCACAAATACTTTACACTAATTTGTTTTCCATGTCAGATAAAGAGTATAAAAACATGAGATCCTATTCCTGGTGTTAATCAGGTATTAAGAGTATTAAAAATCTGACATTAGTTGCACACAAATATTTACCTTTTGTTTCAATGACACAGATTTAATTACATTTTGGGTTTTGAGGAAGGTACTTTATATTCATGTAGTAGGCAAGGTCAGCCAGATGCTTAGCCAAGGAATTACATTTCCTTGGAAAGCTGATTTATGTGGCTTTCCACAGCCAGCACAAACTGCATTGACTGGAGGCCTTGACTAGAACATCCTTGGGAGTCTTCTGTCCCATTGATAATTTCTGAGGGATACTGAAAAATATGAGGTTATTTTTGAAGGCAAGTCTGCTTCCTTCCCATCACTCCTGATGTTTCCACTGAGTAAAGCTTTTTACTCTCAGTTCTGAAATCAAGTAATTTGTTCAATTTGCATGAGCAGTCAAAAAGTTGTGTGATAACTTTTTTTTTTTAATGGATGCTGCCTGAAGCTGAGTATCGACTAGCATGCTAGAGCTCTTCATCTCCTACTCCTAGTATCTAAGCTTTATAGTTATTTTCTTAACCATTTTGCACGCATGTATTTAGCACTTTGGTATCTTTGTGAGTTCTCAATCCTTGTTTTCAGGTTAAGGCATTTAAATTTTTCATTTTTTAATAGCTTTATAAATATTTAAATAGACACTTGTTGGTAGTTGTTTTGGTGGTCATGTCTGAACTTAAATATGGAGTGTAGCTGATGTCTGCTTTCACTGCGTTGTTTCAGACTTGAAAATTTTTGCTTGAAGATACTATAGATGAAATAATAAATCTATACCAGTTACTTTGTGGAGAGAATAAGATTGTGATGATAATTCCTATTAATCTTGTGGTGTAAAACTTGCATCTTGGTCTAAAAGTCCCAAGACAACACAGTTCTGACAAGAAGTCATCATCCAGAAAATACAGGAATTAGATTTTAATGGTATCAGACAAACCAACAGAGGGGGTTACTGGTGAAACAGTGTGAAAGGGGAAAAAAAGTCATTGTTAACCTTTTTGACAGAGGGGTCTGCAGGATAAATTTTAGGGAATTGTACAAATGTTGGGCTTGTAGTCATTGGACTCCCTGTGTAATGGCAAGATAAAACTTTGCCAATTGGCAAAACTTGGTTGGCTCAAAAAAATCTACGAAAAAAGTGTCAGAAAGCTGATGGATGTCTCCAGCTACCAGTTGTTTCAAGACAGACACCTGTTTTTCACAGTGTAAAACTTTGTCTTTTTTCAAGATTGACAGATGAGAAAATTGATGTGACTGTTATTTTCAGATAATTATCCTCACATCTTTTGATTGTGACTTCTCCAAGACAGTGGTTTTCTTCCATAACCTCCATGATTTGCAGCCATTTACTTGTCTGCTGCATCCCTACTGCCATTGAAGTCCACCAGCCAGTGCACATCTGTCCCATCTGCTGGGTTTTTCAGGTGACTCTGTGCTGCTTGAACTTACAAAGCATCATCCAGGTAGAAGAATATTTGTACCTAGTAGTTTCCAAAGTTGAAGGTAGCTGAAGGCCCAAGACAGGCAAGCTGCTGTTACCCACCTGTTCAAATGGCACATTTGATTCATGTCACTGCTGATGGAGAGAAGAAGGTACAAAAAAAAGAGTGGGGCCAAGAGCTGCTCTTGGGATTGGATGGAAATCAGTGAGTCCAAGGCAGAACATGCAGCTCTCCAAGCTCATGGTGTAGCAGTACAGGGGAAGGCAAGAGATAATCTTTGTTCCATCTTCTTTGGAGTAAAAGGTGTAGGTAACTGGTAATTTGGCTTATCAAAATTTTATGTGCCCATGCTTCTCTGGTCTGAGAGTTTATTAATAGGTTTATTTCTCTTGTCTTTTCTTCCTCCCTGCTCCCTGACATGAGTTGTATGAGAAATGAGAATCTGCCCTGACCAAGGAATTTCTAAGTGGCACCTGGAGCAGGTGACACAGGAATGTGTCCAGAGAGGGAGATTCCATGAGCTTTCTGAGCAGCCTATTCCAGTGCTATTGCTTTAAAGAATATTTGAAGAAGGAACACTTTCTATGGCACTTTGAGTCAATATTCTCCTTGATTATGTACTGAAAGATTAAGTGAATTTTCTTATATTGTCAGTAATAATATTGATCCATAAGTTTTGACATTTATTTTTTCAGTGGTAAATGCGCTATAAAAAGCTGTTTCAGAATTGTATAGTGGAAAACTGCTTTTTTTTTTTTTTTTTTTTTTTTTTTTGGTTAACTTTGCTGTTGGAAACACAAAACACGTAGGTAGCCAAATTGCATTCCAGCACGACCTGCTATCAGGCAAGAGGATTTCTGCTTCAGTGCTGCAGTTCATTAAAGAGTTGTAAGCAGAAGTGCTGGAAAAGTTTGCTGTGGGCATGTGAGGGGAGATTTCTGATAACCTCAAGGCTGCCTTCCAAATGATTTTATTAATTCTGTGAGCAATCTGGGGAAAACCAGTAGGGTTTCTTTGACTTTTGCCCTCCAAGGTTGCAGTTTTTACAGCTCAGAGCAGCTATTAGTAACAATAACTCTTGAAGTGTAATTTAAAAAACCCCAGGAAGTGTGTTCCTGTTTTTCTTTCTGGTGCACTTACAACTGACAACTGCTCTTCCTTTAGCCCCTAATTCAGTGTGCTGCTGTTCCTGGAAACCTGTTTGGAATGTTCTAATGAAGTTTTTCACTTGCCTGAAGTACATCAAATGTAACACATGAGCCTGGTTTCCAGCAGAGAGAGACTTTGGTCTGCACAGAGTCAGCTGCTTCTCCAGAGTCACACTCCTGACTGGATAAGGAAGGACGAGCTTGATTTGTGCAGGCTCTGAGAAGTTAATGACTAATTCTGCTGTATTGGGAGGGTGCTGTTACAGTTGTCAGCTGACTTGTGTTTAAGGTAACTAATCCAGAACCAGAAAGTGACAGCTTTCTTGCTTTTAGTGAGGAGCATCGATGGAAATTTAGATTATAGGACATATGAACATGGAATGTCATGGTCTGCATGGATGATTGGAAGAAAGGGCAATAAGGTTTTACATCTCTTCTTGTGAACATGTTCTCTTTTTAATGTAGCTTGAGGTTGGATTTTTTTCAGATTCTCTTATTTTCATAATCATTAAATCCCCTGTTGAAGAGTAATACAAAGAGCTGTTTCAAATTGCTTTTTCTCCTTATGCAGCAGCTTTCAGAGTGTTAGCATCCCATCTAAAACTGGGCTACTTCTTTCAGGTGCCATTTCTTCTCCTGTTCCCTTTTGCCTTTGCTTTCCAGAGTTGACGTCGTACATTCTGCATTGCAGAGGGCAAGATTCCTGAGAATAGCACACTGTTTGGAAAGGATTTTATCTGTGGCCTATTGTCTGGATGTTATTTATTATGTATACAGAAATGTTAACTCTCTGTCTAAATGTTTCCCATTTTAAGACTTCCTTTCTATGCAAATTCACCTTGACTGCTCTTTAAAACTGGTTTTCCAGCTGAAAATAGGACTCTTACCTTGCTTGTCAGTGTTAACAATGTATTTATTTGCTGCATATCTGTGTAACTTTAATGCTATTATAGTTTTCAGTTCAGCTAGCTGTCTTACCTTTCTGCTTTTAATTCAGAACTGGGGAAAGCATACCTTTTAAGTCAGATAAATGGGAAAGGCAGAAAGAAGAATATTAAAAAGTTGGGTCCAGTCTTTGGTAGTGTTCAACCTTTGTTTACTGCAGTTGGGAGACTATGAAAAATTTGGCTTTTTTTTTCAGCTTCTTAAAATTTTTTTCATAATTACTGGTTTTGAAGCCAGCAGCTGTGTTACTTGATGCATCAAATTCTTAACTGTTCAGCTATGAGTTTTAAATGGGAGAGGTAAACAATTGTTTATTTTTTTCTTATGACTTCTAAAGCAACTGTTATACCTATTTAAAAAAAAAAAAAGTTAAGAAAAATAAGTGCCTACAATTTGTCAATATCCACTGTTATTTTCTAAAGTTCTATTTTAAGGGTTTAAAGTTCCAGCACTGGTTTTTAATATTTTTTAAAGATAGGAGCTTCTGTCCTAAGTAGCTATTGCTTGTTCAGTGGTCTTTTGAGAATTTAAAGTAGTTGCCTGGCTTGATCTGAAATTGATGAAATGTAACTGTATTGTAACTTACCAGTTAAGTTAGAACCATTTAGAAAGGGTTTTGTTTTCTAAGTATTTTTTTGAAGTTAGTCTGTAAAAACAAAGTTATTTTAATGAAGACTTTGAATATTACATTTCTCCCTAGTCTCATGAACAAAACTTCAGATTTGTTTTGCATCTCTTTCCCTTAGGGGTTAAATAGCTTGGAAATAATCTTACCCTAAATTGGAGAACTCAAGGAATGCCTCATGAAGGAGCATTATGGTGACTGGCACTTGAGTGTTTTGTGAGATGTGAGTGCAGTACAGGTCACTGCAATGATTAAAAAGTGAAACCGGTTAATGGGGTCTGTGGAACCTGTGTGCCCGCAGCAGCTCCTTGGTTATTTGTTCAAACTGTCCTGCACATCTAAACTTCTTGTAATAAGTGGTGTTTATGCAGACAGGTATTCTACACAGGGAGGTTGCCTGCAGGACAGAGGCAGATTTCCCCTTCCCTATCTAGACTGCTGCTTCTAGAAATTATTCATCAAAGTTTGATTCCTCTGATTTGGAAAGCTTTGTAATTAAGGAAATTCATGACGAGATAAAAACAGAAGCAGGAGATGAGAAAGAAGCAAAGGTCCATGTAAAGTGAGGAGGAATGGTGCAGTACCTGGAGTATAAGGAGAGATTGCTTTTGATAGACTGGTAGAACTGTGTGAAATGTGTTTGGCACTAACAGTCATTCCTTTGAAGTATTTTTGTCCTGGTTTTTTAAAAATTACGACTTGCTTATTTTGCTGCCTTAGACTGAAAAGCAAATTGGGACAGCCTCTGTTTTCTTCCCTCCTTTTTTGATTTTCCCATGTGTTCTGAGTCCAGTACTGAGAAACTGTAGCTCCCCACTGTGCAAAAAACACTTTTATTTTAAGTTTCTTTATATTCCTCTGCTAATTACTATGCACTTGTATGGATTCTCAAGGAATTCTGTAATATATGGAAACAATGATCTCATTTAGGTTCTTATCCCCCAAGTTTTCAGCATCTGTAAGGGGGCAAAATCCAACTTTATCAGATGGAATAGACACACAAAGAAATGTTTACTCTGATAACAAAAGAGGCTCAGTGCTCACTAAGATTTTCTGGAAGGATTTTCTTCAGTTACAGTGCATAATTTGACAACTTCAAAATAAAGAATGCTATAATAAATTGATACATTTATTCACAGCCTCAGCTAAAATGACACTATCAATGGCTTTAGCAAGTTTGAATAGTCTTCTGTCTATCCTTAGCAACATATTTCTGTTAAGCAGGAGGATATAACTCAGTGTGTGCTTACAAAAGTAGGAAAACTGCTTTTGTCTCAGAGGACTGTGTAGTATCTTATATGTTTACATCTCCATTAGATTTACTGTAGCATGACTTTCTGGACTATGGGGTTGATTTAATAAATAAACATTATATGGAGCATTTCTCTTGTAGGTTACTTTGCTGAATGTGTGATGCCAGCAAAGACCAAGCTGACTTCCCTCTTTGATACCAAGGACTCAGTTGCTCCTATGGAGACTCCAAAAGATTCAGTAGGCATAAAAATGCATTTTTGTTTTTCATGTTGTTTATGCTTGCATTTTGTTAGTACTGCCTTCATATTTTTGATTAAGCTTTTACTGAATCCTTACCTATAATGGCAATTTAACTTTTCAGAAGATAAATTGAAGTGACATATACAGAAAACTAATTTTTCAGTAGTGCTAAACATTTCCAGCTTTAGATGCAGTATAATCATGTCTACACTTTATGGAAAATGTACATCTGCAGTTCTCTAAGGAATGTTTCCTAATACCTTTAATGTTTATTATTGTACATAGGGAAGATATACATAATCCCTCTGTGTTAGAAAGAGCCTTCAATTTAAATTTATTAAAGATTACTTTCCCCTGTCAGGAGGAAAGTGTCCCCTAAATCCAGTTCCCTCCCATGAAAGCGTGAGAATTTCCCCACTGCTTGGGGTCTGTGCAAATCATCTCCACTACAAAAGAGCCCTGGCTTCTTCCATTTTAGGAATCTGGGAAGGGTAAATATTTAGAAGTGCTGGCATAACAATAGCAGAAGTAGAAGGAAATTAAAGTTTGGGATCCAGTGCTTTTTTACCTTGGGTAAAAAAAAAAAAAAACAACACCAGCTTTTTGGTAAATTGGTTAAACGTTACAATTTTCAACTTTGGAGTGGAGTACAGAATCCTATGTAGAATAAAACACCCAGTTTTGAAAATGTCCTTTATGTTCTTGTTTAGGCTTTTTTCTTTTTTTCTTTTTTTTTTTTTTTTTTTTTTTTCTTTTTTTTGGTCAGACCAGAGTGTGTTGTTACATTTCCTTTCTGGCAGGTTACAGGACCTAATATTTCATGAGTAAATACTAGCACTGTTAAGGGAACAAGGCTTTTTATGGAAGACAACTGCTGGTATGAGAAATTCTTGAATATAAAGCTCAGGGGCTGTAGGTTGAATGAATATATTAAATAAACTGAAATTAAGACCATGGCATAGAAATTGATTTCATTATAGAACTCTGGTGTTTAGGTTGCAAAGTAATTTGCTTCATAAGATATTTTCTGTAGAATATCTTAAAGAGTTTTCAGCATCTGTTGTTTTCAACAGCTGTTCAATATTGAGCAGAAAGATTCATCTGTTCTCTGCACAGCAAGAAAAATGTATCCTTTATCTTGATAAATTCAATTGAGCTTGAGTAACTCTTTGGATATTAAAACCAGTTTTCCTGGTGTGTTTCACTTATCTTTGGGAGATTTTTGGCACCATGTTCAAATACCTAAATGTGTCCAAAGACTGCAGTCTGTTTCTGCCAGAATTTTCTGTGTGACTTATGAGCCTATATAAAGACCTTTATAGTAACTTAAGCTGATACTTGGCTTGTGTTTATGGAAGACAACTCCAAATAATCCTTTAACTTAATTTTGAGCAATGTTGTGTTTTTCAGAAAGAGACTATATAGAGTTGGCTGGATAGAGAGAACAGTACTTTTGGAAAGAAGTTAAATGTTTTGAAATTAGATTTATATTTTTTATCCAATTTAAAAGCTAAAACAAAAAAATTATGCATTTCATTGTAGAAGGAAACAGAGTTTAACCTCCACAGATAGTAGACTGCTCGGGTAACTTTATGTGATGCCTCAGGGCTCTTAGCTCTCACTCAGCTTGCTTCAGCTTGTATGGATCTTCAGAAAAGGCAGGTTTCCAGTTAGTTCTATAGTTCTAAGCTTTACCATCACTGTTCTGTTTTAATAGTATTTTTTTCATGTCTCTTCCTATAATTTTTATTTTTACAGTTTTCAGATGGCAGATAATTCGGCACAGCCCCTGCCAGATTTTGTTGAATTTTAGATCACCTAATATCTGAAGGCTAGCAGAAGTTGCTCTGCAAGAGGTGCTACACTCCTTTAATACAATATAAAATAATATTTAGAGATAGTTTAGACCACTCCAAGACTTCAGTGCCTAAGTTTCTTTGCATATTTCTCATCATTTTGGTTGCCTACTTAATTTAATACTGATGCCTCTAAGTTTCTTTAGCAGGATGAGAAACCCTTCAGTATTTAAATGCCTGTCCTTTCTTGGCTTATTCTTACTGAAAGTCCTCTGCAAATTCTGAATACTGAGAGTATTCGCAAATTCTGAATTAGAACAATTCAAAGAAATTCTTATTTCAGTGAGGTCATTTGCCCAACCTAGACACTGGAGAATGTGGTCATTTTTTCAATTTAGACTCCCAGTGACAAGAGGAAGTGGAAGAATACAGTCATACTCCTACCACAAAGATACAGAGACTAGCACAGCACAGAGCATGTTTGCCTTCCTTGTTCAGAATCAGATATGTCCTATGCAAAAGGTGATACTGAATCTTAGAGTTGATTAATCAAGCTCTTTTTCCAGCCTTTTACATCTAGTCTAATTGTTGCATGAGATATATTAATTATGAAAACAAAACCCCTTACAATAGTAAGCAGAAAAAAGAAATTACAAAGAGAACTTAATTTATAATAAACTGAATTTAGACCAAGAAACTACACTCTATGGTAGGTTAGTCTCTTAATTGCAAATTAGTATCAGTCTCCTTCAGATTCAAGGTCTCTGGCAACTGTGGAATTTTGGTAATAGTTCCACGGAACTCATGACCAGGGTCAATAGGATTCTATGATCTTTGCACAATAGTGTTCCACTGGTAAAAGAAATCATAAACAGAGCATGTTTTAAACCTATTCAAGGCTTGTGAGACTATGAGAACTCTGTTAGGTTTCTGTTCAATACTAATGAACAGGGCTCAGTTGTGACAGGTGACCCTTATTTGGTGTAAGATTTACCATGACCATTTCATAGGGTGTTCCATTTCTTCCCCAGTAATTCAGTTATAGCCCTGTTTTACCTATCAATTCCTTATGAACCAGAAGAATTCAAGGTGTTAATTTTACACTGTGTAAAAACAGACATTTCATAGTGGGTTTGGCTAGGATGGAATGGCATTACTTCTTGGAGTTCTTGAAGTAACCTCTGACAAAGTAGATCAGAAGGGAGGGACAGCAGCATTGAAGGCTCTCATTGGTTGTGGGGGGAGTGGAGAGCTTAATGTAAGCAAATGTGACATCCAGTCCCTCTATGGTCCCAGCAGCCAGGCAAACTGGTGTGCTGGGGAGCAGACCTGTGCCCAGTGCTGTTCCTGCCAGTGCCCCAGTGCCACTGCTGCAGCACCACACCAGTGTCTGCTCATGCCCTGCAAAGCTGGGATGTAATTGCTGGGCAGCTGTGTGATAACCCTGAGAAAGGGAAGACTTGGATTTAGTGCTGAAATCCAGCTGAAGGATTTCAAGCTGAGGTTTCTCACCAAGTAGCGGACTCTTCACTACTCAGCTGTTTACTGGACTGGGATGAAGTGCATTCTTTTTACTCCTAGGAATGCAAAATTTACAGGACCAAAGCAACAGAGAGCACCAGTGAGAGAAACAAGACTTTATAATCTGGTAGTGAGGTCACTTCCTTGGAAGGGGGAAACACAGGCTGGACTTTGAGGACTCTGTATTTACTTTACATGAAACAGTGCACAGAGTTTACGAACTGTCTTGGAAGATTAGGCAGAACTAAGTGTAACCTGTAAAGTGGTGAATTGAACAATTTCTGTCGAAGGTGCTTCATCAATAATTGAGCAAAACTTCAAAATGGTGGTAATAAACATAGAATGAAAGTAAGGTTTTTGTACATGTGGTTTCTTGTTTTCTTCAGATTCTTGATATTGCAAAATTGATTTATTTTGTAATAGAATTTTCTGTGGTGAAAGCTTTTTTTAATCCTATTTTAAGCCTCTGTATAATCTTATTTTAAATGTGCTAATCAAGCTATGGTTTGTGGACTTGCCAGAAAAATTATTCTTGATTTGTGTTATAGTTCAAAGTGAAATGAGCATATTTAAAATCAATAGAAATTCTACATCCACATCTGTAGATATGAAACATTGATGTAATAGTGGTGCATGCCAAAACTCTTCTATTTCCCAGTTTATAACTTCAAAGTGAAGAAACGAAGATGTATTGTACTACAGTGCATGACTAGATTATGGTATTAAAGCATGTTCTTTATTATGGTTACCTCTAATTTAGTTGGTTTCAGAAACTCAGTTGTTATTAGCTAAATTTACTGTGACAGTTTTAGGTTTCTAGGAAGCTCCAGTGACCTCTGTAAAGAGGTAATTCAGTGAACCTGTCACTAATAATTTCATTCTGCAGCTAATAGTAAGGGGTTTAATCCAGAAATTATTAATTGTGCCCCCCTTCCCTGAGGGAAATATTTCTTTCCACCTTTAAATATAAGGAGGAGTGAGCATAGGAAATTTAACATAACCTGTTATTTTATTTTGGTAATCATGAGGCTTTTGTGAAGTACTGTGCAGAATCAGTAATGCACAGCAGTTTTCCTTGAATTATGTCCCTGTGAAGGTTTCACTGCTGCCATTTTAATGGAATATAGCTTTATCTGCTGTCTCATGTGTTTACCTGAAAACTAGCTCCTGATGGCTGTGGAGTCTTTGGGGTGTGTTCTGTGCACAAGAAGCCCGACTGTTCTGAGTCATGCTCTGAATGATAATCTGAAGAGCATCAATGCTTCTGCTCAGTGTTCACAGTGGCCATGCAAGGAGCTCAGTACTGCAACCTGTGTGAGGACAGTCATAGCAGATAATGATGTCACTGAACTGTTGACTTTTTTTTTCTGAAAGAAAAAGTGCAGTCATTCAACAAAAAACCTGGGAAAATGTCCATCAGTGCCTTTACCAATTGTACCCTACTATGTTTTAGTATTGAATTAAAATGCTAATCACTGACTTGTTTTCCGTCTTGTCCTAATAAAAGAAAGTCCTGTATGTAGGGAAGTGGAGTTTCAGTTTTTAAGTGTTTTGAACACAAGTCCTTTGTTTCTGCTTTGTTATTTTGTGAGAATTCAAAACTAGTTCAGCAATAACTTTTTGTACAGAAAAATCAGAGGAAGAGATTGTGCATCATGCTTATCCCTATGATTTGCATTTCTGCCTTCTAGTTTTATTCTATGTACTGCATGCTTTTTCTTAAGCATTTTTAAAGTTTCTCTTTAGTCCTGTAAAGCCTATTGCTTCTGCAGTTTGTACTCTAATATACACAATATATGCACATGTTCTTCTAAGTGAACAGAAATCATCAGTGCCACTGAAAGAAATGCATCTCCCTCATCTGGTTATACTTGCCTGCTGTAGCCACCATCCTTATGCCAGCAAACAAGCTTGTACAAGTATGTGGGGAGTTGAATTTAGAAAATTTATTTGGATTAAAACTAATCTCTGAAGAGGAAGTATGTGGGTGAACATGATGAGCACATTTGCGTGATAGGCACTTCCCTCTTAAAATTGCCGCCTAGCTCTGAAATTCTTTGTCCTCTGACCCTGGGCCAAGCATTCCAGGTTCCTTTCTCTCCCTTCTTCCCAGCCCCCTTCCCCTTGATATGTGTGAGCAGCTTGCTCACCCCGGGTTTATAATGTGCCAGTAACCAAGGAGCTCAGGGTCACTCACCGTGCACAGTGTCAGTCCTGCCTGGCAGCTCACAGTCAGCTGTACTGGAAAAGTGGAAGGAACACTGGCTAGTAGTACAGTCTCTTCTAATGCCTGATAACTCTGTGTACCTTTGGGTACTGTGACCAGATTCATGTGATAGGTTTTTTTGTCCTCTGTGAGGAAAAACATGGATGTGTTATAGGAGTATGAAGAACAAGTCATGCAATAGTCAATGGGATGGTTCCCTCAAGGTTAGATTATTTGTGGCATTGTTTCTAAAGCAAACTCTTTGGGAAAGATTTTTTTTTGCTGGTATATTTATATTTAACTTGTTTTGGAAAGGGCATATGCAAAGATTAATATATTCTGACAAATGGAGCAACCTTACTGAGGCTGGTCTTTTAATAGCTGGTCTGTGAGTTCTTGCTGGGAAGGTCAGTATATTTTGCATGCATTTCTCTTTAAAATGATATCTGCTGGTGACTGTTAAATCTGTAGACTAAACAAGGCTGTTCTGTCAAGTAAGATTTAAAATTATAAAAAGAATATTCAGGTTTTCATATCTGAACACCTGCTATAAAGGTTCAATGGCCTTCATTAAAATTTCTCAGCTTCATTAAAATTGACAGTGCCCATGCCCTGGAACAGGTACATGGTGCAATTGAGGGAGCTGGAAGGGAGGGAATTACAAAGGGACCAAACTTCCCTTGGAGGCATAGAATGGCTGCGCAGCTGCTGCTGCCTGGGGTTGCCAGGAGTCTTCCACAGCTGCTGTTTCCTTGTCTCCATGTCTGATATGGAGGTACTTGGCTGGTGTTAAGTTTGTACAGCTGTGGTACTGCTGGCATATACCCAGGCACTCCTCTTTGCCAGGATATAAAAAAAAAAAAAAACCAACTGCACAGTTGTAGTCTCTAATGACCAACACTGACTAGTGTTCTCTCAATTCTCATAGCCTGGCTTCCTTTGCAGACGGGTATCAGTCTTGCTGCTTCAGAGTCCTGATCTTCAGATCCTGGGTATGGAAAGATACTGTGCTCCTAAATATATTTCAGCAGCTGATCCTCTTTAGATTCATTAATTCTTGTGTGAAGAGAGTTAACCTGATACTAGAGTTCATATAATCAGTAGAGAACCAAATCCTATTTCAATGAATCTCCTAGAAACTGAACATTTATAGTAATTGGATAAAATGGGAAAATCACTATTGCACAACTGAATTTCTACATACATCACAGAATGTATAAAGTAATCTAGTCAAAGTCTGCTCTTGAATTACATCTTTAAGTAAGTATCCAGCTGTATTTATTGACTGTAAATCTCAAGAGGTACCCTTAATCTTAAAAAGTACACAAGTACCTCACCTTAACTATTTTGGTCAATGCTGGGTCATCTTCTGTGTAAAAATCTGGTTTATTAAATGGATCTCATGCAGAGAAGCAATTTATCTGGGTTTGTATTACAACTGTAATGCAATGTTTCTGTACCTTGTGCTTTTCTAAAGGATTTTTTGAGTCAAGCATTGGTCAGGAAGGTTTGCGATTGCAGTTTTGCACTGACAACACAACTTTTATACTGTACAGTCAGAACAGTGTGGCTCCAGGGAAGCTGTGTACAGTAGAAAATGCCAGATCAGTTTTTTGAGAAGACACGCCTCACAACCCTTGGGCATAATACAAAAGGAATAGAGATAGCATAACAAAATCCATAGGGGAATGTTACATTGGTGTTTTATAGTTTAGACTTGTCTCAAGTTTTTTCCCCATAGAGTATCAGGTGAAATGGAAGCGTATCAAACTTGGTGAAGAGTTTGGGAAATTATGTGGCTTGCATGATTGGCAGTAACTGTATTTTAGTCTAAGTAGTGGGAAATCATAGGCTTCTGCAGAAATCTGACATCTCCTTCTAAAGCCATGGAGGTTGGGGCTCTGAACAGTCTGGTTCTTGATTTATCTGAATGTATGAGGAATTCCCAGGCTCACATCTGTTAGCTAAGAGACAGCCAGAAAAGATTGAATTTGCATTGCAGGGGCTGTGTTTGGGTAAGCCTGTGGCAGGCAAGCAGCCTGGTGAGCAAACATTGAGGATGTGCTCAAATACCATTTTCTCCTGCCTTGTCTGTCAGGCATTTGTTAGTGTGTCAGTAAAGCTTACTTCAGATAAAAGGTCCTCTCTGGGCTCTAGCTATGCTTGTTTACTCCAAACACTTAGATCTCTCTTTTTTTCTGGGGAAAAAAAAATATTAGCTTTGGTGCTTATTCCACTTTCCTAATGAAGAAAGGTGAAGGTGTGATGTTGGTTGAGCACAAAGGGAAGGGGAGCTCTTTCATGTATTGTTTGAAAGTTTAGGCAGCTAATTTTGAAAATCTTTAAAAAAACCAAAAAAGAAGCCGGTAGGGATTTCCTTTCCTCTTAGTTTTACTAAGCCAAGGGCGCTAGGCTAGGCTGAAGGTTGAACATGCAATAGGTAGAAGAAATGTTTCAGAAATGTTTCAGAATTGCCACTGTTACCTAGTTTACTCATAAATGAATAGCAAGAATCTTCTACTTAGCTCTGTGAATGAAGTGAACAGCAAAATGAATAGTTTTCTGATATCTGCAACATAAGTTTATTTTGCACACAGCTGTTAATATTGCATAATCATTATATTGCAATTCTATTTATTCAGTTGCAATAAATATGGATGTTACATTTTTAGTTTCCCTAAATAAAGTCCAAAACAGTTGTCCCTATCTTAAAAATAATTGATATCTTTTCAAAGAATCCCATATATTGCAAGACTTTGCTGTTTCCTGAACTAAGAATATGAATCTGAAAGTGTAATCTGAAGGTGACATTTCCTTTGCTTCCCTAACTGAAATGGAAATAGTGGTATTTGTGGTTTCTGAACTGTTGCTATATGAATTTTTCCAAATGATGGGAGAAATACAGTTCTTTGTTACTCCTTTGATTACAGACAAGTTAATGTGGTGGTTATTAAAACAGTATTAAGAAAATACATTTCTCCTGTCATGGAAAAAAAAAATTACACTGCAATAGTTGCTTTCACTGCCATCAGGCTGGTGGTTGTACTTTAAGTGCTGGTGTAGTACAAGTGGTAGAATTACTGCTTTTTATGTCACTTGTTTATTTTATGTTCAGATAAAGCATTCTGTTAGTTTTTCCCCCTAGTCAGTCTGGACTGTTTTACAAGTGACATTATACATGTGTGCACTTACATAAGATACAGTTAAATTTAGTTACTTCATAGTGGAAAAGGTACACCTGTGCGAAAGGAATGTGAATGAGAAAATATAACTGTGTGTAAACATGTTTATGCAGCTGTATTTTAATGTAACTTATTAATGGAGCACTCTGTTTAGAGAATGAAACTTTTACAGCTGAAGACAAGCTATTAAAAGTTTCTTCAAAACATTGTAAGCTGTAGATAAATCAGAAGTATAGATATTCAATTCTGCTTCCAGATTTATTTGGTTTTTTAACGAGTTTTCTTCATATTAGTATCTGAAAACTATTTGACATGCTAATAAAGCTGTCTTATAAATTTTCCATATTAAAGCTTTTTTGCAGATTATTAAATCTAATGTTTTCTTCTGTTTTTCATGATTAATACACAACTTTCAGGTTTTTTTAGTAATGTAAATAATTTCATCCAGTGTGGGGAATTTTAAAACTTAATAGCTTTTCAAGGCTTTTGTGTGATGTGGGACTTGAGTTAACTGTGGAGCCTCAGATAAGCATTTAAGTTCAGAGTACATGTGGTTTGGAAACATGGAAAATAAAAGGTTTATGTCTGTTAGATGTCCACCAAAGAAATAGTCTTTAAATTTATATTAGTATTTCTGTTATGTAAGTAGATAAGACAGTCTTGTATGCCATAAAACTCAGCCTTCACATTTAAAATCTCAGTATCTCAATGAAAAAAAAGTTAGGGAAATGCTGCCAGCGACTTGTTTCAGCTGGGGAAAGAGGCAAGGCTCTAAATTGACATTATCATACTTCGAAAGCTTCTTAAAAAAATCAATAAAGGCCAAAAAATCAATAAAGGAAATAGTTTAGAATCAGGCTGTATTTGTTTGCAGATTCATACTAAACTAACTTTTTCATTACACTGGGGACTAAGAGGACATTGTTCTAGGTACATCATGGACAATGAAAAACCCTCTTTGCCCACAGAAATTTATTTCTGTGCTTTGACTTTCAGTGTTATTTAAGCTGATGTGGCCTTAAATATCCAGTTTCCAGCATATTAAAAAGAATGTGTTTGTATCTGGTTTATTGAACGTAGTGTGTGGAGTTTAAACTTTGCAAATTCAAGCCAGATGTCTTTTGCATATCTTAACCCCAAACAACCAAAACAAACAAACAAACCGAAGCCCAAAAAACAACCACAATGAATAGAGCATGAGCAGTGAGCATGTCTCAACTTTTCTCCTGTCACTAGTGCTGGAGAAAGACTGCTTTACAGGGTTTAAGATTTCTCAGCCTTTCTCCAGGTTATCAATTATGAAAGATTTTTTGATAAAGTCTGGATGAGTGGAAGGTGGAGAAGTACATTCAATTTATTTCACGTCCTCTATTGATCAGACAATATTTCATCTCTGTGGATGCAGCAGTCTGTAAGTGGAGGACTCTACTTAAGGCTTCTGCCATACGTATATGATGATAACGTATCAGTTTTGCTTATAGTACAACCTGTAATTATAAGAAGGTCTGTCTTCTATACTTCAAGGGGAAGAAAAAAGTGTATAGAAGAATACCAGTGTAAGAGGATGTAGATTTTAGTACCTTGAATTTCAGTCACTGCTTTTTCTTCATCCTGTGTCTCAAGTAAATAAACCTACAGATTGAAGTGCCAGATTTCTTTTGCTGGATGCTTTTGTTTTTATATTTTGCAATATTTCCTTTGATCTCTGGATGGGTAACAGAGGTTGTAAATTTACGCCAATGTTCAGAGGCTTCCAAAGGCCAATTTTGAGAGTTTTCAACTTCATTTCATTATGGACACAGGCATTCTCTTTTCAGGTTCAGTTTATGCTTATGAGCAGACAGTTCACATTTGCATGGCTGCAGTCTCAGATAGGTCACTTTGTGTCTTTGCCTCATATTTCTGGACCTAAGAACACTTGGGAACACCGTGTAGGCTCTTGGATCTCTCTGCAGGTTGTCAGGTGTGAGGACCAGTGGCAGTCTAGACCTTGTCATCTCTGATGGATCAAGCTGACTCAGCCCCAATAACTTCTCAGTGCAGTGCTGGCATGTCCCAAGTGCTGCTAGAAGCTGGAAGTTCCTGGTCTGTGCCCCATGTGCCTCTGGGTAATTAAAGTAGGTGCTGCTACCTTAGTATTACCTCAAGTGTTGCACAAAAATATACTTTAGTATGAAAAGTAGTAAATGAATGGTTGGTTCCTACCGTATTTTTCGTGCTACATTGTTTATTTTAAAAGGCATTTGGTAGAATGCCTACTGTGAGTACTGTGCTATGGCATCTAAAAGGCAACAGAGACTTTTGCATCCAAGTAAAAAAAATCCCACTAGTCAGGAAATTCTGTATGTGGATAGGAATTGTAATAAAAATTCAATGTAGCTGTAATAAAATATGTGCAGAGTACATGTGCCACGTGCAGAGCTAATTTTGTCATTTTAACCTCTAATTGGCTCTTTTATTCCATATTTATTTTTTCTCTCCAGTTCATTAGCAATTCATCAGAATTTCTACAGCACCTCTTGTGTCTTCTGTCTGGCTTTCAAGGATTTTGGAAGCCTCTGCACTTTTTTTTCCTGAGCACTTTCTGAGTCCTTAATCACCCATTTATCCTCAGAACATGCAAGACTTCCACCAGCTCTCTTATTAACGTTCAATGTGCAAAGTCTTTCAGCTTCTTCTGGATCTCTCTTTGGAAGAGTGAAGCTGTGACAAGAATCTGTGATTAATGTCATATTAAGCTCAGAGAGGCAGGTGAAGGCATCCAGCCAGTAAAAGGTACAAGGTGTAGCTGTACCTCTTGTGGTGGAAGGGTAGCAGCCAGAGGTCAGAGACGTGGCTGGCACTTGATGGCATTGCCCAATGTCTTCAGTTTAGGAGAGTCTATGAAAGGGTCATGGCCAAGTACTGCAGCTCTTTGTATCTTGTTTGAAGAGAGAAAATGGTCGAACTTCATGCATTACACCACTCTGTCAGTCCTGCTTTGTAAATAGAAGCTTCAGTTTTTTAGGCTCATTTTCTTACACAGACTACAACCCCTTTGAGTCTCTACCATGGTTATCTTCATAACCTTTTTCCTAAGTATTGTATACAGAAGTCTGGGAACTGTATTAGTCTTTTCACTACTACTTGATTTTATTAGTGAAGTATACTGTGAAAAATGTTATTTTAAAATCTCAATTTAAAAAAACACAATTTATGACAGAAAAATAGAGCATCTCTTATGATGACTAATTCAGAGTTTTTCTTTGAACAATCAAAGTATTTGTAAAATGTATTGGCAGATCCATATACCTATGGGCAGAACTTCTGATGCTTTGAGTATCATCTTGAATTAAACCAAGGCTGAATTAGTAGTGCAGATGTCCTCCAGATTCCCTGCATAGATGCATTTCCAGGCAGTGAATAGTGCAGTTTATAGGATAAACTCATTTATCTTCTCGAGGCTTCCACAGATCAAATCTGACATTGCTGGTCTGCCTTGAATCACTCTTAAGTTCTTCCATCCTTTTTCACTGGACCTGCATTCCATATGCTGTAGGGCTCAGTTGTATTTTTTAATTGCTTGCAAACAAAGAAGTCAGCATTTGTCTGCTATTGCTGGAGATGAATGGTGGGATAAGTAGCAACATTAGAAGTGATGCACAAGGGGATGTTAAAAAGGGTGGATGATGGAAATGTCCAAACCCGGAATATGTTGGGGGGACTCAGGGCAACCAAGGTTTTGCAAGGCCTAAGTGTAGCGTGGGGAAAAGGTTTCTCAGCACTTAGTGTTGAGTTTGGTTTTCAGATACTGTAAGGGCAATAATCTACTACAAGGCTGTAATACAAATATATGATATGCTATTTAAATCCCATTTGGACAAATGCTTTTATTAAGCATATCTCTGAACATGTATTATACATTTGTTTTACTGTCACCCTTGGGAACAAAGTATCTGCATTAAATTTATGTGCTAAGAAACTTAACACTATTTTCTGCAGTACACATAATCTAAGAGTTTTAATAGACTGTAATCTTTCAGATTTTTATAGTCCTTTTCCTCCTAGATATAAAAGCAGTGAGCAAATATTATGTGCCTCTTGTCATTTCTTTGAGGTGGTTAGCAAATACAAGGGACACAGTATCCGCAGTGAACCGATACGTATTACACATGTAGATATGTTTTATGTTTTTCAAAAACACAAGGAGTTGTGTGACTTTGGAAAAGTAACTTTGAGATTATTCTGCTGCTTCCAGGTTATATTATGTGTTTCAGATATTCAGAAAGTGAATACTGTATTGCCATCCTACTTTCATTTTGAATTATGGTTATCTGCTTTGTAGTAGTGCTGTTTATTGATAATAGAGTTGAGCAAAATACATTTCTTGCATAAAATCTGTCCTAGAGCATTAACGCTGAATGGTTCTAACTTGGATGGAAAGCAAGTTTTCTATTAGAGAATACATTAATGTTAGAAAAATGTTCTAGATAGGATGCTGATGGTGTGGGGGAGGTGGAGATGGCAGCTGATGCCAGTGAAGTTTCCCAGTTGAAGCTCAGTGAGAAAGTCAAGGAAGACAGGTTTAACAAAAAAAAAAAGTTTCCTCTTAGAAGTGGGGAAGCAGCACCACCTGTTAAAGACCAGATCCAATTAGCAGGAAGAGCTGCCTTCTGTAAAAACTTGTATCACAACTGGAATGCATAATTCTAAGGTCACACTAAGGGAAATTGAGCTTCAGTGTTTCCTTTGGTTAAATCTTTTGCTTTATAAAGAATAAAGGTGTTTATAGATGAGCAATTACTTTTGCTCAAACCAGTTCAACTTGACCCTGAAATCAGAGTTTCTGTATTTCAATAGAAAGTGAGGAGAGCACTTCTAAAAGCCAGTCAGACACCTGTAAGTCACCATCTACTTTGAATTTACAGGGAGTGATTCACAAGATCTGCCCCAGGAAGATGTCAGTTCTGAGATACCCAGAGCTGGGGAAAAACCAGGAGTCAGCTCCCAAAACACAAGGCTTGTGAGCATATGGGCTTTTGTAGTTAGTTTGAGCATGATATTCTGGTATACCACAGAATATGGTTTATAGCACTTCCTCTGGTAGGATTTTAAGCTCCTCATTTTCCTCTGCTAAGTGATCAAGTACCATGTTCCCCACATTAATACCTAGAATTGAGGGTTTAACTATCTCCAGACTTGGTATCTGAGATGTATGTAGAAATGATCTGCCAGGCCCTCAAGTACTCCTGTGTAGAAGAAGCTTTTTTAGGTACAAATATTGTAAAATCTGGTGGGGGTAAAGGCCTTTTAAAAGGCCTTTTAAAATCCCAGTAGATATTTTGTTGCTGGAGACCTGTTGGAGATTTGTAGCCACACACCAATATTTGGCCTGACAACCAGAGTGATGAAGTAAGAGCTTGCTGGGGGGACGAGCCCTTGCCAGGAGCTAATGAGGGCTGAAGTGAGTTTGAAAAGCACTCCAAATGAGCCCCGGAGCTGTTTTCAATCTCCCGCCTTCCTCGGCTCTTTCCCTTTGCAGCAGCCGGTGCCAAGGCAGTGCCACTCGCGCACTCCACGTGGAGAGGCTGGCGCGGAGCCCACGGGTCGCGCAGCCCCGGTGGGCGCGGGCAGGTGAAGCGCCAGCGCTCGGCTCGGCCCCGCGCCCCGAACCCGAACCCGATCGAGGGGGCTGGGAGCGAGGGCGGGGAGCGGCCCTGGGCTCCCGCAGCAGGAGCAGGGAGGAGCCGCCGGACGCTGCCAGAGCACGGACCTGCCGCGGGGGAGGGGTGTCCGCGGCTCCCGGCGCTCCCCGCTCGGAGCGAGTGTTGGGGCGAGCGGAGCAGCGGGCACGGAGCCGGGGGATACCTGGATCTAGACCAGGCTGCCGCCTCTTTCCTGCCCATCTGCCCCGATTTGCGGCTGGTGAGTGGCGAGAACTGCGTCCCGTTGGGTCGCTTCGGACCTGGCCGTGCCTTCAGAAAGCGGGGGGGCGGGGATGGAGAGTTAACTCAGTGCTTTTATTTACACTGCAAAGCTACTTTGTAATGCAAGTGGGTTCCCGGGATTGTGGGAGAGTTTGCAGCTGGGTAGAAATGTCGGAGAGCTTAGCGTAGGACCCTGCCAGCGCTCAAGAGCCTGGTGAGAAAGCAAACGCCCCCCTCGACTGGAGATGCGGCTTTTGGGCAGATGCGCTGTGATAAAAGTGCTGTATGAGGTTTATCATTTGACCTTCAGAGCACGGCTCAGCAAATGGGAGACTTTAAACCCACTCACGCTTGGGAAATGAAGCGAGAGGGAAAAAAAACCCCAACAACTCCCATGTTTAGCTTTCAAAGAAAATTATTGCTGGACTGATAGTGTAAAAGTGCTTTGCTGTGTTTTCTGTAGCCAAGTGCTAAGAATGTTCTGTGTTTATCAAATAGGTGTGACTGCCAGTGTGTACCTGCCTGATGTGCCCTGATGGTCTCACTGAGTCTTTGCCTTCTTTAATGTACTGTAGAGGGAGATTATATTAGTGCTCCTATTAAAATAGGAAGAAAAATGTTAATATTAATAACAATTCTTGTTACTTTGTTACTGTGTTCAAACATAGCCTTTGAATTTGGACAGAAAAAAAAGTCTGATTCTAAGCAGATGGTGGAGACGTTTCTTAACCTCTTATGTAACATTTATATAGCAAGGATGATGGTAGGTATAGCTGGGGCCATACCTGAAAGTGTTGCTTTTGTGTCCCTTTACAGCTGTAATAATTTCAATGTTAGTCCCACAGCATGATGAAGTAAAAACCTGTGGAACTTTCAATGCAAGTAACTCTTCTTACAGCCAGAAAGAGACATATTTTGGTTTCTTCCCATTCTGTGAAAGCAGGATTAAAGCTATTTTGGATCAGAATATTTGCAATTGCAAAAACTTTTAAGTCTTTCACATAGTAATGGAAAGTCAGTAAGTTGTATAAATAAGATTTAGTGCGATGACAGTGTGGCAGTTGTAAGCAATGTTTGGGGGTTTGTTAACAGCTTTCTGCACTCTTAAACTATGCTGAGGTGTATACCTGCTTTCCAGAACTATGCACATTTTTTTCTTGAAGTTGTGTGGTTCCAATAATTTCTGCTCGTAGCTGTATCTCATTCCAAAAGTCAAGAGTATTTGAAGCTTTTCGGACTTTAATACATTTTCTTCCATTTTCCCTACATAGATATGCTTTTTTTAAATTTTTTCTTTTTTTTTTTTTTTCAATTAAAACTTTAGAATCATACAAAACTTCTGGAAGAGAATTCAGAGCTCCTTGTTGCTTCTATCTGTAGTCTAAGTATATCTGTTGTAAATTTTGACTTTGAAAAGACTTCGTAGTTAAAAGCACTACCATCAATTTCTGTAGTCAAAGCCCTGCAAATGATTTCTGGAAATGGTCTGCTGTTGTTTTGCTCTCTGTGCCAGAAGTAACTTTAGCTTAAAAAGCAAAGCAAAATCTGTTTCTGAGGGTCTGAAGAACCCTGGTTTTCCCATCCTTTGCAGTCTTTCCCAGCTCAGTCATTCCATAGCTGTTGCTGGTGAGTCCGTTCCTGTGCCAGCTTGGCAGCACTGTCTGCCAGCGTGCCCATCTGTACATGAGCTGTGGTGCTGGCAGGGTGACATCTGGAAACTCGCTATCACAGGAATTGCGATTCCCGAGCCAGCCTGTGACACAGGTAGTGAACCCATGGAGTCTCAGGTTCAGGACAGCACAGCTTCTGAGCCTCACAGGCTGTGGAGGGGAATGGCAGGGACAGCTGGCTCTCAGAACACTTGGAGGAGGGGAAATTTCCCCTCTACAAACCTCTTCTGCTTCATAATTGTCTGCTAACTACTGCCTCATGAAACAAGGACTTAGATTGCTGAAAGTCTGCTTGTTAATAGGGTGACATTAGTTGAGAATAAGGGCATTTATAGACTGTGCTGAAAACACGCTGACCATAATGGCATTTCTCAAAAATAGGAGTTGCGTTCTACCAATTTTTTAAGTGAAATAGCTGCCTTAATAAATATATCAGGTAAGCTTGTTCATTGATGAAATGAGAATTTGAGACTTCATGAAGCTGAAATGCATATATTTATTATACTTGAAATACCTGGGGGAATAAAAGGAGAGCACAGGGATGGCTTGTTCTGGGGAACGCCTGTATTTTGTACAGAGAAAGCTTTTCAGGGAAGAGGTAGGGGTTAACAGCTGAAATGGAAGAGCAAGAATCGAGGTATTGAGAGAAACCAAGCACCATGTATGATAGCATTGGAGTAAGAGCTGGAGAATTTAAAAAATGTCTGGCTGGGAGCCAAAATGGAGATCAACAACCATAAAACATTAAAAAGCAGTTTGACTTGCTAAAGACCATTGCAGTGATAGATAAGTAGACATCTCCCATGAAGCCCAGTATCAAACACCAGGCACCACCTGTTACTTCTCTGAGCACTGAGAAAAAGCAAAGATACAAAGAATTCTGGTAATGTGAAGGAGGAGCAAACCTTCCTTTAGTGTGGCTGTGCACTGGCTGGCACAGCAGAAGAAGGCTGGTGAGGATTTAACTGAGTTTACAGACTGTAAGACTATTGGCCACATTGGAAAACTTCAGCATCTTAAAGGACTGCGAGGCCATTATGGTGTTTCATGTGGAAGGAGCCTTACCAGGTAGTGCTGGGATTGCTAAATGTTTCATATTTTAGAAATACACTGCTTCTAGACTCCAGCTGCTTTAGATGAATTTTAACATGAAAAAAAATTTCTGTTACTTTGCACATCATGTTTATTTCAGAGCTATGATGCTTTGTCTGACAGGTCTGCAAAGTCCATAAAGCCTATGTTGGTTCAGCTGGCTGAGTGGTGCAATGCTGACTACAGCCAAAAAGTTTTAGATAACTTTGAAATGAAATTTGAATTTTGTCCTACTTTAAATGAAAAATCTGTAGTCTTAAAACAGTTTAGTTTTGGATTTTGCAAATTACAGATTTTGGGTATTTTTTTCGTATATGGTTAAAACCACCCTCAACTTGGCTGTTCTCTGTTGTCTTCTAAAAATCTATAAATTATCTGTATTAATATATTAGGTTATACTAAATTTCAACTACGTCATTCCCTCTTGGATTTGTACTTCTGTCACTCCCAATTGCAGGCATTCTGAGTCCAGATGGGATTTGTTGAACCAATGTTTTTTTAAGTCTGGTTGGGGTTTTTTGGTTTTATTTTTTCTTTTTAAGAAACTTAAGGAAAAAATTCTTTAAGTTGCAGCCAAAGAAACAGATGAACTTAATCCAAGTTTTAAAAGAACATGGTAGTTGGGGAGCACCAATCCCACGTAGTTTGTGTGGTACGGCTTTACTTTATTTCCTGAAGGATTTGCAGTGCTTGTCTGCTGGGTGAGCTGTGTTCACTGTTAGCTCCACAAATAATAGATTGATTACTCCATAAAACTGTTATGAAGGAACATCGCCACATGGTACATTCCAGATATGATGCTCTTTCAAGAGTTGTTTTGAACTGCATGGATCAAGTCCTTCCTGAGCAGTTACTGCTATAAAGAGTGCAATAATTAAAGACAATTCTGGTTTTCTTGCCTTAGCAGTCCAGCTGGCATAATTTCTAAAGAGATGATCATGTTTAAAATACCTCGTGTCCAGCTAGAGAGGTAGGATGTATTAAACGTGTAGATTAACACTTTTTCTAATTGTATTTAATCTTCTATTAAGTAGGGCTGTCTGCATTAGAACCTGTATTTTCTACCATCTCATTATTCAGACTACCTGTCCACTGCTTCAAAGCTTTCAGGTGTAAATTTTTATAAGTCCAAAACCCCCACTAATGGAGAATGCCAGGTCCTAAAGCAGTCTGAGGAGTGCAGCAAAAATAAACTTCAACACTGAAAGAATTCAGAATTCTCAAAGATTAAATTTTCAAAGATTACTATTTTTAGGTTTTTCTTTTTCATGGTCAGCATGTTCTTAGATTTCCCATCCCATGTCATATTAAAAATCTTACTATGCTTTTACTTGTCACATCTTAATTGGCTTATTTATTCATCCTCTAAAGCAAAGACTTTCAGTTAACTATTTCATTGGGCCATTGTTACATCTCTCTAAGTTCCCAGTCACTACAATTATGGCAGAGGAGACAAAATGCAGTGGACAGTTAAGAATATAATGTACGAATATTTTTTGGTGTGACAGCTGCAGGTGAAGTTTTGCTGTCAGTGGATTTACAGCCACTTCTGTAGAGAAGGACACAAATGAAGTGCCATTGTAGGGGATGTTTAATCCCCTCAGAAATGAGTGAAACAAAACTCAGATAACATTAGCCTGGTCAAATTCAGTGGCTCAAAATAGAAAAGTTACCAAACCAAATGAAAATGTACAGCCCAGCTCACATTGTAGAGAATTGGTTTGAGTCCCAGTTTTTCATAGCTGTGACTGAATAAAATATTTAATCAGATGGCTACCTTAGCATGCAAAATCTTGCTTTAATGTGTCATTGAATTAACTTCAAGGCAAGCATGTGCTTCCATTGCCTCTCTAAAAGACTCCATAAAAATGAACAGAACTCAAGAGTTCCTCAAGGCTTAGGAAAAAAGAATGAATTGGCTCTACCTGTTAAAATTTTAAGGTTTGAAAGGGTTCATGAATTGCTTGTTACAGGAGAACAAAGGCAGAATTATATGTTCTGGTACTGATGATCTTTTCTTCAAATTTAGTAGTTCTAAAACATTTCTGAACAAAAGGTACCCAGGTAGCTTTTACATCTGTGGAAAATAAAGCATTTATCTTTGATCATATTTAAAGGAGGCTGCTGAGCTGTCTGGACAAAAGTTACAATTGCCATGTCAGTGTTGTCAAGGGGCACAGATACACTGAGGAGCCAAGTCCGTGTGTCTGTGCTGGGGTTGCCCAGCTGCTGCGGGCACAAGGTTGGGCATCTGTGTTTGGCTAAGAGATGTGTGGTTTCCTTCATGAAGTGGTTGAAAACAGCTACTAAAAATTAATGTTGTAAGTGTCCTGCATTTAAAGCAAAAGGATGTGTGTCTGTCTTCCTAAAATAGCAGATATTTGCAGTCTCTCTGTCCCTTCTGTTCAGGTATTATGGTAGAGAGTAGCTTTGATCAGTGTACAGCAGTTTGAACTGGATCCAACTAACTTAGAAACAAATGGAACAGCATCACTGTGCAACATCTCTCTTATGTGAGTGAATGTAAAAATAAGCAGCCAGAAATTCCAAAAGTGCTGCCAGACACCTGGAGAGGAGCTTTCTCTGCTCGATGTCCAGCTCTCACTGTGTCCACTGAGGTTTGACATTGCCTGCAGTGCGAGAGAAAACCAGACTGCTGAAACCCAGTGGAATTTCACATATCTAATCTATCTCTTCAGACCAAACGAAAGTTTAGCCAGCCCCTTGAATTTGCTCTCTGTGCTCAGCAGAAAGTCCTCCTTGGGCTTGACTTTCCTGGCCTAGGGGAGGGGGTACCCAGGAGGAGTGTGTGGAATTGAAGGCTGGAAAAATTTGCTTGTCAAGCAGCATATTCTCTTGTTCTGAGTGGGTATCTAAATGAAAGTGATTTCCCAGGGCATCTGGCTCTGCACATGATCTAGAACAAATAGTAGAGGATTAATTTTCGTTTCAGAAGTGGAGGATTTAGCTCTGTCTCAGGGAGATGCTACGTGGGGGGCTGCCAGGGGGAGCATTCCAGTCGTCAAAGCACTTTGCTCAGAATTAGCATTCAGGCAATTAAATAGCTCAGCTGGCTGGGCAGGCTTAGCTCTCTGAGCACTCAGCAAAGGTATCAGGGAAGAAAATGAGTAAGAAACTTCCTTGCTTATCTGCCTTAATCTATGTATGTTGTGTCTCTCTGCAAAGTTCAGTGTCTGTAATGCAAGCCTTGCAATTTGGACTTGCAATGCTGTTAATTAAATTCGGTATTAAAAAGTTAAAACAGTTGTAATTAACTGATTCTGTTTTTTTTAGCAAGTGTTGATTTATTCTTCTAAGCAGCGCATAATTAGTGTTTTTCATGCTCTTTTTCCTCCTCTCTCCCCCAGGCTCATGTAAATTGGGTAGCAAACTCTTATATGAGTGTGGTGTTTGACCTTTCATGTTATTTATCAAAATAATGATCTCCAATTTACCTTTTTATCTTATTAAAACAAAGTTGTAGTTAAGATGGGAAAAATTGCTGTAAACACCTCACACAAGTTTTGATCTTGAGCTGTGGTCACTTCTACAATGTTAATAGTTCGCATTTATCTACATGTTGCCTGAAAAACCTTAGGAGAAAATCTTTTAATATACTTTATTTATGACATGTTACATTATGCACTGCCTTTAGAGTACATGTCACTGAGAAGCAAGAGCTTCACAATCAGCAATCCTGGGATTTTGTCAATTTGGGAAAACCTTGTGGTTGTATTCTATCTTTTTAGTATTAATAACAGTTCATTTTTGAGCTTCTGCTAAAGACCTAGTCTACTATTGAGAAAATTTGATATGTCTGCTGAAATAGCTTGATTTATTCAAATAAGGCATTTCAAAATTTTTTTACAAACGTGAATATGCCTCATTTTTAATAGAAATTGGAAAAGAGGTTACTGAAACCAGCACAATATTGGCTATTAAATAATCTCTATTGTGTGGGCTCATCTCCTGCAGGTTTTCAAAGCACACAGGTAAATTGCAGTGCAAGGTGTGGATGGTGACACCATTTATACCAAAATCTGTTTTTATAAATAGTGGCTACAGCTTAGTTTTGTGCACAATGATGTTGTTCTGTACATGTCAGCCATTACTTGTTAGCTGTGACACAGACACTGACAAATCTCTATTCATTTGACTTATAACTTGGTGTAATCACTGAAAATTGACATAACTTCCCTCTTAAAATTTGTTGAACAAATTTAAGTACTTTAAAACATTCCTGGCAGTGTGTGTGGCTCCTTTCCCTGTTTCCCTGTGTTGCAAAAGGTGAAGCTCAGAACAGAGTTTTACTCATGTTAATCTAAAGTTATTTTTGAGCTGCAGCTCTCTAAACTGTGCTTTATTTGTTTCTTCAGGAGCATCACGTGTCCACTGAGAACTTGGAGCATGGCTATGAGCAATGCCAGTGACTCTGTGGTCCTGAGCAATGGCAGCATCTTGTCAAATGCTGCTGGCCCAGGGGTTGTTGCAGTGAATGATGGCAACATCACAGTCCAACAGCTCCCATCCAAGGAAACACCAAGAACAAAACCAAATCCAAATGGCTGCCTACAACTAAATGGTACAATCAAACCATCCTTTCTGCCTTTAGACAACCAAAGAACTCAGCAGATGTTGTCGCAATGCTGCCACCCTTGTCCATACCATCATTCTTTAAGTAGTCATAACAGCAAGCAAGAATGTCATTCAGTAGTTGGCAGCTCAGCACCATCTTCTGTGACCTCCTGCTGCATGCAGCCACACACTGAGTACTCAGCCTCTATTTGCCAAAAACACACCCCTGTCTATCAGCCTGCCTGCTGTCTTCAGCCCTCCCCATCCTTCTGCCTTCACCATCAGTGGCCTGACCATTTCCAGCATCAGTCTGTGCAGCAACACATAGCCAGGATAAGGTAAGCAGGTTGCATTATTTCTTAGTTCTCAGCTGGATAATTTTTCCCAGAACTATTTTGTATTCTTACAAAAGCAGAAGACTTGAAAGGAAGATGAACCAAATTTATTTCGTAGTGATTTTATAGATGAATTTTCGATGTGTTACCAAGTTATTATTTCCAGGAAAAACAAAGTCAGGAGGTTTGTTTTGCTGGGCTCCATGAATATTCCTGAAGTGAATTAGCTCTTTCTTGGGAGAAAAAAAAACCACTTTTTTTCTTTCTTCCTGGGGATTGTTTGGAAGCTCATGAGCTCTTTTGGAAGACACAGGGTACACCTCTATTGTGTAAAACAAACCAGTAAAGAGATAGCTAAGAATACACTGAAAGATCTGGTATGTCTGTAAAGTCCAATCAAAACACATATTTCCTTAAACAGATGCATGGAAAAATACTTTCAACAATTCTATTCTCAAATGTACAGGGTGTTTTTCTTTGTCAGGTCAGCTGATTCACTGGGTTGCCCTCATGTCTTCTCAGTGTAGGTTATCTGTTAAACTTCCATATTTTACTTGGAGTGAGAAATTTGGGATCTTTCCAGGTTTTAGTACTTTCTGTTCTCCATTTCATAAGAACCTGCCTCTATGTATTTGTTAGCTTTGGAGTTCCACGGCTTCAGGGAGGAAAAAAAAAAGTCACGAGAAATATCTTCTACAATCTCCTGGTCCTAGGCAAAATCTAAGGGGCAATTTCTAAAAAGCAAATTCCCATTAAAGGAAGACGCTCTGAAGCTTTTAAGCAAGGTTATTATTTCTTCTGAGTTGCAGTTGGGCTAAAAGCAGTGGATTTTCATGGGAGCATTAAAAACTACCCTTCTCCTTGCTTGTTCTCCAACATCTGCACCCTTATTCAAGAACTTGGAGCTGTAAGTGTTTCTCAGTCAGTTACAATGATTTTGTCTTGATGAAATATATGAGCTAATTTTAAACCCCTAAATATATCAGACTGGGAAAAACATGAAATGTGGAAAAACTCAAAGTGAATAAAGCTTTTTTCTCCTAAGGTAAAAGCAAATGAAAATAGGGATGATAATACAGACTGCAAATCAGCTTTCTCCTGCCAGTTATTCCACTTACAAATGGGAAAAATCCTAGTTGTCAGATCTGCTTACAATAAGAGATGTTTTTTCCACCCCATACTTGTTTAAATGTCAAGCAAAGATGTTGTATAATTTTGTACGCAAAGGTATGGAGGAAGTTGAACTATTGTATGATCAGTCATACTTTTCAAACTGTTGGAATGGTTGCACTGATTTCACTGTTTTTGTCCCTGTGCAGCAGGGTTGTTAAACTTCATCTGTATTCCATAGTCATGAGGAAGTGAATAAATGCCATTCATAGTCTGGGTTTCAGGTTTTAGTCTAGAAATAAAAAGAGTGAATATTTCATCTGGATATGGTAAAATAATGTTTTCTGTCACACTTCACAGATAGAAAAACTATTTAAACTGCTCTGATTGGGCTCTTGAGCCAAGACGCTGGTTTTTCATCTTCCTTGCCATACCATACACTTCTACAAAAATGTACCGAAATTATGAATAATGATTTCTGATAAATGGTTTGTCTTACTGCTAGTAGTCAAAACAAAGATGCAATCCAACCTTTAAAGCACCTATACTTACTTAACCAGCTCTCTCTGTTAGCATACCCTGCATATCCCTATCAAATGATTGCTGGATTGCTTCCATGCCTTTTCACTCTGTAAACTGCCCATGGCTACATTAATGGACAGTGTATACTGATCTGACTATCATGTAGCATGGAACCAAAGACTTCTTTTCTCTCTTCATACTCAACAAAATGTGTCTAAATACCATAGTCTGTCATTGCATTGTGAAGTTTTCACCCAGAGAGGCCACTGTCAATGTGGATATGTTGGGAGATGGTAAAAACTGGGAGCAGCTGGATGCAGCCTTGGAGGTGGATGGATGTGCACTGAGGAAGAAGCAAACTGCCTCATTTGCAGCTCCTTGGCAGTGCTAAAAAGGAGAGGTGATAAATTTGTATTTTTTTTTACGTGCTAGGGTCACTTCCTGTAAACAGAAGAGTAACACTTAGGTGTGTGATATTTCAATGTGATCATTGTTCAACACTCTTAATTTTATTGCAGTTTGAGTTTATGATCTGCACAGCAGCTTCTTCTCCAGGTATTTTTATTACAAGGTTCATTGGAAATCATCCAGCATTATGAAATGTGCATGTTTTAACAGGGTTATTTAAAATGCAGGTTTTCATAGAATACATTAGTTAAATTCAGTATGTAGACAAACTAAGCTTAATTTAGCTTCTTTCTATTTTTAAAAAATACATTCAAATATTGTTATAATTTTAAGAAGGGAGAAAAGTTGTGATTAGATAGAGGAGGGTCGCACTCTTTGCAGACTGTATCACTGATGCTTACAGCTCTGGGCAGGTAACCGGTTCTTTCAGCAAAACAGGTTTTGTCAGGTTTTGAAGCCCAAGGCTTAACATTTGTCAGTGACCTAATATTAAAGGAATGTGGCTCTGGTATATCATTGCAGAATGGAGTGAGTAAAGACAGATTGAAATAATGCCACACTTGTCCTATCCTCTTAAAGCTGGCTGGATCTGGAATTTTGTAGAGGGTTCAGCTTTGAAGTTTAACTAAATTACATGGAAACGTCATCTATCCACTACATCTTGAGAGTCTGGACAACTGTTAAATTTTTTAGGTTGGTGAAAACGTTCTGTAGCATAAAAGAAAATATTTTTAGTGGTTGGTGTTTTGCAGCCTGATTGTAGTTAAAAATTCTATTGTAAGAGTAGGTAAAAGAGGTCAACATTTGGTTGTAATGATTCTGATGATTTTTAGATGTTTTCCTGACGTTGGAAAATCTTGAGTAAAGTTTCTTGTGTTATTTTGTGCGCATATTTAAGAAGTAGCTCATGTAAACATGTTCATACCCCTTTTTTTCAGTGGCCATAATATCTTGACCACACAAATGCTCCCTGGGAAATTCTAGCCATCTCTCCATATCACAATGCAGTTTTCTGGGGGTTTGATTTGCTTTCTAACCATTTGTAAATTTACCTGTGTACAACCATGTCACATTTAATTCTCTTCAGTACTGTTGGATTATTTTTTGTTTCCCTACCCTGCTGCTTTGGAGAGCTCATGCTGAAGTATCCTTTTTTGTTGAAATGCGCTTATGCATCTCAAGAAACTTGAGGGCTTAGACCTACTGGAAGATATGTAGTTGCTGCCACCTGCTTCTGCAGTCATCAGCAGCCTTCAACAGGGTGGGGTAGAAATGGTGAAAACCAACCAAGTAAAGCTGTGAAAGAAGCATGAAGATTCATCCATAAGGACTGGAAGTACTGAGTTAGGAGTCCCTAGGGAAAAGTAAAACTGTGCAGCCCAGTAGCATGCTTAGTGGGATGAAAGGAGGATAAAATAAATAGTGAACAGTTGCATAGTTTTCTAGGAGAGCTAAATACTTCCATTTTAAAAAAGCCAGAATACTCTTACAGTCTTTCCTAGTATTTTTCAAAACCTCTTCTTCATATAGGAAGGCATGCATGTCAGTAGGAGTGGCAGAGGAAGGATGTGCGGAGATCATTCAGGAAGTCATCTCAGGATTGTGGAAGGCATGGAATAACAGTGGTGGCATTTCTGGTACCAAACTGGAATGCTTCCTTCAGACATTTATGAGAAGTTTTTAGTGGGAAAACACCAGTTAAAAGCTACCCGTGTGCTTGTTAATCTTGATGTCAACTCTGCTGGAATCTCTTTGGTGATAAAATTTAGAAAGCTTAGTTCTGTGGACTCAGAGAGAAAAGGTAGGACAGAAGTGGTCAGGGAGCTGTGAAGGAATTGCTGGTGCTGCTGCTAAGGTAAATGCTCCAGCCTGTCAGTGTGTGCAGTGCTTGCACTTTCACAGTATCAAACCCAATAAATTCAAACAAGCACTCTTGGCTCAGGGTGAGCCTGTTTTGTGTCACCCACTGTTATTTACTTTTTTAGACTATACTGTTAATGCTTTTGACTAAAGCAGACAAGTAAGGAAAACTGTTCTGAAAAGCATCTGAATTATCTGTGGTAAAAAAATAACCAGGCTGAAAGGATATATGGGATGATCTCCCCATGATCATGCAATCATCTCAAGCTGGAACAGGAAAATAAAATCTGTTTAAAGTCCCACAGAATCCTTACTTTGGTTAAAATTTAAATACTGCTCCTCATCCTCCACCAGCTTACTTTGGAGGTTTTAGCTCCCAAAGCTTAATTAGTTTAAATTGCTGGATTCAAAGCTTTTGCTTGTTAGACCAATTAATATTCTAAAGAAGGCAAAAGACAGCATCAGGAATCTGGTAAAGTATCCAGACTTATTGTACATCTTGCTTTCGGTTCAATTTAAACCTTCTTTTGAAGTGTTTTGCCATTGCAGATTTATGTGATGGTTCTGGGACACTAGGATCTGCTGTGTCTCAGAGTTCTGTGCCACACACTGTTCAAACAGTACTGCAGACATGTGAATACTTACACTTCATTTAATACTTAAAAATGAAGCTCTCTAGAAATAAAAAAGCTGTGAAGTGAGGATAGAACACTACAGCTGCCTCTTACCCATTTTAGATTTTTCCTTCTAGTTATTTGGCATAAAGATCAGAACCAGAAAAAAAAAAATCTCCTGTTTTTTCAGAAAGCAAGGGAATGTTTGCTAAATACCAATCTTAATAATGAGACTCTGTTATGAAACAGTTCCCTGCTTGATTCCAGGAAAAGGATAATGGTAATCTAGTACATTCTGCATGGTTTGCAGAGCTGATTTTGCGTATACATGTGTATAAAATATTTTCAAATATCCTCATTTCAGAATTATTCACAAAATTTTTTTCACTGAGCTTTTTTAACAACCTATACTCTTTTGAAAGTTGTTAACTTCTGCTTTATTTGCATTAAAAGATATTTTAGTTTTCACTTTTTATATGAATAGTATACTAATGTCTTTTGTACAAAATACATGTGCATATAATAATTTGAAAATTAATAAAGGAGCCTTTCTGCCTTCCCCTAGGAAGATTAAACATAGGAATCTTTAAGAAGAAACCTTTAGGTCAAGTTTCTGGAAGTGGGATTTCAGAAATGTTTTATCAACCTTTAGCAACTAAAGAACAAAAACTGTGACCATCATTTCATTCAGTGTCCAGGGTGTTGCAAATCTTTTGGTTCATGCTATAGATCAGGAGTTCCTGAAACAATACAAATTCTGGCTCTGTTCTCATTTAAGCCATTTATTCTATGCCAAAACAGGAGTTCTCCTTATTATGAAGCATTAACAACCCAATGGCATACTTGGGATTTTGATGTAGTTGAGAAAAAAGAAAAGGAATGTGAAGCTGTCTCATGCATCCATCTGAGTCCAAATGTGGGATTCTCTGTTGAGCATGTGTGGAAAAGTAGGTTTTCCCTGTGACCAAATGAACTGTTTTTTTTTTTTTTTGTTTTGTTTTGTTTTTTGTTTTTTTCTTTGAAATAATTTTTCATGTCAGTTTAATTTGAGCTGTGCTTCTTCATTTTCACACATTTTTATTTTCGTCTTGCATGATCACTGAGTGTGATATCTTAAGAGTTTTATTCTGTTTTTATTAATTCATTTACTCTTCCCATGATAAATAATGTGCATTGTTGGCTGTGCAAACAATTTGCTGCTCTTTCTGGAACTTGAAAACAAAGGGCTGAAACACAGAAACCAGAATACAAATAAAAATGCCATTTATCATTTGGTGGCTGACCAAATTAAAAATAGCATGGCTAAGAAAGTATTAAGTGCACTTAAAAAACCCCTGTCATTCTGGGCTATCCAGGGGATTTTTGCAGGCTTTTTAATTGTACTAATTAAACATTAGTGTTTGTCTAGACTTCAGGTTGTTTGGAATAAGCAATTTTGCCATAGGAAGGTGGTACTTGGTGATTTGGTCTGAGTGCAGCTGAGGACCAGCCTGGCTGTACTTTGCCACGCAGGTTCTGCTCCTTTGGGAATTCAGGTCCTGTGTCTGCTTGAAGATGAATTTCCCGTGCCCTTTATCCCTCACCTTTCCCTGAACAACAGAAGAGCTCACTCATAACTAGCAATCTGCTGGGCATTTGAACTGCTGTCCTTAAAAGATGTAAAGCTGATAATGGGAGGGAAACCATAAAAAAACATGGCTCCTCTCTTTTGTACTAAATTGACTGGAAAACCAGCATCAGCTGTGCTCTTTCTGGAAAAGGACTAACTGGTGAGGGGTTTGAGTTGACTTTTAAAGCTGAGCATTTATGTACACTTAGAAAAAACCCACAACATCCAAAATTATGTCAGTTTGTTGAAATGTTCTGACGATATATAATTGTTTTCCATGTACTTTTAATTTAGCAGGAGATTGTAGTAAGGTTCAAATGTGAATAAGACAACACCAGACAACAAACAACAACAGTCTAAACTATGCATGGCCAATGACCTGATTTTCATCACTCTTTAAGAAATAGATTTTGAAAGATTTGCATATTCCTACATAAAAGTTTTGAGTCTTCCTTCTGATGGGGAAAGTGCAGAATGATCAACATCATCTTTAGAAAGCTCTTTATGAGTTAGCATCATTGTTTCTGTCTCTAACTCCTTCCAAAATCACTTGTTCTTCCTCTCTGATATTTCAGTGTGGTCTTCATCTCCTAGTGAATAATAATTGATGTGCATGCTTTTAATTGGTCAGTGGTGCCTGAAAAACAAAACACAGTGCAAGAGGGTAGAGAGGGTACCTGAGCAATTTGGAATTGATTTTGCTACACAAAAATTGCAGTGAGATTCCACTGAATAAAGAAATCTCTTAAAGCCTGGACTATCAATGCAAAATAGAAATGAGATGGTACTACTGACATATCGGTGGAGGTAAGGGAAGTTACAGGTAGAAATCCTGCTGGTATTTCAGAGACCTTAGTCTCACTATTGGCAAATTAGGGTGTGTTTCCATTCTTATCTAGTAAAATCATAAATAGATTTATGTACTGAACTCAAAAAGCTTATTTGCATCACTTCTGCCACTTCTCCCATATTTTCTAGCATGTTAATAGGATACCTTGCCTCAAAATTCTTACATTTCCAGTTTGTAAGATGTTTAGTTTGTTCTGTCAAATGGATGAACTTTTGCAAGCGTTTTACTGAATAGCTTTGATTGTGTTAAATCTGTTTTATAGTCTGTTCAACCCTAGAGCGCTTTTGTGGAGTCTTAGCTACAATACTGGTAACCTTAAATGTTCAATAAATATTTCCTTATTTTGCTTGCTTGTTACTGAGCATACAAAACAAATTTCATGTCAGGAGATCCAGAAGATAATGTTACATTATATATGTAGAAGTTTTCATTAGCATTAGCAAAAGCTAGAGAGCCTTCTTTGTGCAATTACATATTAAATCCTTTTAAAATATATTAGCTGTGTTGAATAGGCATTTGTTTTATATCACTTAAAAGTTACGGCATTCTAAATGACTTAAATTCACAGATACTGGAACAGGAGTTCAACATTGAAGAGAAATATTTGACTGAATTTAGAACAAAGGTCTTAGGTAACAGAATTTTCATTTGCTGCAAGAGATTAAATATACAGAAAGATAAACTACTGTTTGTCCCCACAGTTAGATGAATAATTTGGAGAAATTGTAAGTGCTTTTAGTCTATCTTTAGAAAAGCTCTCTGACCAAAGGAGGTTTTCTGAGAGCAGAACTGAACCCCCGGTGACTTGCAATCACAAAGTCTTATATCTGCACAGGAAGGATGACTAAATGATGTACCAGTTCAGGTGTGATTTATGACCCTCCAAGTCTCCCGACTCCAGAGCCAAACTTCCATGTGCTTAATGTCAGTCTTTAATACCTATAGGAACATGTACTTCAGTCTGTGTGGAGAGATACCATCATAAAAATAGGCGCTCTTGGACATTTTCATTCTTGTTGGTGTCATGAGATGGGGGTTTTCTTCTGTGTATGTTGTGATTCCTTGAGTCATGTTAATTTCCTGTCTGTCAAAGAAATACAAGATGTGGCCATGACCTTGTGTTGCACCATTCAACTGGAAAGTGTAATAAAAACAGCTTTGAAATAAAATATTTCTTAGGAAGGGACTTTTTGCCAGTAAAAATGTTGAAAACTACTCTAGTCATCATTTAAATCCCAGAACATATCTATTATTTTCACTGTAATTACCAAGAAAAGAGAAAAGACTAATGGTTTTAGACCCGTGAATGATCTTGAAATAATATTAATCTGCTCCAAATTAGCTGATGGCTTGTTTTCAAATAATGATTCATGGTAGTATTTTACTAAGCTTTTTTTTTTATTCTCTTTAATAGTTCAGAACTTTGGTTCATTTGCCAGACTGTGCTCTATGTGGTCCTGCCTTCAGTGCTTCAAAAGTTTAAGGAACATATATATAGCTTCAGTTAAACCTTTTGAAGAAGTATATACTTGAAATTGTGTATAGACTTTGCCATTTAAAGCAGGGAGAATCCAGTTGAAGTATGCTTGATGGCAATCTTCTTATTGTGAGTTTTGGAGCAGTGTTTAAAAGTGGCTATGCTCATTGTAGAAAAGTTTAGGGAAAGAAGAATACAAGAAAAGTGTTTGGAGGGTCTGTATGACTTGGCTCCTTCATATGCTCTCAGATTTTCCTACAGAGAAGATGATTTAATTCCTTTTCAAGACAAGTAAACCAAGTAGATGCTATAAAGGAAAAGAGCCAGCTTTCCTAGTGGTTGATAATACTTAATCAGTTTTTGAAGATGAAAGAGGAAAGACATTAGAAGTCAGTATTGCAAAAATGGGTTTCTAAGGTGCCTTAAACTCAAGACTTGGTCAGTAAATCCTGGGCTCTTATGTGGATACCATCCCTATGGAGCAGTGAGGAAGAGAAGAGGGGTGAAAACCCAACAGTCCCCCCAGCCTTGGAGATGATTATAATAGGATCATTTCAGTTTCAAATTACCTGTATGTTATAAATTTATAGATGCTTTAATTTTAGCATATAATGAGTTATACAGGGTTAGAATAAAATAAACTATTTCAGTTGGAAGGGACCTGCAAGGATCACCTGACCCAACTGCCTCAGCCATTCAGGGCTAACCCAGTTAAAGCATCTTGTTAGGGACATTGTCCAAATGCCTCTTGAACGCTGACAGGACTGGGACATCAGCACCTTCCTGAGAAGGTCTGGTCAGGTGTTTGACCAACTTCTAGATAAAGAAATGTCCAGTCTAAATGTCCCCTGGCTCAGCTTTGAAGCATTGCTGCATGCCCCAGTATTGGATCCCATGGAGAAGAGATCACCTTTCCACATCCCTGTCTCAAGAAGCGGTAGGGAGCAATGAGGTCACTGCTCAGCTTCCTTTTCTGCAAATTAGACAAGTCCAAAGTCCTCAACCCATCTTCTTAGGACATTCCTCCCAGTACTGTTACTAAACTTGCAAATGAAAAGACACATATTTAGGATGTTAATGGGATTGCAGTGACCTTTTCCCATCTCTGGTGCCTTGATGGAAGCATATTTCCCTGTTGTACTCTGGCATGAGCCAGAGGTTTGTCCATGGGAGATGTCATAACTTCCTGTTACTTTTGCAGAGTAGGTTAATAAAGTTTAATATTGATTTCATAGCAGAAAGGGAGTGAGTGAAATGCTGGCTTAGTTAAGTATATAGGATTTGCCCCCACTCCATGGGGTTTTATCCAGTGGGCATGCTGTGGGTCAGTAAAGCTTACACTTCTATGCTGAATTTAAATCAGTGAGAGCAAGAATCACTCAGACAATGATTTTATTGTGAACACCTTCCTTACAGTAGCTTTCCTCACAGAATGTCCATCTTATTTGCTCCTATTTGCTGTGAAAATAGAGCAGATGCTCAGTTGGAATTGAGGAGGTAGGTAAGGACACAACAAGAAAAGCATATGGGAGCTTTTATAAAGCTTGATGTCTCAACTGTAAAAATGTAAATTGACATCTCTAGTACAGTTGCCAAACAGCATATTGATTTTTGGTCTGCTAAGTTGCATTTTGCTTAATTTTAAGCAAAAGAACAGTCATATGTACAACATTAAGAAAAGCTGCAACATTGACATTTTGCACATTTTAATGGGATGAAATAGCAGTTAGTTTCAGATCATTTCACCGTGATAATCTAGACATTAAAACATATAAAATCCTTTTGGATTATTCAGTGATATTTTATGTGGGGGAAAAAACCCATGAAAATTAGTTGCATTCTTCTTGGTTTTAATAAAACCTTAAAAAAGCAACTTACCAGAAAACTGAATTCTCTGTCTCCTCTATGACATCGTTTTGCTGTGGGTTGTCCTGTTCCTTAGAGATGTAAACAAGTAAATCTAAGTGCAGACAAATGCAATGAGCACTGCATGTTTAAAAAACATCTAGATAGAATTCATGATTAAAATAATGGAAACCTGCTCATCATAGCAAAAAAATTAAATTGGGAGGCTTATAAAAACTTTTTGGCCACCTAATCTGTTGGATTTGTTGTCTGAGTGATTGTTAAAATGATAAAGCACATAGGTGTTATATCTGATACAACAGCGAAAGCTAACTTGACATTTAGGAGCAATTCAAATTGTTCTCTTGGGTCAATGACATTCTGAAAACACGAGGATTTTCTTCCTGTGAAGGGATTTAGTTTGTATTGTATGTTCTGATGGAGAATGTACAATGTGATGCATATCTCATTCTATCCTGCAGCGATTTAGCTTATCCAGGAGTATAATGATGACCAAAAGCTATGTTTTATCACTTCTGGTAACCAGATCTACCAACAAAGGGAATAGTTTCCCTCTGGCAAAGTAAAACATTGAGGTTAAACACCTCATAATCCTTGGACAGGAGAGTCTTTTTTTTCAGTAAATACAGCTATTTATTGCAATGTACCATTTTTGCCTGCAGTGAATCCTTAAGTGAAAAGCAAAAGTGCAAAATTATTCTGTTGCCCTGTGTAGGGCCAGGAGTTGGACTTCAGTGATCCTGATTGGGTTCCTTCCATCTCAGGATATTCTGTGATTCTTTATTGAGCAAATCCTGTTATGATAAATATCAGTAAACTGTACATTTATTTTCAAAATTTTGTGCAGCTCAGCACCAAAATGATGGTGCTGGATATCATTGCTGGGGGAGCAGCCTCTGCTTCCCTTTGCTCCTGTCTCCCAGGAATGAAACAGAGGAGAAGCACCCACACTGACATTTTTGGATTTATCTAGTGCTGTTTGTTGTTTCCTTACACCTAAAAATAGGGCACAACAATCACAGGCAATGCCTTTGTGCTGTGCCATGTCAGGGGTAGGCATTAATTTCAGCTTAGAGTCCAACTGGCTTGTTGTTCCTCCAAGGAAAAAAAGAGGAAAAGCCCTTTTATATCCAAGTTCCAGTCTCAACATCTGCTCATGGTGAAATAGATATTAATTGCAGCTAAGTGAAATGGCATAAATTGGAAGTGAAATGTTTAGCCAGGGTAATATCCAGAATTGTAATAGGAATTTTAGGTAATGTTTGGATAAGTTAGTACAAAGATATGATTTGGAATGTGTTGATGCTTTTTAACTGACTCAAAAAAAAAAAAAAAAAACCCAACTGACATTACTGTCTGTGTAAGCAGGAATTTCCTATTTAAAATCATATTCATATTTCTTCTGAAGTCTTAGGCTATCAATAATCTTAAAATTTTTTTTAAATGATAGGTGCTTCACAACAGATATAAAACTCTTCAACTTATGCTTCAAAACACAACCCGTTTTTCTAATTTTCTGTTTCATGGCTACATTCTGCAGGGTTTCTTGCACCCACTAAGAAAGCAGCAAGCATTGATTCCTTGAGGTGTGAGACCAAGGTGTTGCTTGCATTGATACCTTTCTCACAACTGAGATTTGTGAAGAAAGCCTAAAAAAGAATGCCTTGGAATATCTAGATACTCTTATTGTCCTCTGACACATTCAGGTTTGTATTTCCCTGAAATGCATTAGATTAATGAAACACAATGCATATTAAGTAAATCAGCCATAGTATTATTATTAAGTCCCATGCTGAGGAACATGTTTTTAAATATTGCCTTGTGCTGTGTGATGTCCAAGTGACATGAAGGTTGTGAACTAAATGTAATAATACATAGGATTTTCAAAGGCTTGTTTTCCAGTGTGATACTTGAAATTAGGACCAAACTCCCCTCTCTGATGTACCCTGTTAACTTCCATGAGAAAACTCATTCAGTGCTGTAATCAAAAGGAGGCTTTGGCTTCCCTGGGAACCCAAAGTCAGGATGTTGCCATGTGGCACAGCATGTTCCCCTCTAGGAAGCTCAAACATTGGTCATTGTCTTTCTCAGATTGAAAAATATGTAAAGCAATCATATTTTTTATACCTGTGAACTGCCCCTATATTAGTAGGTTTGTACACAAAGGAACAAATAATTTCTACTACCTCACTGTTCAAAATACTGGTAGAACACTGAGGTTAAGTGCTTATTTAGGCTGGAAAGGTGAATAATTAGAGCTGTAGAAGTCCAGTCCAAAGCTGATCAAATCCTCCTGATACTCAATTATTTCCTAGAGTAAACTTGCTGGTATTACAGCAGCCCTTTTCAAAGACACCATTCCTCCTTTTCAGCATGTTACACAGAAGGATGCTGGGCATCCAAAATACATTTCATACTGAGAAACATCTGGGGGTTCTAACCAATCTATTTCTCTTTATGCCTTTCTTAATTGTGTGATATTCAGTGTCCTTGCCACTAGGAAAGGACAGGATGAAGCAAAGCATGTGTTGAGCAGGGGCTAACACTCCCAGTAAATGGTGCTAGAACAGAGCCTGTCCTTTTCTTCCTCTTTCGCTTTTCCTCTCTTGGTGCAAAGTGTTTATTAGATTTTATCAGTGACTGCAGTTTGTGCAGTAACTTGGTTGTGCTGATCTTGTCACCAACAACTGTGATTGTCACCTTCTGCTATCAGACTTGTGAGAACTGAGTACAAAGGTAATTTAATACACAGATCAACTTGGCTTTTGTACCAGCAAAAGAGTGGAATTCACCACTTCTTGTGAAAACTGATGAGGACTCTTTTGTCCACACTTTTTTTTGGAGGCTGATGGTGATATTTAAACTGGCTCAAAGAAAGTATAATAATTCAAAAATTAGATACATCAGCATTAATTAACTGGGAAAGACCTGCTTTTGCCATGCATTTCTGTATTTTAAAGCATAACTAAAGCATTTTAGGGCATAGTTTTCAGGGATAACTTTTCCTGTTGACCAGTATAATAGAGTCATCACAACAGCTGCAAGGGATTGGTTACACTGCTGGAATTCACCCGAGTGTACCCAGGTTTTTTCAATGCATGCTTTTCAAAACAAAACAGTTTGATAGCAGGTGTGACCTTTAACTCTCCCTGACTTTGAAGAACTTAATCATCATCATTTGTTCAGCACTGAATATATTTTGCAGGTGGAGGAAACAGAAGGAAATGTAGTTTTGTTTTGATGGGACCAGGGGATGATGAGGAATGACTGTGTTGGTATTTTACCCAGTTTGTGTAAACCAAATTAGGCAAATTCAGTTTTATAGTAGCTCCCATACAGAAGAAAGCCATTTTATCTGCTAATATAAACTGGAATTGTCATAGAAACCTTTATACAAGTCAGCATAAATATAAAGCTTGTATCAGTCATTGGTGGGTGGCTCTGTTTGTGCCAAAGCACTGTCTGATACTGTTACTCATGGCAGAACCCATTATGGCACAGACAAAACCAAGTGACTGAATATATATGGAAATTCAGATCTTTACAAATGAAAGCTAGAAATTAATGTTTGAATCACCTAACTAACAGTAAATATGTCTGTTTATACTTCTCTCTCATCTCTGATCAAACCCAGGAGTCTATGCTGCAGTTAAAAAATTGTTATTCCCAACACTGTGGCTTTGCTCCCTTTTCCATACAGTTGTGAAGGCACATTCAGTGTGTGCTCTGCCTTGGTGCAAGTTCATGAAAGGGCAAGAGACTGTCTGTTTAAGCATTTCTCTTCATCCAGGGTCCTGTTACTGCTCACTATAGATTCAAGTTGAGTGAATTCTGACTTCAGTACCTGGTTTCTGATCCTCCAGTCTAACCTGAGTTGGGAAAAATTGGTTTTGTGGTAGAGGCTGTAGATCAGGCAACAAGCAGTTGCCCAAGCCTGCCACAACTTCTTTTCAGCCTTGAGGAATTTACTGTTCAAAGTAACTTCAGAGCTCAGTTCAGTTGGGTTTCTCTACATTCTGGCTGCGGGTGAGTCTGTTGTAGTGCTACCAGCAGCTTTTAGCATCAATTGGAAAATTGGGTATGTTCTGTACCTCTGGAAGTCAGAGCTGTCCACCTAGTCAGAAGGTTGGTGACACTTCTTAAATTTAATCTTTTGTGGCTGCATTCACCAAGACTCTTATAATACCTTTCCTTAATCCTTGAGTTTCTCTGCAACTGCATATTGGTTATTCTGCTTTTCTCCAACTTCCTCGTGTAGTTCCTTGTTCTTACTACTTTGAAGAACAGCAAATTTCATTTCGATGTAGTGGATTAAGTTTTTCTGAAAATCTCTGAGGAGTCTGAAGTTTGAACTGTTTATCGGTGTGCGAAAGTATATAAATCTATGCTTTTGGCAACCTCAGTGTGATCACTAAGTGATCTATTTTATGCAAGTACCTGCTTCTTAAGTCAGTGATTTCCATACTTTTTTAAAGAATTAATAGTAAATGTGTCCTTGGTGGTAAAACAAATTCATAACTTAACTGAAGCCGTTGTATGGTTACAGCTTCAGAGTGATTTTATGTCACATTCTTGAAATGACTTGCAGATTCTTCATGAAAGTTTTTTTAAAGTGAAGTTTATGTGAATCTTACTGGGCCAGTAGCTAAGGAATTGAAGTGCCCACTGAACAGTGTCAGATAAGAATAATTTTTACTTGGGTTTGCTATCATCTTCTCAAAATAATATATTTTATATTCAATTTTTAAGTAACAAAAACTTGGATAAAAATATTTTATAGAGGTATCCTATGTCATTCTACTTCCTGTATTATGGCAAGAAAAAATATATGGCCAAAATAATTTTTTGGAATGGAATTACAAAGGACAGCTATGAAGTTTTGTGAATTACAGTCAGAACATGGTGTTGTGGTTGTCTGTTTCCATTATATGCAAACTTTGTAATGATTTTCAATAGTATTGAATTTTTATCATATTAGTTTATTTAGTCTCTTGCTGAAAACTGGAAAAGCCTCTGGAATAATAATCCCAAAAATCAGCTGCATAAAATTCCACTTTTGAAAACCCAGCTGTCTGTAGCTGTAATTTTTCTCTGAACTACTTGTTTGCAAAGACTCAATTGAATATGATTGTGGGCCTTTCAAAATAATTCATATCCTAAAATATCTGATGCTTATAATTTATTTTCTTACTCATGTATGAGAATAATTAAATGAATTGTTGTGTGCATGCATATTTCATGCATTCTCAATTACTCTCTTTCTTCTCTTCTTTCAGGCCAGCCAGACCATTCAATTTACCAAAAAGGTAAGCTTCAGTGCTGTCACATCTGAGGTTTGTGGAATTATAAAGGTGGTAGATGACGTGATGGCAAAACTGTTATTCCCTATGCAAAGCAAGAATAAGGAATAGTCAAAGAAAATAATAAACATTCAAATTAAATCAGACTTTAAAAGTATGTCTTTAGGCAGTGGGGAGTAAATTTCTGCAACTGCCATGGGAAACTAGGGTGGCAGATAGTATCAGCAACGTCAAACAACATTTAGAAGAATTGATCTGCAATGGGTCCCTAAATAACCACTGAAACAAGGAGCCAGGGCCAAGTTCTTTAACATTCCTAAAAACACTTCTGTGAATCCTGGAGAGAGCAGGAAGGGGATAGAACATGTAGGATTTCCAAACTCAGGCTCTATTTACAGACAGAAAAGCAGTCTCCTCATTAATACTAGGCCAGAATTTAAAAATCTATGCAGATTTCAATGCTTCTTGTTTTCAACTATTTTAGGCATTTTTATTACAATCTGTGTCTGGGTACTCCATGCCTCAGTACTTTTTTGGTTAAGGGTTACTCTGAGAAGTGGCTTGGTTCTATCATCCATAGTGATAAACAAACCTGACAGACAAGTTCTGAAAATTTTCTCATAGTAGTTTTTAATTCTTCCTAAAACCCCATGTAATCTAGAACACTGGGTTTGGATTGTATAGGCTCTGTGTCATGGTGGGGTCAGAGAAAATAACAGAGCATTGTATTTAAAATTGTCACTGCATCAGAATGGCAACAAGAAACCATCTCAAGTGAAAATACATTAAAAACACAGTCCATCTTTAGGATTTGCTTTCAGTAAAGAGCAGGCCTGTTTATTAAGTATCACATAATATGTAAGTATTTGAGTTACAAAAATCTGGGTGTTGATATGATTTAGGTCACACAAATATCTATTGTTCATAGTGATCTTTTTACAATACAGAAACTATATATGGTACATTTCTGTCTCTGTACAAACCTGAGGAGTGGTTGAACCTGAGGACTGTATATACCTGTATATAGGACCCGAATAGAAAAGTTTGTCAATAGCCACATATTATGCTTAAAATGGGAAAAGAGCCTAAACATTATCTTTTTTACCTTCTCTTTTTGAAGAAAACAGCTGAGGTCTTGCATCACCTTTGGACAAATAGCTTTATAACAGTGGTGCTTTTAGTGGTGTTAAATATAGATTGAATTACTGCATCTCCTAAGCATTTTGAATTACTTAAAGCATGAATTTAAAAAAAAAAAAAAAACCTAAAACCAAACCAAATCTTTTTTAGGTGTGTGAAAAGCATCAAGAGGAAATAAATTAATGAAAGCTATATGCATTTTAATGGTACATAGCTAGCTAAAATTAGTACCATTCTAACAGACTGAAGACAGTGCAAATTAGCATAAAAAATGGGTTTCACTCAGTGTCAGACTTAGGTGAGTTCATTATTCAGTGCTGGAATATTTTTGATGAAAAAAAACGGGTAAGGTATAAATGTGGCTATATGTCTGGGTCATTGCACAACCAAAACATAGTTTTAATTAGGCATCCCGAAGTGGGAGGTTTTATCCTGATTTAGAAAAGTACTAAAGGATGTGATTAGCACTAAGGATATCCTTTCTGAATGCAATTCCTCCCCTGAGGAATTGATTTACTCCATTTTCCCCTTGGATTCAGGCATTTCAGGCAAGTGGTCATTTATGCCCAATCTGTCAGGGTGGTGGCTTCCTCCTTGCAGGGAAAAAAAAAGTAGCTAAACTCATGTTACAGCTTTTTAAGGAGTAAAAAAATGTAAAACCTGCCATTTCTTTAGCCATGTACAGTGGGTTGGGGTTGAGGCTGGTTTTAGGCAATTTGGTGGGAGCTAGAGCCCTCAGCAGCACTAAATAATGCTCAGACAGGTAAAATTAAAAGTAGAGTGGTCAGTCCTTTTTGTCAGCCCGGGTCAGCTTTGCTTATCTGAATTTCAGTATGTGGTAAAAGAAACAAGAGAAATTTGCAGGTGTAAACAAGCACTTCACTATTTTCTCTATGTGGCTTTTTACCACATTAAACACTTAAAACAGAGTTTCTTTTACAGCTGAAAGAAAATATTTCTCATTAAACACCAGTTTAAGAGTGTTCAGCTGAGAATGGAACTGTAGAGACAACATGTCAAAGTGGTAAATCTGGCACTAGTGATGAATAGGAAAATAAATCTTTTGGGTATAACCTTTATTACTTCAGAGCAAATGTCTGTAATGGCTCGTCAGTCTAGCTTGGTGTTTAGAAAAACATTTAGTCCTAAAATAGGAAAATTCTGTTAGGTCATTTACTTCACTTCTACTTTGTACAATTGCTCATTTGGCAAGCTGCCCCTTTGTGATTGACTTCAATGAAAACTTTGACTTCAGATTGCTTTTCAAGTTTTTGCTAATTAAGCTTTTGTGTGAGCATGTCAGAATTATTCCATGTTTACTTAATGGGAAATGGAGAAACACCCAGTGCTTTGGATTTCCTTGCTCCTCAAAGCTCTATTTAGACCCCTAGAGGTGCCTATTTCCACATACTATGGAAAAACAGGAATAAGCTTGCTCATGCCATTGATTTTGCAGTCAGAACACTAGGAACCCACTGCTGGAGTGGGGAGATGGACAATCAATCCCTCCCTTCTTAGCAGCAGGACAGAAAATTTCGGTCAAGGTGATAATTGTATTGTGATTAATTAGCAAGTAGCTCTTAAAAGTGTAAGAGCCATAATCTTTTAAGACAGTAGAAATAAGTAAAGGAGCTCTCTGCTGTAAACTTTCATGTTATGCTGCTTGTAAGTTGAGGAGGAAATAAGAATGGAGATCTTCTTGATCAATATTTAATATGTACAGAGACCATTTATATAGAAGGATTCATAGCCTGTAGTTACTTTTCTAATGCCTTTATGGGACTTCTTATACTCCCTTTGCTGCCAGTATTAAACAATGTTGCTTTCGAAACATAAACTCTATGAATTCAAATCTTTATTGTAAGAAAATTCATTTAGAAATGAAGATTTCTTCATTTCACTTAATTTTATGAACATTTCTCTTGAATTAACAAAAATTAAAATATTGTACAAAAATAATGAAAATTAGGTGTGCATATAACAATTCTTCTACTCATAAAATTTAGAATGAACTAGGTGTTAAAATCCAAGGATGGATGTTATGCTGTAAGACTGGACACTTAATGTTGGTTAGTTTATGTATCATGTTGCCAACCCCTTGCATCTTTGAACTACAACAGATTTCATGGATCATGAATATGTAGGGTTTGAATATTTTTTTAATGACTGTTTTAAAAATAGAGGAAATGTTTTCTTTGAGTTCTGCTTTAAAACAGATCTTTCTTGGATTTTTTTCTTTAAAATGCTTACGTTTAAAAAAGATCACAAGTAGTGATGTTTTCTCTCACTAAATTTTTGACAAAGCATCTTTTTCTTTATCGTTTGCAATCATGGATAAGCTTGCTTTTTTGTTAAAATCCTAGGGAAATTAATAGTCTGATCTGAAAAGTTCTTTAGAGAAGTATGGATTAGTTCTGTGTGCAGCTTCTGTTGCTGTAGCACCTCTCCCTGCTTCTCTTCCGTAGCTACGCTGCCCTTATCGCCGACTGGCCCGTGGTGGTCCTGGGCATGTGCACTGTGCTCATTGTGGTATGTGCACTCGTGGGAATATTAGTTCCCGATCTTCCAGATTTCTCTGATCCACTGCTGGTAAGTCAATATCAATCAGGTATACTGTCAAATAAGTATTTTTTGTTTGCCATGTTTTCCAGTGGAACCAGTAAACAGCAAATGCAAGTACAGCAATTGATACAGTATTAAATCTTGACATTGGAGCAGCAAATGTTAATACAAAGCTGTAGTTGCCATCAAAGAATGTTACCCACTTGTTTCCATTCCCTCTGCATTTTGCTAAGGTCATGTGTCCTTCAGCAGAACTGCTTCAGATTTAATAATGTAAATTCATCCCAATTTTAGATGTACAGCACAGACCATACGTTCTAAATAAGGTTTCAAAGGATGAAGGCCAGGATCTGTTAAAGGAGAGGGGATTCTAAGTGCCTTCTGGGGATGAAGTGGTAGCCATATTGAAAGGATAAAAGTTAGTTTTGTCAGATTCTATTAAATATTGCAGTAATTTTTTACTTTTCATTAATTGTCTTAAGCATGAGTAGCTTTCAGGATTTTTTATTGAAAATATGGCATTTAATCATTATCCTCAAATAAAAATAAACTGTTCCTGTTAAGTTATTTGTACTTACAGTATAGTATGCGTATCTGTACCTATCCATATGGATATTTCTTGAAAACAGCCAAGTTGTTAAAATTGTTTCAAAGCCACTTTCCTAATTATTTAAATATTTGCCTTATTAGAGAAGTACAGAAGAAATATTTAACAGTTTTTAATCATATTTAATCAATTAAGAGTGATAATTGAGATACAGAAGAGGACTTTGTAGAATGCCCTTCCTCTGAAAACCAAGTGTTGAACATTTGATGAACTAAATCATCTCTTCTCAGGGAGAGGAGTAGGACATGCAAGAACTCTTAATCCCTCGTCACTCTCTACAGTGGGTCATTATTTTGTCTGACTTGTCATGAAGCATTTTACCTCTAAAAGTAGATGCCTGGAGTAATTAGGCTTCGTAATGAGAACTGTCCATCACTTTGATCCGCTCTCCCGTTTGAGCTGAAGAATGAAAAGCATTAATGGAATTTTGTGCTTCTCTCCCCTTAGGGTTTTGAACCCAGAGGTACAGCCATAGGACAGAGATTGGTGACATGGAACAACATGGTGAAAAACACAGGGTACAAAGCAACACTTGCAAACTACCCTTTCAAATATGCAGATGAGCAAGCTAAAAGGTAAGGCTTTATAGTAAAAATGTTTTGTTTTATTGGTGGTTTTGTATGTATATCATGCTTTCACCAGTACACTCTGAATATATATACTGTCACTGATTTCAATAAATACAAAATCTAATATTCTGCAGTTCTTAAGGCCTTTCAAACCAGGCTAGATATTTCCCATTGCCACCTTTTTAAAAAAATGTATAATTTTACTTTTCTCTATGGATATTTTTGATGCTGAACTCAATGTCCTTTCATTTGAAGTCTCTTAATTTAAAGAAAAGATTAAATTACTGTTTCAGTTTTTGTATACCAAAAGCACATTGGTAAAAATATGTTTTCTTATGTGTAAGTGCCTTTAAGCTGTGTGACTTGTGTGGATGGTGCTGCTTTTAACAATTTCTTTGCAAAGGTAAAGTGAAACTCTTTGTTCTGGTTTAGTCATCAAGATGACAGATGGTCAGATGATCACTATGAAAGAAAGAAGAGGCAAGCAGACTGGAACTTCCACAAGGATACCTTTTTCTGTGATATTCCAAGTAAGTGGAGAAATGATGCAAGGAAAGCTAAAAACTTCTGACAGTTCAGAGTTTTCTGAACTCTTCTGTACATTGTATGCCATATTAGGAAGATTTTTTTACTTAATTTATACACACAATAAACACCACCTTTCTCCGTGCAGAAATTTTGATAAAATTGGACTGAAATGTTTCAAAGTCACTTTCAGAATTATTTAAAGATTTGCCTTATTACTTCTATTCTATTAGCTCTTTCTTGGAATAAGCTGTATTTACTTGAAGTGCTTCCTTTAAGTGTTTCCATTTCCTGTAAGAAATTTTATTAGTTCTTTGTAGTACTGTAAAATCAGTATTTTGTGTGTGGCTAGAGATGTAGTCCTTAATTCACACTTGGGAAGAAGTTGTTTTTTGTCCATGCCATTAACTTAACTCTGAAAAACCTAAAGAAAATACTTTCGTGAATATGTCCTAAAGGCATCTACCAATTAACTCTGAAATACCTAAAGAAAAACATAAACAAAATATGTCCTAAAGGCATCCACCAATTATATTTTGTACAGAATGTAGGGGTTTGTTTACGGAAAAAAAAATACACACAAAAAAACCCAACAAAGAAAACATCCCCCTCAAAGAAACAGAAATAAAAATAAAATGTCCCTACCTTAAAGCACTGTAGCCTTATGAAACTGACTAAGTTAAACTTAGAGGACAAAAAAGACAAAATCTTTTGACTTTTTATAAGGCACGCTGCAGAACTTTGGTAAGTCCTCTTCTGGCAGAGAGTTGTAGATCTTGCCTCTAGTCATAGAAGGACCTGAGCTCTTTTTTGCTTATTTCCACATGTGAGGACTAATAACAGAGCACAAAAACACATTTGTGAAATTATTTCTTTAGATTACTTGGTCTAAGAGAGCAATGACCAGGGAAAAGCAGGGTGAAGAACAGATTTTTATTCTTTTTTTTTCAATTACAATATGGTCTTATATCTAAGTGAGAGGATGGGAGCAAGGTCATCATTTCTGCTCCTGTGAGCAGAACCAAATTAGCATATCATGAGTGAGAGAGAGGAAATGTATTTGGTACTCTGCTGAGCATTCTTGAAGCAGAATTAACTCCTCTTATCCAGGCTGCTGTTCTGCACAGTCTCACTCTCCTTCTTTCCTCTGCTGTTTCTGTGTAGTCTCAGTTGTGACAGTCATGAAGGACTTGCATTTCTATGGGAAAATTTGCCAGTCCATTATGTAAAGAAAACAGTTGATTTCCTCTTGACCCACATTTGTCATGCCTGGTATCTTTCTTTCTCTGCTCCAGGACCTCTAGATTTCAGTTCCCTTGATCCTAAAGCATGATTGGAGATCATAAAGCACTGCCTCTGAGTCTGTTCATTGCAGCCTTGTGGAAGGCAAAAATTCTGTAGCTTCACAGCAGTGGGGAAAATTCAGCCTGTTGAGATTTTGGAATATTTTAATTAATGTGATAATGTTTCTTAACCCAGAGTACCATACTGTGTTAGGCAGTTCTACATATTTGTGTTTGTATATTTGCTTCCCTTGTGAGCTCTGCAGACAGAGCTCACTGCCACTAAGTAATTATTTCCTTTCCTAAATCTGTCTTCTCATAAATGGGATTTAATTTGTAATTTAAGCTCCATGTGTCTAAACTGTGGAATTCTTGAAAATGGACTCAAGGATATCACAACAATTTCCACTGCAGTCATTTGCTTCTAAAGCAAAAACATTCTTGTAGAAACAGCTTTATAATTATTATTTATATTCCCAAATGACTTACTAAATCAGCCTCTGATTACTATTATCAGTGTACTGCCATTATGCTGTGCCAAGAATTTCATAGTTTGCTGATTAGATCTTTTGATTTTTATTTGTTTGTCATATTTCAGAAGATAGTTTGCTTAAATAGAAGTCTGTAGAGCTTCTGAGTGGTATGTAGTATTGAAGATACTATATTTACTATAAGCACTTTAAGGAAATTGAAACTTTCATGTGGAGTGAGTCTTACGGATAAACAGCTTGTCTTGAAAAGGAGGTGAATTCCCATGACTTGACAAAGATTTCCTGTCATTTGAATGGTGGGAATTTGCCTCAGCCTTTGATACCAGGCCCACCCAAACAATCAGTGAAAACCCTCTTCTGTAATTTCAGGTGATCGCTATTCACGAGTAGTGTTTACATCAACAGAAGGAGAGAATTTATGGAATTTGAATGCAATTAAGTCAATGTGCAATGTAGACAACTTGAGGGTAAGTCAATTTGGCATTTGTCTCACTTGCAAATACAGAGCATACATTTGAAACTTTGTTTTGCTACCCACTGCCATCCAGTAGCATATGAGAGGACATTATGTGGTTCAGCTCCTGTCAAATCGTCAGTCAGCATGTACCTGCAGTTAAAAAGCAACTTTCAGTTTGTAGATCAGGTTATATATTGGGGAATATCTTTGAGTTCTCTACTAATAGCGTCCAGAATGGGGTAGAAGAGAGTTGCTTCAGGAAAGGACTGTCTTAACTTTTACTCTGTGTTTCCTTATAGAATATTATTCTATGGTTTTTTGTTCTTGGGTCCCAGCAAATAATTGATTTTTCTTGTGTTTTCACCTCCAGGTGAAATAACTATAATCTCACAGTATATGCAGTTTTCTCTGACAGCCAGTGGATCACTCCAATTAATTTTTCTTTTGTTAGTTTAGAATAGGATGGCAAATGGAGAGTAAAGGGACTTAAGTAAAATAGCTGGAGATACTAATCTTCATTTAAACTTTATCTGTAAAATATACGCTTGTCACTTGCTAGACTGAACTCCTTTGAACCTCTCGTGAACTTTTGGTCCACATACTGATGGCTTTGCATGGAAATGAAGCAATATGTTTTTCATCTGTTCATAGTGAACAAATTATTTCCATTTTGCTCTTCTCCAAAACAAAAATAACCACAGGCAACTTAATTCATATATCTCATTTATTTAATGAGAAATATTTTCATTATTAGATTGATCATTGCCTATTAGACAACTGCATTAATTTAGCAAATTCCCAAACTGTTTCCTCTACAGCAGCCATCATCTGCTGGCTTAAAATGTTGAGCTGTAGTGGAACACTGTATAATGAATCTCCCTTGGCAGTCCGCTGACAGGCATTTTGTCCTGGCTGGCTCCCTTGTTGAAGTGAGTTTTGTCCTCCCATACTTGTTAAATGTTCCTTATTTCCCCATCAGAGATGATTGCACTGACAGGATGGCTCATGTGGTTTTATCCCGTATCTCTTGCAATCAGAACGAGCCAGGTGAGCAGAGTACAGGATCTAAAGCAGACCAGCTGTTTTGAATGAGCTAAACTAGGGAGTCATCATATCACCAGTTCAGTCAGGAGATCCAGGGGAGAATAACATTTAACAAGGGTAAAAATGGGGACTGAGGGAGGAGATGCTCATCTGTGCATTTACTATAGAATTGTAGTCATACAGGCAGCTGATGCAGGTAAATCCCAGGTAGTGCAGATCATTGCAAAGCAATGCAGTCTGAATTTAAAAACATCATTCTGTTTAACAGAAGGTATTTAATCACCTCTGAAGAATATCTCTCTAATGACTGCACTACTCCTGAGAATTTTTTATTTTGTTCTTCCTCATCTGCTCACCTTGATAATAATGTATTATATCAAATACTGCTATACTTTCTGATGAAAGGATGAAATTACTTTACTACAACAAACAAGGACCATAAAATCAGCTCTTCCTTTGAAATAAGAACACTTCAGAAAATGAAATGTTTGCTGCATCATCTACACCCACAACTATGTAGATATTTATAAAGAATATTGTTGTAAATAATGGTCTTGCAGATCTTTCTTTGTAAATTACTTAGGAATAAAATAATTAAACACCTCAGCTGAGTAGAACAGCAGTGCATCATGGTAGCAGCATTGATTTTTAGCTAGTTAATGTAGAAGACAAATGAATGTGGTTAGACTTTGGTATTTTTGCCTGTCTGTGCATATAAATTTATTAAAAAATTAGATACTCAGGGCTCAGAAAGGGATGAAGTTTTTTCATAGTTTCTTTTTAAATGCTCGTTACTTACAAATAACATTTTAAATTATATTAACACTTTCTGGCAGTGTTTAAGTACTTCTAACACTTTGTAGAACTCACAATGTGCTGTGCTATGTCCCACTTCGAAATGCTAAGTTCTGTTAGCAGCCAGTCCCTAGGGAGGCTGAGGATGCTGATTTGTACTGCAGCCATAACAAAAAAATCTATGACTTTGGTGACCTTCTGGTCTTACAGACTTTTCTGGCTGTAGTTATTTTTGGTTTTGAGCTCATGCTTGTTTAGGGCCACAGTTCTGTTGAATTAAGTGGAAAACCTTTCTGTATTCAAAGACAGGAAAATCAGGCACTGCTTGCTGGAAATGCCAACCTTAGAATTTATGTGTTTTTCTGATGATAAGCAGGATATCAGCACCAACTAGTATTGGCTTTAATGTGGAACTAACAGCATATCCTCTGTGTATTAATTGTATTCCCATCTGCTTGTAACTACTTTAACCATAGTTTTACTGACACTTAGGGGCTCTACCCTGCAGCTGTTCAGCATATGCAAGTCCTATAATCTTCATGGAAACTTTATATACAAAACAGTTATAGGAGGTGTTCTAATTTTTTTACTACTTGGATAAGAAGAGCTTTTTTTTTTCACCTGTTAATTGCAGAATGTTTTCCTTATAAACTGTAAACAGTTATTTTATAAACTTTAATGATTGTATATTATGTCTTCAGACTGCTTCCCCAAAGCAGTGGATTTGTGATTCTCTGTCACTGCAGAGAGCCATTTGGGCAGATCTGCCCACAGATGCGTGCAGGTTGCATGGTTTTGTTTCCTTACTTGTTCCAAAATAAATTGAAGTGGTGCCAGTGGCAGACCAGGTCTGGAAACACCAGAAGGACTTTCCAGTTCCTTTACATCACCAACAAAGCCCAATGCTGCAATCTATTAATAGTTTACATAGTATTTTAATGAGCTATCAAGAGCTAAGTTTTGTATTTTACTTTCTAATTTCCAGCTTCCAGCTCATGTTACTTTATCTTTGGCAGCAGTTACTTTGCCAGTGAATGTTTATGGCTTACAGCAAGTGTAGAACAGTATATAAACCTCATTGTCCCATCTTGAACCTGAATACATACAGAAGACAATACCATCCTATCCTCCCAGTTTGCCTATTATATCCTCATAAGACTAACCTGGAGATGTGCCATGAAAAGCACAGATATGCTATTCCAGTGCTTCCTTTTATTTAGTAGGTTGTTCAGTTTTTCCTGAGTTTGCATGTGTGTTTTTATCTGGAAACAATCAAATGTGAATTATCCTGCTTTTGTGGAATGCCAGTTTGTTATTGTTCAGAAACTTATTGACAAAATTTGGTCCATATTCAAGCTTTTATAACTGCTGAGAGAATCCCCAAGTGTATTTTTTGGTCTGCAGTATGAAGGAGTGCTAATAATAAGCCTGTGCAATTTTACTGAAGAAAAAAAGAAAAAAGGGACTAAGTGGTTTCTTTCAGATCACTTAAATTTAAAGCATACATGGACAACTGTTTCAGGGTGCACTCCTATAAAATCTGAAGCACATGGCTTTATTTATGTGACTGTATTAATATGTGTAATATTCTATATAACTTGATCAAAACATAACTTTTACATGTATCTGAACTATTTGAAGGACTAATTCTACTTTGTCACATATTAACAGAAGTTCTGTTTTTGGAGACTTTTATTCCTTGTGCTCTTCAAAAATTGATTTTTCTCAACTTGAGAAAATTTCACTGATTTAACCTTGTTACTTAAGAGTTTCACTACTGGTTTATATTTACTTCCAGTTTGCGTAGAAGTGTCTTGAGGTGATTTAGCTAAATTGTGCTCTTACTGTCTTCAACTAAATCTGGAGTATTCTGGAAGTGAAAGAAAAATATCCCCATAAGGGATTAAGCCTCATTTAGTTCAGGAGAACTTTAGCCAGAATGTGCTGTGCACCGCGGATGCGGTGTTCAGAGGCATGACTTGTTATTTTGGGGTGCTTCATGACAGTGGAATTATCTTGTGCTTTGGAAACCCTGCATGACTTAGGGACACAGAGTGCCTGGGTGGCAGGCAGAGCTGTCTGGGGACACTGCCTGCCAGCTGTACAAGAGCTAAAAGAGACTCATAAAATCAGGGTTGTAGAAGAGAGATCGGGTGATGGAATTTATGGTAAAGCGTCACATCCTTTCTTTCAGGATTATAAATCCTTGCCTCTCTGAGGTACGTCAGGATATGATTCCAAGTAGAGTGATACTTCACTGGTGTAGAGCTGATTGTTTATTCTCAGGAGTATAGCATGAGATAATGGAAGAGAGTTAACAGTCCTCAGAATGGAAGATCCTCAGTGGATTTTCAAATAATACTCTAAACACTTTTGCCAATTCTGTGCCACTGTGACAAGTCTGTATACTGGCTGGTTTAGTCTGCTGCATGTAAGAGGATACTGATCAAAACCAGTGTGTGTGTAAATAAGAATTTAATACGTTAATGCCAAAGGACCGTAAACTGAATTTTCATAATTTCAAGGGTCGGTTTTTTTGGTTACTGAATGTTTCAGACTGTTACTTTGAATTGGATTTGTCTCCCTGTCTGTCTTTATACAGATCAGATCCCATTCCCAGTTTGGTGATCTGTGCCAGAGAGCCACTGCTGCTTCGTGCTGCCCCAGCTGGACACTGGGCAACTATATTGCTATTCTGAACAACAGGTCATCGTGTCAGAAGATTGTTGAACGGGATGTTTCTCACACCCTAAAGCTGCTTCGCACTTGTGCCAAATACTACTACAATGGGACCCTGGGGCCGGACTGCTGGGACATGAATGCCAAAAGGAAGGACCAACTCAAGTGTACAAACGTGCCTCGCAAATGTACCAAGTACAATGCTGTTTACCAGATCCTTCACTACCTTGTGGATAAGGATTTCTTAAGCCCAAAGACAGCTGACTATGTCTCACCAGCTTTAAAATACAGCATGCTTTTCTCTCCCACCGAGAAAGGGGAAAGCATGATGAGTATTTATCTAGATAACTTTGAGAACTGGAATGCTTCTGATGGTGTAACAACTGTCACAGGGATTGAGTTTGGAATAAAACATAGGTTGTTTCAAGATTATTTGTTGATGGATACTGTGTATCCTGCCATAGCAATTGTAATTGTCCTGTTAGTTATGTGTGTGTACACCAAGTCCATGTTTATCACGCTGATGACTATGTTTGCAATAATTAGTTCCTTGATTATTTCTTATTTTCTCTATCGGGTAGTATTTAATTTTGAGTTCTTTCCATTCATGAATCTCACAGCATTGATTATCCTTGTTGGGATTGGAGCAGATGATGCTTTTGTCTTATGTGATGTTTGGAACTACACAAAGTTTGATAAACCTCATGCTGGAACCTCTGAGACAGTGAGCATCACATTGCAACATGCTGCTCTTTCCATGTTTGTTACAAGTTTTACAACCGCTGCTGCCTTCTATGCTAATTATGTCAGCAATATCACAGCAATCAGGTGTTTTGGTGTTTATGCTGGCACTGCCATTCTGGTGAATTATGTTTTGATGGTTACATGGCTGCCAGCTGTAGTTGTATTACATGAACGATATCTTCTCAATATTTTCAGTTGCTTTAAGAAACCTCAGCAGAGGGTATACAACAACAAAAACTGCTGGACAGTGTTGTGCCAGATGTTCCACAAGATTATTTTTGCAATCTCAGAAGCATCCAGGATATTTTTTGAAAAAGTTTTGCCATGCATTGTTATCAAATTTCGGTACATTTGGCTTTTCTGGTTCCTTGCCTTAACAATTGGTGGAGCGTATATTGTGTGTGTAAATCCAAAGATGAAGCTGCCGTCATTGGAACTCTCTGAGTTTCAGGTATTTAGGTCTTCTCACCCATTTGAACGATACGATGCAGAATACAAAAAACTTTTTATGTTTGAACGTGTCCACCATGGAGAAGAGCTCCACATGCCGATTACAGTAATCTGGGGTGTCACACCTGAGGATAATGGTGACCCTTTAAACCCTAAAAGCAAAGGAGAGCTGCAGCTAGATACTAGTTTTAATATCGCTAGCCCAGCTTCGCAGGTTTGGATTTTACATTTCTGTCAGAAGTTAAGAAATCAAACCTTTTTTTATCAGACAGAAGAACAAGACTTCACAAGCTGCTTCATTGAAACATTTAAGCAGTGGATGGAAAATCAAGACTGTGATGAGCCATCTCTTTACCCCTGCTGCAACCACTGGAGCTTTCCATACAAACAAGAAGTTTTTGAATTATGTATCAAGAGGGCTATAATGGAGCTAGAAAGAAGCACAGGGTACCATTTAGATAGCAAAACACCAGGACCTCGCTTTGACCTTAATGACACCATCAGGGCAGTGGTGTTGGAGTTCCAAAGCACCTACCTCTTCACACTGGCTTATGAGAAAATGCATCAGTTCTACAAAGAGGTAGACTCATGGATTTCAAGTGAGCTTAGCTCTGCTCCTGAAGGTCTTAGCAATGGTTGGTTTGTGAGTAACCTTGAATTTTATGACCTTCAGGACAGTCTTTCTGATGGTACTCTGATTGCCATGGGCCTTTCAGTTGCTGTTGCATTTAGCGTTATGCTTCTTACAACCTGGAACATAATCATAAGCCTTTATGCAATAGTTTCAATAGCTGGAACTATTTTTGTCACTGTAGGTTCTCTGGTTCTTCTTGGGTGGGAGCTGAATGTGTTGGAATCTGTCACAATCTCAGTGGCTGTTGGCTTGTCAGTGGACTTTGCTGTTCATTATGGAGTGGCTTATCGCTTAGCTCCTGACCCTGACCAAGAGGGGAAGGTCATTTTTTCTTTAAGCCGTATGGGTTCTGCTATTGCAATGGCTGCCTTGACTACATTTGTAGCTGGGGCAATGATGATGCCCTCAACAGTGTTGGCATACACTCAGCTTGGCACTTTCATGATGCTTATAATGTGCATTAGTTGGGCTTTTGCAACATTCTTCTTCCAGTGCATGTGCCGATGCCTTGGGCCCCAGGGTACTTGTGGCCAGATCCCACTACCAAAAAAACTGCAGTGTAATGCCTTCTCTCAGGCCTTCTCAGGTGCCCAAGGGGGCAGAAGTCAAAACAAATCACATCCTGTTAGCAAGTACCAGCTGGACTCCAGAAGTCAAAAACCAGAAATGGAGCATGAGCACTATGAGCTTGAACCTCTGGCATCACAAACCGGAATCTGTAACCCTGCGGAGAACGTGACATATGAAGAAACTCATATCTGCTCAGAGCTCTTCAGCAGCAGGCCCCAAAACTCATGTGTGCCTATGCATCCAGCCTATAATAGTGAAGTGAGTAAAGGCATCAAAAACGTTGCTAATTCAGCTGTGCTGCAGACATCTATTGACCAACACACCATATGCCCAATTTTCTCTCAGAACAGGCAGTGTAGCTGTCCTGATGCATATAAGCAGGTGGCAGTGAAGTGGAGTCCACACTCCTGTCAGCAGTTAAGAGACACCTTCTGTTACCAGTGTTCTCCCTCCCCGGGGACTGTGCAGATCCAGAGCTCTGTAGCTCCTATAAATGCTTTACAGCAAGCTGCCGAGGATTATGTGCATCCAGTCCAGCATGTCCTCCATTGCAACTGCCTTCAAGGAAGGCTCAAAAGAACGATGACACAAAACTGTCTGCCTAAAAATTTTTTCCTGCAGTCCGTGCAACAGTTCCAGGCACATCAAAGAATAAACAGGACAGATACACATACTCATCAAAACCCAGAAGAAAATGTAAGAACTGTTCCAAAGGTAATGAGCTCCTCACAGTTCCTCTGCCGTAATGCAGCACCTCTAATAGTGCATTGCTCTGAATGTGAGAAGAGTGTCTCAAATAACCAAAAGGGATTCTGTCAGCAGACAGACAAGTGTGATGAAAAGGGTGGTACAGAAGCGAACGGGGTGGAAAGCAAGAAAGCCTCTCTGTCAAAGCAGAAAAAGAAAGCTGAGAGCAGGATAGATCAGCATTCTTTGCAGAATGACCAAGTTTTGAAGGCTGACCAAAACAATAAAAAACACCTGCTGACCAGGTCAGGGAGAGAGGCTCACTCTGAGGGTTGCCATGAAAGTTCACACTGTTGTGGCAAGGCAATTGCAGTGAAGTGCAGTTCTGTTGACTGTCAAATGCCAAACATCGAAGCCAATGTGCCTCCTATGTTAATGCGCCCAGAACTTTCCAATGAAAGTTTGTTAATAAAAACACTATAATAAACCTTTAGTTTGGCAATCCTGCGTCTTTCTTTTAAAAGTAAGTTTAAAGCACTAGAAAGTCCTGAATAAATATGAATTATAATTTGCCTTTTGAAATGAAAAATGTATTTTATAGAACAATAACATTTATACATTTCATAAAGCCATTGCATGTAGTAAAACCTGATGTTGTCCAGAATGTTTTTTTGCTGTAACTCATAAAGTGGATTATGCTTAATTTAGATTTTGTTCCAGCTTTGTTATAAGCTAACACTTGAAGTGCTAGCAATATGAAGAAATTTATGGGAATAAGAAATTAGTGTTTGGTTTCTCCTTATAAACCATCTCGAGAAATAAAGTATTACAAAGAAACTCTCCCTGTTCTGAAGCCAGGGCTTGTGAGATCAATAACGTTTGGGGCAGACTGAGATTGCCACATTTCCTGAGTACATCATTTACGTTTCTTCTGCTGCCTTGGCAGGTTTCTGCACACTTTGAAACAGCAGCAGGACTGTAACTGTGTTCTTTCAGGATTGTTTGACACACCAGCTCTGCAGGGTATCCTTTTTGGGGAATAGTTTTAACTATTCATCCTAACAAAATCTAAAGAAAAGCTCCTGGAGGTCTACAGCACTTGCACTGTCTGTGTTGCATTTCTGTATATATAGTGCAGTAAAACATTTTAAACTGCCTTTCTGGCAGTTACTATATAGACTTTACCATTGCGTACCAGAGAATACAGGTGGAAACAATAGTCAGTGAACATTATTGACTTCTCAGTGATGACAACAAAAATACAGTTTATGGAGCTGACAGATACATGTAAAATCAGGACATGTAAAATTGGACATGAAGTGCCTTGCAATACTGAACTTTTTCCCACAGAGTTAATCAACTGTGGAGAAAGGCGCAGTTAATGCATAGGTTCTTGACTTACTGCCAGCAGTATCAGATTAAGTCAACTCAAAAGACTCAGAAACATAAATTAAAATATTGTGTTCTGAATGTTCCATCTGGAGAAGTTCCCAGATGAAGTTTCAAATACTGAACTCAACCATACAACCAAGATGTTGGATTTCAGATGTTGTATCTGTGTAAGGACAGGGATTAGTCACATGATAGCTGTGGGTAATTGTGGGAATACTTGCTAGTCTTATCACTCCAGGAGAGTGATTTGAGAGCTGGAACTGTGTAGCGTGTCATAATTCTGTGTACTTTAATGACAGATCTCTCTTCATTTCATTGCTTGGTTATGCTGATGATATTGATTTATGAGACATTGAAGATAGATTTCATAGGCTGATGTGATATCGGGTTCTTGGTGTATAATGAATCACTGGAGGAACAGCTTGGCTTATTCTGTCCTAGTGTTCATGTTGGAGGCATACAGAACGTTCACATCATGCAACATAGTACTTTGGTTTGGCTGAGAGTAGTGATGTTAGTGCTTATATGTCCCAGTGACTGAAGAGGTTGAAATCTACAGAAAAACCTAAATTAGTTTTACATGGTTTGAGAAGAGTATCATTCTTTCTTAGTTATAAAATAAGACTCAGTTATTTTGGAACTTGTCACTCAGTTTAGAGCCTGTTTCTTTCGTTTGTAACGAGATCAATTCAAGGCTTTTCTGTGCACTACAGACACCATTAATTATAAGCTAACACTTGCAGTGCTAGCAATCTAAAGAAATTTAAGGGAATAAGAAATAAATTGGACTGTTACTGTTGTCCAGCCTTTTTTCTGCCCACCACATCTGCTTGAGTG